>NC_071578.1:17314235-17621021 GCF_024509145.1 Vidua macroura
AATGACAAAATTTATCCACTCCATGGACAAAGGAAAAGAACACTTAGCTACATGCAATTGCTAGGTAAAGACTGAGTGCAGGGACCAGGATCCAGTTTTGTTAAGCAAGAAAGGAACAAAAAAAACCCTGAGAGGTAGTTGTCCTGCTTAGAGGCACACACAGCTGCTTCATTGTCTGTGAAGACCTACATACACTTGGCTCAAAGAAAATGCAGTGGTAGTATTAGCATCTACACTATAGAACCCCCCAGAAGCCACACCTAAACATCTGTTGTCCCAGTGATAGATCTTTCAGTCAGACTGATTCAGCCAAAAAATCTATTGCATTTGTTGTTTTTCTATTCAAGAAGACTTTTAAACTATTTTCCCCCCAAATAATATGAATAGCATTTTTTTTTTTCTTCTCACAGAGCAACAATTTATACACTTACGTCCTAGCACTGCATTCTGGTACAGCCTGTGTGTTGAAAATGTGTAGCTCCTTTTGTAGAAAAAGGGACTTTTAGAAACCTTTGTTTTACTCAGCTATCACCCTTTCTTTTTGTTTAAAGTCACCACTTTCTGATTCTCTCTCTTGCCATCTTCTCATACACCTTCAGCTACCCCAGAGTTACCTAAATTCAGGCTAGGTGAGCCAGGCCTGAATCTCTTTAGGCAAAAGTAATCTTGCAATAAATAGCCATACTTTCACCTACTTACAAGCAAAACAACACAATGAAATACATTTGTTCCCAAAGAGTAAAGCAACTCCTCAAGCTCAGGTTTCATACCATCTTTTGCAGCTCCCATGAAGCCTTCACCAGTTTTGGATCATAAATAAATCAAAGCATTACTGACCTTGTGCCCAAAGTCATGTGTTTGGCTTAGCAGCTGTGGCTGCAGAAGAATGAAAACTCAATTCCTCGCTGTTTGGAAGTGGTGCTGGCAGTGAAAGGATGGTCATGCACTGTTTTTTTCCCCAATCATGCAGCAACTTGACAATAAGCCTCTGTTTCTTTCCCACTACTCATTCCTTCTACTGTCACTTCAGCTTTTCCCTGATGCAGCACCAGAGAGGGGTGACTCCTTTTATTCTCAAACCTCATGCTTTTCAGCTCCTTAGCCACCACAGCTATAACAAGGCTCTTCTACTATCACAGATTGCTGGATTTTTAAGGAGAATACCAGCCTCTGTAGAGTGGCAGAGCAGGATCAGGAATTTTGAAAACAAATATATTCATAGATATACCTTATCATACCTAATGAAATTGTCAATAGATCTGCAACAATTTTCTCTCTTACTAACAACCTACCAATTCCAGCTTCTCATGTTATCTGGAAAGGAAGAAAGGAACTCTGATACCTCTACAGATGTTACTGCACATATTTTTGTTTTATTTTTTAATGCTTTGGTTGCTGTTCCATAATTCAATGTTGTTGCTGGAGTGGTTTCAGGAGATTTTCCTCCATTTACATTTCACTTCTTAAATGGCCATAGAATTGAACATTTAGGATATTCCCTAAATGAATAGTTATGAAACTAGAAGACTTTTCTGTAATCTGTATAGACTCGGAAAACATTGCCGAGATGGGCACATGTGTGTCAGTGGTCTCAAGCTTACTCTGAGCAGGCCAGAACTGTTCAGCAGTGGAAATTAGGTAGGCCTGAACAGGGAGTCCAGACACGTTCTCTTTAAGGCATTCAGGACAGTGACCTTTTAAAGTCTCTTCTTTTTGTGGAGGCAAGCCCCATGCAGCTGTGTTCCACCATGAGTGATGTCCTCCCTACAACAATACAAACTTTGCAGAAGTATGAGTGAGGATCTTTTCTGTTTTTCCACTTGTGTATCCTGGTATGAAGCTGGTAGGTTTTTCATCCTGCATGTTCCAAGTATTTTTAAATCTTGAAACTAATTATTCTTTCTTGTTCAGTTCCCAATTTTTATTCCTCCAAATATTCTTTCTGTCTCACAAATACTGTTCATCCACATAGAACAGATCATCTCAAACACTGAGATGAACATTGACCAAGGTTTTGAGCAGGATTTGATATTTCTATTTAATATTATAGCTTGCATGCCTTCTTCTTGCAGTACTGCCTCTGGTTAGGATCAGAAATATTTAATATATCCTCAGAAGTTATTTTCTTTAGTATTTACAGATCAGAAAGAAATATTAAAGAAAATCTCAGGAGAAGACCTGTTCCTACAAAACTTGTTATCAGGCTTTCAAAGAGAAATAGAAACATCTGAGTTCAGTTTCTGGCAGCAAATTAGGAGAGGAAATGATTTTCAAAGAGCTGGTTTAGAACATAGAGTGTTTTCAGATATTGATTCTACACACAGGATGGGATGTTTTCGAATCTTCTCATTATTTCCTTTATATAGTCCAAGTTCTTTCATCTTTCCTGTAACAAAAGCAGGTTTCAACCTTTTTAAATTCTCAGTGTCTTTTGAAACTCGACAAGAATTTCATGAGTGAACTGTTTAAATGTTTACTTGCCTTTGAGTACCTCATGCTATTCTAAGTCATTAAGATGTGCTATTAACTCACTGTGAACAAAGCCGGCTTCATTCTTTAGTGCAAAACAATGCTCCAATAACAAAAAAATTCACTAAAACGTTGTATACACATGGCATAATACCATAAATAGCAAATGACTGGATAAAGTCATTGCAGGCAGTATGTGTTTCAAGTGAGTGTTTGAGATGGGAAAAGAAGGTGAAGGGTTAGTGTTGGGCTGATTTCTTTAAAACCAGACATGCACACTCTGTTGTAAATCATCAGGTTTCAGTGGAAGTTACTCACACTATAATCAGGTATGGAATTCAGTGGAAATGCTTAAAGGTTGAGATGTTGCTGTCAGAGTTGTGGCTGCATCTTCACAAGTGTGGTCATATGTAAATGAACTTTAAACTGGTCAGTCTAGGTGCCCTTATATAAATAAGTGCCTTTATATAAATTGTTCTCTACATGCTCAGTTTATGAAGCCTCAACTCTTTCCAGTGCTTTTTATGGATAAAACTCCCATCAATGTACAGAATATCATCCCTAGCATTTTTGTGTTTTCTGTAAACTCTTTGCTCCCCCATTCTCTCCTGCTGCAGGAATTGGACCTGGCTCTGGAAATTACTTAGGAATGGAAGATATTTTTATACAGCTGAATATAGCAGTTCATCATTGATCAAATATGTCCTTTTGGCTTCTTCATGCAGCTAGTGAACGTAGTTATCAGAAATGTTTGGCTATTTTAAGTATGCTAAGGAGGGCCTTTAAGGCGAGGTATGCTTTACTGAGAGACAGACTTGTTTTTGTGGAAGTTGCCATCCAGGAGTCTCCAAGGGAACACATAGCAGCAAAAACAGAAGGATCCCCTTGTGCACTCATATGGCTTTAAAAACATTTCATGTCATAATGGTGTAAACAGTTGCTTCCTGAGAGTGAGAAAAACACTGAGAACTAAGCACAGGGTCTAATAGTGTGCTCTCCACTGAATCCCTGGGACAATACCTGATTCCCACAGCATACAACAACTGCCCTCAGCCACCCACCCCATGCTGTTGCCTCAGCTGGAGTGCTGCTGGCCCCCAGCACAGGCACATTTTGGGGGTGAGAGAAGACCCTCCCTATTCAGCAATGGACCCTACACCTCCAAACAGCAAAGGAACTGCTCTCAGGGGAGTCCATACACACAGACAGAGGTGCAGAAGCATAGAGCACTAAGGAGAACAGGCACTGCTTGGGTGAGAGATTCTTCTCAGCTCTGTCAGGCCTGCAAAAATATTTCTGGTGGTCATCAGCAATGGACTTGCTTGGGGGTTACCAGCAACTGGGCTGAGTAGCACAGTATTTGTAAGTGAGTAGCTCTGCACTGGCACTTAGACAATTATGAACCTTTCCTGTGACAAAGTAAACTAAGAAGTGTAAAAAGGAAGAGCTCATGAGGGACAGAGAGGGCTGCATGCCTGGCTGTGCTGCTCACACTGCTGGTGCCTTGTCTGGAAATGTCCCAGGCAGCGTTGCCCTCCTGCTCAAGTGCCAGTCACGTATAGAAGGGGCAGCTTCCACATGAAAAGCTCAGCATCAGCCTGTCTGTTAACTTATCCAAAGGAAATGCAACTTGCAAAAAGAGCAATTATTTCCACAATACTTTCTGGCTGATGCTAAAGTTTGTGAAATGTCTGCAAGCCAGGACTTCTTCACCTCCAAGGGTGGATGAAGTCTGTGTTGCAATTTATGAGCTTTGCCTTGTTAAAATTGTTTTGCCTCACAATCTCACAAATGCAGAAATTTTTTTTTAATCCTTCTGCTAATTTTTGTAGCAATGTATAGAGCTTTTCACTCCCACAGTCACCAGGTATCAATTATATCAACTATAATTAGAGAAGAAAGGAATTTACACATGTGCTGACACATGTGGAAAGCTGAAAATGACACATGCTTTATGTACAAGTATGCTTGTACTTGTTGCTAAATGAAGGTCTTGGGAGTGTGAATTGAGATCCTCTGGCAGAAGAATTGGGACCCGTAGGAGCACTGTGCAGGCCTTGCACTCAGTGTGCAGCAGTCTCCTGCTGAGCATGGGCCATTGAGCACTGGTAAGCACAGACTGAAGTCTCTGGTCAGCTTCGTGCTGCCATCAGCAGGACTGACCCAGGTATTTTTAGGGGTCAAAGGGACTGTGGGCAGAGGGGCTGTGGTTTTTCTTAATCCTAAAAATTAAAGTAAGGGGTTTGCTCTGGGAAAGAAGGAAGGTGCTGGGGAGGTTAGAGACAGCACCGCTAAACCTCTGTCCTCCATTCAAACTGGGATTTTTGCATACCTGTAACTGGGTTGAGTGGGGGCTGAGTTAGCAGCATCCCAGAGTAGGATGCCTGCCTTCTTTCTGCTGGAAACTTCTCATCAAATATGAATTCCATTACTAATCATTTCCATTAAGGTTTGTTCATTCTCTTCATGCATTAAAACCAACTTCCCCCTAACTTCACACAGAATCACACAGAATCACTAGGTTGGAAGAGACCTTAAAGATAATTGAGTCCAACACATGTCCTAACACCTCAACTAAACCATGGCAACAAGTCCCACATCCAGTCTTTTTTTAAATACAGTCAGGGATGGTGACTCCACCATCTCCCTGGGCAGGCCATTCCAGAACTTTATCACCCTTTCTGTAAAAAACTTCTTCCTAATATCCAACCTATATTTCCCTTGGTGCAGCTTAAGACTCTGTCCTCTCATTCTGTCAGTTGCTGCCTGGAAAAAGAGACCAACCCCACCTGACTACAACCACCTTTCACGGAGCTGTAAAGAGTGATAAGGTCACCCCTGAGTCTCCTTTTCTCCAGGCTAAACACTCCCAGCTCCCTCAGTCATTCCTCATAGGGCTTGTGTTCCAAACCCCTCACCAGCCTCGTTGCCCTTCTCTGGATGCACTCAAGCATCTCAACGCCCTTCCCAAACTGAGTGGCCCAGAACTGGACACAGCACTCAAGGTGTGGCCTCACCAGTGCTGAGTACAGGGGAAGGATGACGTCCCTGCTCCTGCTGGCCACACTATTCCTGACACAGGCCAGGATGCCCTTGGCCTTCTTGGCCACCAGGGCACACTGCTGGCAACTTCTGCTATGGCAGCAGGTGAGATAGTCATGGACCTGTCTTTCCAAATTGTAAAGCACTTATTTTTTCACTTGTACCTTTATATATATTAAGAATTTATTTTGAAACAGCAAAGGTTTTGCTGACTCATAGATCTGATCCTTTATCTTAAAACAGTGAAGATACAGTTACCAACACAAACTAATGATTTGCTCTGAGCATCAACATTGATTTTCCCACATGAAATAATCTACTGTAAACAATGAAAAATGAAATATACAGTAATTATAAAATTAAGATGATTACTTTGTACTTAGGATGCAGAATATTGTTTTGATCTTTTATAAGGGAAAAGGAACATGACAAAAATATTTTAACCTTAGCTATAGAAATGCACTTTAAATAGCAAAGCTGCTTATCAAATATAGTCTGTTTTCAATGCAAGCTTTCCCTTTTAAAGACAAAATTTGCCTGCTGACCCCAAAGTGATACTTTCCAAACCAAATGAAGAACCTACATGTTCTATTTTACTTATGTCAACAAAATGTTTCATACTCTTGCTACGTGAAGGAAGTTAACTTCTAAAATGTTAGTGCCAACACATAGTTCCACAACATTGCACAGAGGAACAAATGAAACTTATGGACCTCTTTCAAGCTCTGCTCCACTGAATGTTGCATTAGACACCAAAAGTTTTCATTAAATAAGGGAGTATTCTTTCATTAAGACAAACAATATCAGACAAGGGCATAATTCTTACCATCCCAAAAGAAATCCATGTCTTTTTGATGATCAGGATGACTTCTTTGTTTTGGAAGCATTTTGTGAAGGGTCTTGAGGCGGGAAGATCCCTTTGCAGGGGGGTCTCATGGCTGTTTCACTGCCCTGGAGCAGATAGTAGCGGCCATCTGAAAAGTAGTCAGATCCCAAAGTCTGTGTAAGAGGACACTCTGTCCCTCTTTGCTAGTGGGACTGTCAATTTGCAGAGGAGAGGCTCCAATATTAGAGGAGAACAGGTCTGAAAAGCTGGTAATTTGTATTTTCCTTTTGAAAACCAACAGGACAACTAGTCAGGTCTTCACTGTCCAAAAAGTTGTGGTGTGGTGATCCTCAGGCTGTTTCTGGTCTGAGCTGGCAGCAGCCCTACAGAGCAGCACACAGGGGTACCAGCTAAGACCTGGCCCTGGCAGCACCAGTCTTAGCGTCTGTATCCCTTGCACTGTGCCCCGTCCCTCAGCTGGCAAGGCTGGGCTGGCATCTCCCTGCTGCAGCAATGCCCAGCCAAATCAGTCAGCACTGGTTGTATCCACAGTCTTGCTCAGGTCATCCTGACATCTTGAAATGAGTGTCTGGTGTCCGTGTCTAAGGACTGGGACACTGGGCCACTCATCACTGTTATTCGATCTTCTCAAGTAATTCTGATCTCCAGGGCTTTTGTTCCTTCCTGTGCTTCAGCTGGCACCTCCAATTAGGAGGATTTTGTGCATGAACTGTTCCTGCTACTTGTCTGAACAGCTTCTAAGCTGCAATCTTGATAATATGAATAAATATTCAAATAAGTATATGAAAATTGTGGCTGAAATCCTTCCCTTTGTGCCCTAAGGGATGCCAGATTTTTTTTTTTCCATATAAAACATAAATCATGTCCTAATTATAAATTGTACTGAAAGAGACTTTAGAAAATGGATTACTGGAGATAAAAATGTCATTGTTTTTGCCTCAGGAAAATAAAATATCTGAAAGAAATATTTAAACAAAATTTTAAGAGGTAGGTAAATTCTTACAGTTATCAATGCTGTAAAAAATTTAATTTGATCCTATCAGAATTCCTCTTTGTTTAATAAATAGTTCCCTGAGCACTAGATGAGGCCACCCTCGTTTCCTGTCAGTTTGTACCCTACAGTTGATTGCAGACTGCAGTAAAATATTTAGAGTATCTCTTGCTCTTCTTCCTCTTCTAATTTCCTAATCATGCTGCTTTCCTTACTGGTCAGGACACTTGCAATCTTTCTCTTCTAGTTTGTCAACTTTTTGTTATCAAACAACAAAGCCTTAATTATTTTGTGCAGGACTATGCTGAAAACCAGGGAACATGCAGACAAACACGCAGCATAATCTGCTGAACATCGATCCCTTAGGAAGGCAGCTGAACCTTCCTCCCTTAAGCCTTTGAATAAAATTACAGTATGTTTCTATACTCCTGCTGGATTGCTCATCAAAATGGATTGTGCCATTGCAAAACAGAACTATTTTTTAGACTAGTATAATTTTCAAATAAGAAGGCATGCACAAGTACTTTTAATAAATGAGTTATACTGATATTATGGACCTTCTGCAATCAGACTCACTCTTTAACTTATGGGCAACATATAGTGCCAGATTTGTATGTGTTGCATATACTGGATACCTGTCTTTTTAGTTTCATAAGAAAGCATTTGATTCCACAGAAGGCATTGGACTGGGAGGTACCCTGAAGTTAGTGTCACTGTTTTCTGCATGGCTGTGCATGGTTCACTTTTAACAAGGGAGGAACTGAAATTAGACCTGTTCAGAGAAAATGGGATCCACCCAAAAATGGATGGGAGTTCCCAGTCTCCAAGGATCTTGGCATGTATGTGGAAAGAATCATTACCATTTTGTGTATTGTGAATTCTCACCTGGCATGTTCAGCACCCTGGAGGCTGTTCCAGATTGTGCAGAAGTGAACCACATCTCCATACCAAGTTCTACTGGGATATTGGGGAGAGCCTTTGGGATGATCTGTGGAAGGAGACAGCTTTGCCTTCCCCACTGCAGGATTGCTAAAATCAGCAGATTTTCCACATGATGCCTTCCCCACGAGTGATGCTGCCACTGGCGCCAGGGAGGGGGAGCAGCATGAGGGGCAGGTCAGCTCTGAGATGGCTTCTGTGACCACTGGTCTATAATTTTCACTTGGGACTGCAGAGAATTACAGCCTTGGACTTTATTTATTAGAAAATTAAATCAAAGCCAGGGCTAGATAATTGCTTATGGCAAACTGACTTCTCTATGTGATACACCAGCCATCAGCTACCAGTGGGTAAAATCATAAATACAGGGTGTATGTGCACACAGGGTGTGCTCGTGCAATCCTCTGCTCACAATGGCTACTTTTTCCCTCACATGGCAATTCACTTCAGAGGGAATTTTGGGGAAAATATTTTTTGCAGAATCACAGAATTTCAGGCACTAATCTCCCTGTTTTTTTCCTTTCTCTTTAACCCTTGGTCACTGTTACCTATGGGACACTGGACAAAGACTGGAGAGTAGCAAAAGCAGGGGTTACTCAACACACCAGTAATCAGATCCTGGATGCATCAGCAAGGAGTAACCAATGAGCTTTAGTACCATTTCATATGCCTTTGAGAACCTTGCCTGCCTCTGGGATTTGACTCAGGCTTTGTATGTAGTTATTTTGGCTGAACCAGTTTCTTGGTCGATCATGTCTGGACTGTGTTTTATCTTAATCTGGTAAAGATTGCTTTATTTACAAAACTATAAGTAAATAATGAAGACTGGATTTTCAGGTAAACTTCACTTGGTTTATACAAAGCAACAGCCAGATTTTCAGGTGTAGAAGAAATTTTCTATTTCTGATGACTGATGGGCACAAATTGTTTAAAATCCCGAACATCTGTGGTGTGCAAAATTTACACGGAATGTAGCTGAACATTACAGGGGGAAGGAATGTATTCAGTTTGATATTATCCTTGGACTTCAGAATACTTGATAGATCATCTCACAGTTTCTTATCCAGTTCTTTGATGTTGTGCAGGTTAGAGGGTTTTGGTTTGTCTGTTTGTTTTTCCTGTTACTGATATATTTGGTTTTGGTATTTTAGTCTGGTGGTGAGGCTACTTTACACCATTATGACTTTTCTAGCCATGGTATATTTTCTAATGTGCAACAGACTTTGGCTTGCAGAGATCTGTCCAGCACAAAATGTGTGTATAACCATGCTGCAGAGGTTAGCTCTGTTAGCATGTGAACTCCAGAGGGTTTGCTGTCTTTGAAACATCAAATGCACGATGCATCAGCTGCCCAGTGTGCACACATGCAGTTCTGCCTGAGAAATCACAGTCAGAAATAGTGTCACTGCACCTAATTGGAGACAATCACCCTGATATTTCCCATCAAAGCAATATGGATTTACCGAAGTGACACAAAATGAAATAGCAGACTCTTATTATGCAATGCACGTTGTCTTGTTTATTAGTAATAGATAGGGGTGGTCATTTAAAATGAACTTGGTTTGCTAAATACAATCATAGCATGGAAAGGTGTGGTATCTCCTGGATGAGTTGAGGAAAAGCTGTTTAGCTCCAGTGGTGGTGCTACAAGGACGAGCCATTCCCACACACACCCTGGTGTGCCACAGCTCACTGTCCCATGCACTGACCTCCCTGTGCACGGGGAAGTGATGCACACATTCCTGCTGCTCCTGCCACAAAACCACACAGCCGTGCTGCAACAGCAGAGCATTGCACAGTGTTCAAGCCATCGCAGAATTAAAAAGCAGATGGAAGAGTTCTACAGGGCAACTAATCCTCATGTATCTGTGTTTGCTTATGTTTGCTATATATTTGCATTTTTTGAGTCTGCCTTCTGGGCTTTGCAGGAGAAAGAGACACTCCTAATATATATGGCAATTTCAGTTCCAGATTCAGCTATATGTGGCCATACTTCTGCTCAGGGAGAAAGAAAAAAAAAAATCTTCATTTGCCCTCTCCTGCTTTTCATACACATCCATTTATCCATTTACGAGTGATTCATCCAGGGCAGAGTAAGTTTATAGACTTGTGAACTCAGATTTAAAGCATGATTAAATAGATCAAATGAAATATAAACCGCAGTATAGTAAAACAGAAATTCCCCTTGGCTTCAGCTCTTCTTCGCAGCTGTTTTGCACAGGTATTGAGCCAGGTACACACCTACTCAGCTTCACAAGAAAGCTTTTCATAGATGTCAAACGTTTTCTTTAAAAATATAGAAAAAAGGCAAAATGCTATTAATAAAATTATCTTTCATCTTAGTAGTGCCAGCATTAAAGTAATTTTAAAACACATTAATGTTTTCAGAAATATTATTTAACTTTAATTTCTAATTATTGTCAAGTGAAAGCTCTGTAAAACTTGATTAACAATTATCATTGCTGATTTTCTACTTGAGATTAGCTTTGACTGAATTCATTTCTACTTGTAATTTTGACTGTGCTTGCCTGAGATGAAGAATCTTTTTAATAAGAAAAACACCCATCTGAATGGCTGATCTGAATGCCAGTAACATGTGGGTTATAGTCTTATAAAAAAGGTTGAAGACATTGCTCAACTTGATTTTTCTTACACTTTTGTTTTGAATTGTTATACAGACTTAGCTGGTTGTAGGGCAGTTATTTGAATAATTACTTTTCAATAAAATTATTGAGTAACAAAGCTCAGCTTGTGCATGGCAGTTCTGTGCAGTCCAGAGTGGCTGCATGAGCATTTCACAGGTGACACAAGAGTTTTCACAGCTATAAGCAAGTAACAAGAAAGAAGAGAGTCTGTCCAGAACGGCACACAGGACATTGTTTTGGGGCAGAATCAGCACAGTGCCTGCAATAGCATTTCCAAGGCAATGTAATTCCATGTGGAATTTTTTTCTTTACCTTGTCTGTTAGTTTGTCTCACATGAGCTGTGATGGTATCCTGTCTAGATACACAGTATTGAGGGAGTAATTCATACCTGTGGCACGGTTTCAGGATGAGTAGCACTGAGATTAACGGGTTTGGGGCATTCTTAATTGTAGCTGTGAGATATAAAGCAAAAAATATTTTGCCATTTTTTTGCCAGGTTTTCCATGGTTAAAAGTGCTACGGTAGTGGAAAACAAAAAGGCATGGAATTTTGATTTAGAAGGAATCAGCTTGAATAAGGAAATGTTTGTGTCTGTGATTACTAGTTGGAAAAAAGAAAACATGAAACAATGAGCTTGATAAAATGATTATAGCAGAAATGCAGTATTTTAGTACTGGATAAGAGCCAGGAAAAGTAATGATAAAAGCAGAGCTTTTTCCATTTCCAAACCAGTCAGCAAGAATTTGTTTGCAATTTCCTTCTTAGGGCACTTCCATAAGATACGTTGACAGTAAGATTGTCATATTTTTTACACTGTCACAACATGTAGTCCTAATGTGAAACACATAATATCTCTTTTGGAGAAGACACTGAATTTCCATTTCTGCAGCTGATGATTTCTTCTGAGCTTGCAAATGCTTGCATGAGAAACAGATGTTGAGATGGAATAATAATTAATTAGGGACTAATAAGATGGAGTTCACTCTCCTGCCTGGGCCCGGGTTTTTGAGGGAAAGGTGCTGGCTAAAGGGTGAAATTTCCTTCTCAGGTCCAATCCCCCAAGAACTGCTCAGATCAAGCTGCCTTGCCACATTGCTGCAAAGTTATATACCCATAAAAGGGCTGGGTACTGTTTCCTCAACAAGCACAAAAGTAAAAGAAATTATAAAGAACCCACAGCAAGTCTCCCCACCTTGAAAGGGAGAAATGGAGTGCTACTATATCAGATTCAAAAGTCCTACCATTATACCAAACTCCCCCAGAGAATTTTACTTGAGCTTAGAGAGAAGTCAGTGTAGAAGATCTTCTTCCCCTCAGTTTAGTGCACAATAAAACATTTTAGTGTGCTTCTGCTTTCTCATGCTATTGAAGGAAGTAATGTTGTCCAGCAAAAACATAACAGAAAAAAAAGCGCTTTTTTTATGGCACAAATTATTTTTAATGTGGTTTTTTTGTTTTTTTTTTTTTAATATGCTGCATCAGCATGCAGTTGGAAGAGTTGGAAGATGAGGTTTGCCAAAAAAAACCCTGGAAAAACATAACAAGTTAGCTAGGGCTGCTGTATAGTTTCTCTTTTCTGGGCACATTCCCTTTGTCTGCTTCCTTCTTTCCTTCTAGGCACAATTTGGAAGATGTGAGCCCCCTCTGCAGTGTTGAAAGCCTCATCCAAAACTGCAGCTGCAAGCGTGTGTCTGCAGGGAGTGTGGGGCAGTCGGGGAGCTGGGTGCCAGCAGGGCACTGTGGGCTGACAAGCAAGGTTGGGCATCTGGTGAGTACCGAAATCACCTACTCTTACAGAGGGGGTTTGGAGAGAAAGGGACGGGAAGGAACTGTGCAATCATGTCACAGTGCATGTAACTTTGTTCAGCATGACATGATCAAGACAGTATTTCCTTTTAAATAGTGCCCTGGAGGGGAAAAGTTTGGGGTGAAGAAGTGGCTGGGCAGAAAGAAGATATGAGAGTGGGATAGGGATTAGTGTTAAGATGCTGTTTACCTTCCTCCTGAGCTGTAGGAAGTCCAGGATGTGACGAGGAGGAGCTCCCAATAAATATTACTCTTCCCTTTTTTTTTTTTTTTCCTTTCCTTTTTATTTACTTTTTTTTTTTCCTGTCTGACATATGGATTCCCTTTTTAGTCTGTGAGCCAAAGACCTGGGTTGGTTCCTGGTGTTTGCCTAGAGCCTCAAAACAAGATTCAATAAAGTCACATGCTGAGTGAATAATTGCCTAGAATTAGAATCCAAGAGGTACCTCAAACATTAATTAGGATATAACCTATGCAGTCATTTCACTAGTGGTATGTCAGCTGATATATGGTGGCTGGAAGTCATATTCCTGCTTTTGCATCGTGCCAAGCAGATAAGGGAGCTGACAGCTCCAAGCAATCCCAGGCAGGTTTGGGATCTAGTTTTGGTTTCTGTAACTTCCCTCACAGAACACAATACAGGAGACCAGCCAAAACAGAAACTGCATTTCTGTCCCAACACATGGGAGAATCTCCTGACTGGGATAGGAGAAGGTGCAGGGCTGAAGAGTGGTAGGGTTGCAGGTGTGTTAGTATGCAGCATTTGGAATCAAGTGGACACAAGTCCTCTCCTGCATGTGGATATGACTCAATGCTGAATTAGAAACCACCAATGCCACTGATGCTGATAGTGGTGTTTGCTGATGCAAGTGTTGCAGTTACAGGCTCAAGCAGGGCATTTTTGATTTTAATTGCTGACACTGCAGAAACTGAACACTTTTCTCTCCAAGTGTGCCTTATTTTCCTAACACTGCTGTTGTTTGGGTAAAACATTAATTTCCATGTTTCAAATATGGAGCAGTGCTCAGAGAAACAGGGGACCAGAGTCCCAGTGGGGATTTAGGAGGGTGACCATCTGAGTCCCTGGTGTGAGGTGGAAGCACTGTGGTGGGGCAGGGAGTGTGCATGTCTCCAGGGCTCTGCAACAACTGCTTATGAATTAGAAGAAGAGAGGAATTGTAAGTGAAGTTTGCACCGAAATCTGGTTTTCCTGCATAGAAATCATAAAATGGAATAACTGCTTGCAACACACCAGTTCACTACATTTTGATAGGGGCTATCTAGCATTGTAGAGTGTTTCCACTTCACATGTAAAGCAGGCAAAATTTTCCTGATGCAGGGGAATCTTTGGTGGAAATTTTGAAGGAAACAATTTCTGCCAGGATTACCTCACAGAGTTTTACCTTACACATGTATTTCTTTTGGATGATTCATCTCATTTCCTTTCAGTATGTGAATCCACCCAGGAGTTTATAGCTTTATGCACTCTAACTCACTGGATTAATCTCAATGGACCAGCCGAGTAATGAATTTTAGCAATGCAGGCAAAAATTACATAGCAGAGTTCATTTAGTGGTGTATGGCCTTACAGTTCAGGCAGCTCATATTCAGATACCGTGCACTGCAAAGTTGATAGCATCAAGTTCTCCCTCTTTTTCTTTCCCTGCAATTACCATGCATATATGAGGGCTTTTCTCACACAGACCCCCCCAGTGCCCTCTACATCATCTCTGGTGCTTTCAGTAGCCCCTGGGATGGCTCTCACAGCTAGATGTAGGGAGTGGGGCCAACAGAGAAGTGCACACTTGAGTGAATAATCTCTGAGGCCTCTGCAAAGTCATCTGACACCCCCTGAGGCTGAACATTTCCTCTGCACTGGGTTTTAAAGAAAGCCTGAGGCTTTGTTTCTTTAAGCAGTTGAGCTGCTCTAACAGCCTGCTGACTCTGAAAGAGATTCTTTTATCTCCCACCCCCTTAATTTGTGGCTGGCCCTCCCTGAACTTATTTGGCTCATTACCCAAGAAGATAGCCACCTGCTTTCTTTTTCCTAATTATTGTTCCTCTGGGCTAACAGGTCTGTACAGTGGTGGAGCAGGAAGGTGGCACCAGGGGTGGGATGGGTGGTGAGGAGCAGAGAGGAGAATGTACAAATGGACTCCTTGGCAGGGAGAACCTGGTCAGGTGCTGTTTGAGGTGCAGCTTGTCTGCCTCTGAAGGAGCAGCCACTTCCCCAGCATGGATGCAAACTCTTGGCAGACTCCAGGGTGAGTCAGCCATGGACCTTAACTGAACAGGCAATTTAATACCACAGAAAAGACAAGAAGATTTTTTTCCCTGGCCTTTATCTCCTGAGCCAACTAGCTGTGGGGATGGAGAAGGACAGGCCACACAAGGGAGCATACAAGAAAAGCAACCAGGTCCAATGCTGACTCCACGAAGCCCGAAAAAACATCTCACTTGTAGCTTCTTCCATTCTTGGTTCTGAAGGGAGACCTACAACAGACTTTTAAAAGATAAGCCTAAAAATGGAAACCTAATTGTGCAGACTCTAAAAAGTGCAAATGCATTTTAAACACTTCACAGAAAAATGAAATTTGCTCCCTACAAACCTCCAAGTGCCAAAGGTGCTGTCAGCACATTGCTTCACCCCTTGTGCTGCCCCACAGGTACAAATCATGGGGCTGGCTGATTGAGTAAGGGCTGAAGGATGAAATCTGTGGCAGAGCATCTTTTCCCACCCAGGCTGCCCAGGAGCTTTGCTAAGGAGAAAAGAGTCTACAGCAATACAGTCTTTCTCTTGTCAGCAGATTGCTCCATATATAGGAAGCAGTGCCTTTTCAATGAAGTTTATCTCCCTATGTGCAATTAATTAAGCAATGTTCAAAGAAGAGCCTTGGATAATGCAGAAAGCTGACTTTGCTAATGAAAGTGGCTTTAATTGCAGAGCAGATGTGTGGTGAAGCTGGGGAGCCAGCTCTGCCTTCTTGGGCAGAGTAGGCCAGGGTGGGTATCCTCTTAGCATGGCTGGGTTGGGACCTTGGTTGGTGCAGGTATGTCTGTCACCAGCTTTAGAGGAAAATAGCTTTATTTTTTATCTCCTAATGTGATGAATACACCAGGTGGAGGGTGAAGCTGTGGGTGGATCTTGGGCTTGCTGCTATCAGTTGTGCAGTGTTAATTGGGCACAATTTTCTGAAGATATTTTTACAGGTGCAAATCCACCCTAAAGGCACATGTGTACACGACTCTTCCCCAGCACACCATGACAGGGTGGAAGGTTAATTTCTGCAGCCAGAAACAGGAGGTCTCTAATCCATGTATCATGTTTAGAGCAGATTAATAACAGCTACTATTTTAAATGTTGGTGTTGCAACAAAAAGGTTTTTGTCTGTGTCTCATTGTAGGACTGACAAGTGTGTGTAACCCTTCATAAACTGCTCTTGTCAACAGTTTCATTATTAAACACAGTTAGTCAAATATTGTGAGTCAATGTCTTTCATCTTCTTCCTCATCCATATCACAAATTAGAAGTCACTTAAAAAGAGTTTATTAAAAAGTAGCACTGGTTTCTTATCTCAATTGCCTTTTGATTACACTTTGACTTACACTGCTTTTCTAAATGAACACGATGATTGTCTGTTGGAGAGCTGAGATCTTAAATAGAAGGAATAATGTATTTACAAGAAAAGCAGCCAGCTAACTGGCTTCTACCTTATAAATAGTCTAGCAGATCCCAGGAACTTTCTCTAATTACCATCACTTCCCCCCAGTGCTATGTGCCTGGACTCAGAGCATTTATAGCTTTTCATCCCAACAGCAGTGACAATGTGGCTTCTTGGCCCATGTCCAAGAGAACCCAGCCACCTAAGCTCTTCCCACATGTCCTCAGGTGGGAGCTGAATAGGAGGGAGATGCTTGATTATGACTGAATGGTCCTCAAAAGGCAGAAATTATGCCAGGATTAAGCCAGAGTTATGGGGTTCAGGGAAGACCTGGCATGGAAGACACTGGTGGGACAGTATGGTAATTTTATTATTGCCTTTGCCCTCTGGGGACCATAATAACACACACTGGAGTTACACACAGTCTGCTGTGCCAGTGAGGTGCTGAACCTCAAGACCTGGGCTGCCATGTCATCCCAAAGTTCTAATTCAAGGGGGCTGTCCAAGCAGGGGACACCTGGAAGGCCCCTGCTCCTGCTTAGGTGTCCCCAAGGCCAGAGATGATTTCTCTGCTGGGCTCAGAGTGCCTGGGGAGGTACTAAGCAGGTGCTAATGCCAGGGGTGTGCTTGGTCTCAGCCCACCTCAGAAACATGTTTTGCATGTCTCAAGCTGCTGCAGCGGATGCAGATGCTGAGAGGGAACTGCAGGCTGCAGTGCCTGTGCTGAACGCGGCCCAGCGCTGAGCTCTGCCATGTGCAGTGAGGGCCAGAGGGACACAAGTGCCCCAGCAGAGGCTGCTCTGGGGCACAGAGGTCTCCCCTCCTCCTGCCTGTGTCTGCCAGAAGGGAGGCACGCTCCGTGGCTGTGGTGTCAGAAGGAGCAGGCAGTGGTGTGTAGTGCTGAACGGGGGGTGACACGGGTGAGGCCGTGGGAGCAGAAACCTGTGCTGGCACTACCCCGGTTGAACCAGCGCCTGTCCCCTGGGCCTGCCACAATGCGGGGGACAAAGGAGTGCAGGCAGCCCCTTGAAGAGGGGGTGGCACAGTTGTCACCCCGAAAAGGGTGCCAGTTTTGTGCCAGGAAGGCAAAAAGGGCCACCTCCTGGGGCCCTTTGGCTGCTGGAGCATGTGTTATAGGGAGCATGTCTGTCCTGTCCTCATTCCTGCTGAGGGCTCAAAAGAGGCCGGCAGAGCTGAGAGGGGCGATGATGATGGGGGCATCAGGTGAGGTGAGGATGGGTGTTGTGTCCGATGTGGTCTCCTCAGCCTCACTCTCCACATCCTCCAAGTCCTCGCTGACAGAGGGGATGATCTGCACCACCTTCTCCTGAAAGTGCACTTGCTTGCGAGGGACGGGCACGGCTGCTGGTTGGACAGGAGTTTCTGGGGCTGAGCTGCTGTCCTTGCTGCCCTTCAGGATGCTCTTCATATGGCCCAGAAGCGAGCGGTGCTGCTCCCTCTGGGCCCCGTGGAAGGTGTAGGTCTGCTCAGTGTCACCAATGATGGTTGGGGCTGCCTCAGTGGCTGAAGGGTCCACGTACTGACCTGCCTGGGGATGCATGTCTTTGTGCCCTGGGCTCTTCCTCCTCTTGCTCAGCAGGAAGTAGGCCAGGGCAGTGAGCACCAGCATGGAGCCTGGAGACAAGACTAGGTTGACTGAGGGCTCTGGCAAGTGGGAAGGCCTTGCCAAGCAGTGCTTGGTCCGGCTGGCCCAGTGCCATCAGCCACCAGCCCAGCTCCCTGCACATCCCCACCCCCACCCCTTGACAGACCATGCTCCTCTTCCATCTGCACTACTCCCCACCCAAGCTTCTCACCAGGGATGGTGACATGCCAGACGAGGACGGGATGCAGGAAGCAAGCCACTGAGAGCAGAGTGTAGCCCAGGAATTTCTGGAAGCTCCCTGGGCATCTAGCTCGCTTCCAGAAGGCCTGTGCCAGGAATTCAGGCTTGTGACTGGGGAGAGAAAGAGAGGTCCTTGTAGCATGAGGCACCAACCATATGCCAAGAAGATTTGGTCCTAACCATGACCCATCTAAATGTGCAGATCCTCACTCTGGTTTGTCAGAAAATGGGTGTGCTTTTCAGGGAAGATAAGCAAAGCCTGAACGTCTCCTGTTGGGAGAAGAGCATTTGCCAGAGGCCAGTAATCTCAGCACCTCACTAATCAAGTGTCACTGTTTGGAATAAGGTGTAGTCTCTAAGCTGTGAAGACTTTTGAGTTTCTGCTACAAGACTGCAGCAGTGCTCAGCCTCTGAAAAGGACATAAGGATTGTAGACATTTGAACTTCCGTGCTGTCTCTGAAGGGAGCTCAAGCTCACCCTGGGGATCTGGTTCTTCCTCTAACCCGGGTACCTTGCGCCTACACACTGTATAGAAGACCAGGGTTTGTTGTGCTGATGCTCGGGAAATTAGAGCACAAGCCTGGGTTAAAACACAGGTTTAAATGGCTGTGCACATGGACCCATTTACCTCCCCCCATCTGAGTGCACTTGCCTTGGCTTTAGGGGCAGGACCTTTGGTCTGGCACTTGCAGCTCCCCCAGATCTGGTGTTGCCTGTAAGGGGCAAGGTGCCTTTGGGAGGTCCCACCGTGGCTGGAGAGTAGTGGGCAGGGTCTACTCACGTGAAGCACATCTCCAGGAACAAACTGATAAAGAAGAAGCCTTCGCAGACAGTAACTGCAACCCCTGAAAAACTGAAAGGTGGAGCTGTCAGGGGAGCAGGGCTGTGTTTGAGTATATTCTGCAGGTGGGCAGAAAGGGCACAGGGGGCCAGAATTTACTATCCAATTTTCAACAGAGTCTGTATGCTGGGGTCTGAACACCCTTTGCTCATCTGGTTTGTGGAAAACTCACAGCCCTTCTGCCCCTGGGAAATCAACTCGCAGCCAGTGTTGCCTCTGGCCTGCCGGAGTCTGCAGTAGCATTTATTTTCCTAACAGAAATAGCTTATTTTTTTGAAAACTCAGTATGGAGATCTGAAATACCCAAAGCCTTGCCCTGCTGCTGTTGAAGTCTAGTCTGGTGCTACATATGGTGGAGGGGTTGACCTTGTCACCCCTGCCAGCTCTGATTTCAAGGGCAAAAATACTCACAGCAGATAGAAAGCCAGGCTTTTAAATTGTCCTCGCTGCAGAGTTTCTATGCCCACACCGATCAGCACTAGAAAGAGAAGGTAGGAAAGATGCTGACTGCAGGGTTCATTCCCAGTTCCCTTGGGTTAGTTCCCAGCTTCCAGGATAAATGTCCCCATTTCCCCAGGGGCTAGCAAGGCAGCTTCTTCCATGCAGGGCAGCATGTTAGGACTGCCAGCACCAGTGATTCATGCTGACACACCCACCCAGAAGAGTCAGAGATCAGTGCTCCCCTTGACATACATCCCTGAAACCCATCCCAGCTACACCCCTATTATGGCAGCCTTGCCACTGTGTGGGCTGGGGAAAGGTGCTCTGGGAATATCAGCTGGCCTTGGACAGCTGGGGGCGGTGAGCAGCAACTTCCTGTGACCAGCAGTGTCCTGTGACCGTTCCACTCTCTGCCATACTGCCACATCTCAGCTGCCACAGGGCCCACTGCCCCATCCTTCTCTGCCCAGGTCCCCCCAGTGCCTGCCAGCCCCACTCCCTTGCCCTCCCTGCTTGCCCAGTCCTGCTGCACCCAACACGTGGCTGCAGAACAAGGAAACTGTGCCAGCTGCCTTCATGAAGGGCTGTAGCCATAGCATCAGGAACCTTTGCTAGCCAAACAGAAAAACATATAATGGGAGCAGGCAGATTAAAACCAGGGAATGAACATTCTCTCAGTGCCTCAGCCAGTACAGAACACCAGGGAGTCAGTTTTAGGGGGATTAAAAGTATTAGCAAGGCTGAAATCTTTGATGGATTGGCCAATAGCTTCAGGGGATGGAAAATTTTCTTAAATATCCTTCAGTTCCCTTCAAGATTATTTCTAAAAGGGAGCAGAAATGTAATGCCTCACACCAGCTGCAGCAAGTTGGTCAGTACATGCCAATTCACAGGGCACAGGTGTCAGCAGTGTGCTGAAGCCCAGGTTTCATAGCCAGAGCACCACCTTGGGCAAGCACCACAGCGAGCAGTCCCCACCCATCCACTGGTGCTCAGGAAGTTCACCACTGGTCCTGTTCCATGCACACTGGCCAAGGTTTGAGATGCAGGTTGGATCCATTTCTCTGAGCTGTCGTTTGCCCCATCTGGAGAAGGGTACTGGGCTCCCAAACAAGGACACAGATCAGTGATCAGTGTCCATCAAGACTGCAGCGTAGGTCAATGCCAAGAGTTAGCATTCCCATCTGGGCTGAAAGAAATCCCTCTGTGTTTTCCCTGTGTCTCCTGCAGCTGCTGGCCACTGTCAGCCAGGGAACTTATGGGGCCCATGTGCCACCCTTCTACACTGCCTTTCCAGCCCTGAGCAGAGCACAGGGAAATCAGTGTCATCAGAGGGCTGTGAAGCTGCAAGAGCTGTGTAATCCTACATGCAAAGTACTGTCTTTTACTATCTTGTGACTAAGGACCATTCTTCATAATCTTTCCTACAAATGTGGACTTCATTCATTCCCATTCATTCATTCATTCATTCAGTCGCTGTGGATGAATGCAGAATTCTACAGCTTGGCTGTTAGCTCAAGCCTCTGCTCTGGATGGGGAGATTTCCTCTTTCTGCACAGCTTCTGCTTTATCCACAAAATTTTTGGATGAAGAATCTGCAAGAAGAAAAAAGCTGTTTCGAGGTGTTTGTTTGGACTAGTCACTGCCTTGATTTGGATCTTGTCCAAACCATGTGGCTAAAGGCACATGATTAGGAATTAAATGGTTGAAAGCATGAGAATTAAGAAATAAGTAGGAAGTCTTTCCTAGATGCAAAAATCACAAGGCCTAGAATCACAGAAGTAGAGATGCTGCAAACACTGCAGCAAATCACAGGGCTGTTTGACGACTCTTTGCTAACTTGCCATAAGACCAGTTAGCCATTTTCTGATACAAAGGAAGCCCTGTAGCCTCACCATTGCAGAGAGCCATTATACTCCAAGATCCTGGGGGAAGGGAAGGTTTATATTATGTGGGTAACTTGTATTTACTAGCAGCATAAGGAGCTGGCCAGGCCTTCTCAAAATCAATTAGTGAGGCTGATGCACTCTCCATTTCATAGGGGTTTTTTTCAAACAAAACCCATGGGAATTTCTTCTGCATGGTTTCCATTTCATTCAAAAGCCTCACACACCTCATCAGGCACTAAACACTGCATCAAGCTGATTTCTTACTCCATTGAAATACACAGAGGAATAAAACACAAGCACATCACAGTCTTCACGGGCCTTTTGGGAAAGTCAGGTGATACTGGGAATGCACCAGACCTATGGAAAAGCACAGTGAGATGTAGTGCAGCTCTCTATGCTCTGTGATGCTAAGCAGACAGATAACTGCAGCACTCATTTAAAGAAAAATTAAAGAAAGATGTGCAGATGCTGCAAAATTATGAAAAGAAAACATGCAGGAGAGAAAGATGATATTCCACTTACACATTTCTATATTGTAAACTACTTTCAATTTTGTTGGTTTAGCATTAGTTTTCTCATGGCAATAAGCTCACATTTTCTCCCAGGAAGGTCTCTATGAGTTTCCTTGGAGTTTTAAGTGAGAATATGACCAGTGTGAGGCTCATGGGGGCCCAAAGGGATGGGGATGAAGAAATTAAGTGATCTGCATTTTCTGATTAAAGCTTTGTCCCATCTCCCAGTGTTGCAGTATCATCACAACATGCACTTATCTACTGGGAGTTTGTATAAACTCAGAGACACAGATCTCTCTGCCTCTTATCAGTATCAACCCTTTAAAGCACATTCCAGAGCCTCCATCACCCCACCTGTGTCCTTGGGAACCTGTGCACACTTCAGCTGATCTGTGTGCTTTCTACTTTGTCCCTGGTTTGAGCAAAGTGCTTCTTCATGACTGTCTGCAGCTCATAAAGGAAATACAAAGGTAGGAGGGCCTGCTGTGACTTACTCTGCAGTGTCTGACTCTGAAATCCCTGGGGTTCTGAAACAGGAACCACAGGCACCACCTCAAGTCACCTCTTACCAGGAACCTCTGGTTCACCCCTCCAGCCTTTAGACAAATCAGACCCTTTGATCTCTGCTTTACTGATAGGGAAACTGAGGCAGAGAGTGCTGCCTGTCCTGTCCCATAACAGCTAGTCAGCAGCAGTGCCAGAGTCAAGCCCTGAGCCTTCTGCTTTAGCTGATTCCCCAAGTCCCATCTGGAGATGCTCCCTGTGAAATGGTATTCCATACTCCAGAGTGAGACACCTGGCTCAAAACACCTGCATTTCGTCTGAAACCAAGCACTTGGGTGTGTCACCAAACCCAGAACACCCCGGTCCAAAGCAGCCCCTGGAAGCGGGTGAGAGGATGCAACTCCCCAAGTACCAGGTGGATGAATTTATGGTGTTTGTACTGCAGCTGTAACCTGAACTGCTCTGAGTTACTCCCTGACAGGCTGCTAGAGAGGCAGAGCAATGCTTTTACAGTAACTATGCCATGATGGCTGGGACAGAACCTCTCCATCCTGCCTGGCGCAGGACACTGTGCACACTACAAGGAGCTCCTCCTTCATCTTCACATCCCACAGTGTAGCCCGGCAGTTTTGCACAGCCATGAGTATTTTGCTTTTCAGTCTCATTCGCATCTTGCCTATGCCTATGTCTGTTTTAGAAGAATACAGTTTAGTTTTCTTTTTTTTTTTTTTCTTTTGGCGTGCTTTAGCTTGCTCTCTGAATGTTGGCCCTTCCTTTCTGATGTCTCTCTGTGCCTCCCACAGCATTTGGAAAGAACCTAGCTAGGCAACCACCACTCTCCCACCCCGGATCCCAAAGCAAAAGTGAGCAAGTTTTCTTGTCCCCCCTCATAAGATGGGGCCGTGGCTGCAGCTGGCCAAAGGCAGGGAGGCAGCCTGGAGGTCCT
Source organism: Vidua macroura (assembly GCF_024509145.1). Classification (NCBI taxonomy): domain Eukaryota; kingdom Metazoa; phylum Chordata; class Aves; order Passeriformes; family Viduidae; genus Vidua; species Vidua macroura. Next base: position 17,337,618 of record NC_071578.1, read on the forward strand.
AGCACCCACTCAGTGCCTTTTAGTGCCAAAGACAGAGAGAATTTGCTCTTACCTGCTGCAGTGGAGATGCCCAGCAATCGGCAGGTGTACTCCAGGGCACTCCAAAATGCCTTGCGCTGCATGGCGAAGAGATGAAGGCTGCGGTACAGCCAGGCAGAAACTCCTCAGCTTTCAGAGCCCCCACCCCACACGTAGCCCAGCAGCTCCCAGGACCAGGCAGAGCCTCTCGTTCCCTGGACTGAGTGACCTTCCCGAAGGAAAGGGCAGTGCGTGCAGGACTGGCCACCTCCACAGGGCCTCCCAGGGGAGGGTGGTCGGAGAATGAGCTGCCACCCCAGGGAACCGGCCAGCGCTGCTTGCTGCTGCTCCCGTGGGGGCTGTGGAGACCCGGCCCTTTCCTGCTTGCCGCTTGCTCCTTCTCGCCCGGGTGATTAATGATTGGTAAGGCAGGGCTGCGGCTTTGGGAGCATGGGTGCACGGCCTTCCCTGCTCCTGAGGTGGACGCTCTGGAAGCCCAAGCTGATTAAATGAATGTGAAGTCATTAGTGCTGTGCAGCTCCCGGCAGGTTAACCATTTGTGAGGATGACGATGTTTGCTCCTGGCAAGAGAGCAGCACGTTTCTGGCAAGTCACGAGGGGCACACCAGGCCCACTGCCTCCTGCAGCTGAGCCCCCACCATGGATGCTGCTCACCATCCAGGTTCTAACTAATATGGCTTGGGAAGTGTCTGTGCTGATGTGCAACCACAGGAACAAGACCAAACATGTTCAGAGGGGTCCCACAGACTTAGGACAGCACAGCAAGGGAGATCTGATTTTCTTCCTTTCAGAACACCAGTGAAATGTGTTTTTGTTTTGTAGCCACCAGAGCCATTTGAACAGCACCAGGGTCTCACAAGTGTCATAATGTACGGAATGAGCTGCACAGGTACTCTGACCTCTTTGCCTTGGATTTGGTAGACAGCCTGGGAGTCCTTGGCTTGTCCCTGCAGGACGCACTGCCTCAGGAGAGGGGCAGCCCTATGCACGTCTGAAGGACAAGACAAGAAAACAGTGGCTGTTCTGGACCCCAGCCCCACACTCCTTTGTGCTTGAACAGGGTACATCTTGCTGGAGGTCACCATCAATCCCCACCTGCTGCCACTCAGGGAAGAGGTGGTGTGGGCAGCAGCACGGCAGTCCTGCATGGCAGTCTCAGCAGGAGGGTCATGTGAGCACAGCACAGTCCCAGTGGGCAGCACGGATGTGTGGTGCCTGCAGGGCTGTGGGTTCACAGGTCAGTGAGCTCACCTTGTGCTGGACAGTCACTGCAGCCCCTGCCCCTTGCAGTGCTGGCTGGGAAGCTGCTGTGGGCAAGGGACTGGGTGAATCACACTCAACTCACACACAGCCCTGCAGGGAGGGAGCAACCAGCTGAACCTGTCCCCCTGTGATCCCTTCTCACCTGCTTCACACCACAAAGCTGAGCCTGGCTGGTAAGTGTTGTACTGACTTGTTCTGGAAGTAGAGATGACTTGAGCCAAGGACAAAGTAACAGCTTCTCTTCCATGGGTTCTCAGTCTGTATTTCAAACTGGTATTTTTCTACAGCAGCCAAATGTCTGAGCTTATGAAATGGGTCCATAATTCCTGTAAATAACTGCTGATACTGTTTTTTTGAACATTCACAAGGTTCTGAGTGGCAGAGATTTTGCAGCAGGCAATCCTGACAAGGTTTGGGCAGAGTACACATTTTCCGTGTGAAAAATAGAAAGGCCCACAGGAGAAGAGTTTCCAGAGCATCCTGAGGGGCAATGCTGAACGATGCAAACCCAACTTGTGTCTGTGCTTTGTGGCACTGTCACACCTTGGGTGTTCCCATTGCCTCTTGTCCTCCTGCACCACCTCCGGTGTTTGATGGAACTGCCTCTTTTTCCACAACTGGTGACTCAGTGGTGAGCCTTCCTTTCCAAGAGAGTGGAAATCAGAGGCAGCCAACAGGGAAGGTCACACAAAGGCTGAGGAAAAACCCAGCAGGGGTACCTGCCGCCCTGCCTACTATGGCTGGGCATTGCCTGGGTGATCCCCATGCCTTCTAATGGTGCTTTGCTGCAGGCTCCAGGAGCACCCTCTGCCTCCAGTAATCACCAAAACAGCTTAAAGGCCCCAGAGTTTATGGCATACAGATTCACAGAATATTTTGAGTTGGAAGGGATTCTCAAGGGTCACTGAGTCCAACTCTTAAGTAAATGGCCCATATGTGGATTGAGCCCACAATCTCAGTGTTACTAGCACCATGTTCTAACCAATTGAGCAAATCTCAGGGATTCCCAGGCTGTACAGGTTGTGCAGGTTCTTTCAGGTTGTGCAAACAGTCTGGATGCTTTCTTCCTTGCTGTCATGTTCGTTTTTTAACATTGATGTACTGAATTGAAGGTGTCTCTTTACAAATGTGAAAAGTAGAAAAATACTTTAAAAGCAAATAGAGGAAAGGAAGACATAAGAGTCTTTCAGAATCACTTAGAGCCATGAGCTTAGGCTTGAAGAGATGCAGAAAACAGTGCAGCCCTGAGCTATGACCACCTATCCTTCAGCAGCACCCAGCACTGCTCAAGGCAGCAAGCTGCTGCTTCCTCCTGAGGTAGGGGCCCCCTTAGCCAACATGGGCAGTGCAGCATGCTGGGCTCTTACTCTGGAATTCTTATTAAACTTCACTGAGCTCTTACCCAGAAAGTACCTGACTTTGTCTAAGTGCCCTTGACAGCAATGTTTCCTTTCTGGAAAGCAACATGCCCCAGGGTTTTAAAGAAATGTTAATGTATGGGTGCCAGTGGTGGCAGTCATGGAGGAACAGAATCTATTTGGAAAAGGCAGGTTAATACATTAACAATTTAAAACTTCCATCTTGTCCCCATGTTCCTTTGGCTACTGCCCAGCCTCCATCCTCTGAGCGGGCCTGTATTAGCCTTCCTGAGGGTCCTTGATCCCTCTTTTTGAGGAGACCATTAGCCTGGGGCAGCATAAGGCCTTCAGTCACTCTTCCTGGGTGCACTAGGTGTTTCTCTCACTCCAGTGCCCAGCAGGGTAGCATGGAGTGAGCTGGTATCCTCAGACTTCATTTGTATCAACACCCATTCCGCAGCTCCTTCCCTCCATTTAGGATTTTTTTGGCTAGTGCTCCTACAAAGCAACCTCATATGAACTTGATTTTTCTTGGTAGAAGGGTCCCTTCTTCTGCCTCTGTTCAAGTGGGGAGATGATAACCTTAATGAAGGTGTGTTTTAGTGAAGTTTTTAGGAATGAGTTTATGCAATCAGAAGAGGACTGACAACTTCTGAGCTTAGAGGGTTTAATAGCCTGTAACCAACATTGCAAAACCTATGCACCAGCACAGGCTGTTCTGGGACATGTAACAGCAGTGATCTCCACAGCACATTAAATCACTACTCTTGCACAGGGGCTTACCATTTGCACTTTGGCTTCCAGCCAGGATTCACATTTACAGTCTGCTTCCCATGATGTATGGGCCGATTTGAGAGGATTTTATCTCAGGGTAATGGCTTCATGGTCATGTTAGTCTCTGTCTTCATCTCTCCCTACTCACACTTTGCTCAAGTTAGTTTTGTGTGGCATGACCACTGTGGCCATTCTTCTGTGACCAAGGCAGCATTTGGATTGGCTGCCCCAGTAAGGATGTAGGGGAGCAGCACACCCACCTCATGTTTGTCTCTGCAAAATGGTGATGCTGCAAGAATGATGCAGATAGTGGAGATCCTATCCTGGGACATAGGGTACCACAAACCATGCTCTGGAAGAAACCTACAGGAACATGTTTCACTTAGCTTGCCCGAAGTATAAAAACAGTTCCCAAACTGCCTTGGACAATGTTCTGGAAATTGGTTTCTGATATTTCACCTCCTCTTCTCTCCTCAGCCCTCAGCTATAACCACCATGTCAAGTAGCCTTGCTCAGCAGCCTTGGTCCCCTCTCTGAGCAGCAGCAGCTGCGGTGATCCCACCAGAGTGTCCAGCTAAGACAAACTGACACCAGCGCTCTCCCTGGCCCATCAGAGGACAGGGAGCCAGCAAGCAGCTGCCCAGAGCCTTTGCAGTGGTGCCAGGTGATGCCTCCCTGTGCTCTCCTTCCACCAGGTCACCTGCCACAGAGAGCAAATGGACTGTCATGACAGCAGGATGATGGCAGATGGACCCAGTCGATTGGAAGCACCAATGAACTGCAACTGTGGGTTCTCTGGGTACAAATATCTCCTTGCAGTCAGCAAGAGTTTCACTCTGCCTTGTATCCCCAGAGGTTCACTGCTTTCCAAACCAGTCTGAATGTACTGACAGCATCCTGAGGCGAGCTTGGCAGACCTCCCTCTGCTCCTGAGCCAGGGAAAAACATGGCAGAGGGCTGCCTGAAGTCACATAACCAGCAGAGCTAAAGAGAAAATCTTACATGTGCCGCCCCTTCTTTTGCTATAACAGGAAATGATGCCCTCTGCAGTCTCCGGACCCGGGGCAGCACTGCAAGCCGTGCTGGGGATGCCCGGCAGGGGACAGCAGGACCCCACCACGGACAGACCGGCTGCTCCCTGTGCAAGGCAGGCTGCAGCCAGCCCCCTGCAACGTGGGGATGAAAGGGCATCATTAAGTTTTACTGTTTGAACAAGAAAAGCATGATAGCCACAATATGGATCTGAAGGCGACTGGGGAGAGCCCAGAGCTGCAGTGAACACAAATCAACAACTGGCCTGTTTTCCTTTATGCTCTGCGATCAAAGGAATCACCATGCTGCCGAACACTCGTCTGCTCCTCCGGGAATTTCCCAGCGCAGCAGAAATGCCAAGGCTCAGCGCTCCACTGCCCGATTGTGCCACACCAGCCCAGCCAGCCCCAGAAGGCTTTAGTGCGCAGCTCCAGTGCTGCAGGCTGACCCAGCAGAGAGGGGTGGCTGGATGGGCTGGTGAGGAGCCTCTGTACTCACAGCCCCTCCTGGGGAGCTCTCCCTGCCGGCACAATTGGCGAGACACTGCGTTTATCCCAGGCCAGGCCTGGCGTTGGCTGGGGGCTGAGCTTTCATCCAGGCATCCAGTGTTAATGAAACTCACGACACACGGTGGTGGGGGATAATGTGGGGATGATACCAGGGAAGGGGGCTGAGGTTGACACCTCTGTAGAAAAGGCAATCTTAAGCAGCAAATGGATGTAGAAACCCATCTGATGCACTTGTGGGGATCTCACAGACCTCTACAGCACCTCTATTACTCTGACTTGCTGGTGATTTCTGCTTTCCCTGTGAAACCTGCAAGCCTCCTCACCCCAGCCCCTCGCTCAGGAAAGCGACCTCCCAGCATGTCAGCATGAATGTCCCTTTTCTTACTTGGTCACCTGTTTGACATCAACTTCAGAGGCTTTCCAAAACGTGGACTAATACCAGTTCCCTGTGGCAGCACGTTCCCTGTGGCTGGCCATCCCCCAGGAGTGGGGCACAGCTCTGTACAGTTGGGATCAATCCCCATCCCAGTGCTGCTCTGCTCTCCAGGGGGGTGGGCTGAGCAGTGTGTGCTTGTGTCATTTTACAGTATTTGGCAGAGAGATGTGTGATCAGGATGTATGCACACTTAGGCAAGTGTATGTATATATGTGTTGAAAACACGTGTTTTTCTTAAACTAAGCTGTAATAACAAGAACTATCAAAATTACATTTATTTATTATGCATTTGATCTCCAGTTCCACAGTGGGGCTCCCAGAGATTGGTGTCCAGCTCCCAGAACCACGTGATTATGCAAGACTCTCCATGAAAACACATTTCTAGCTTAGCAAACTGCAGAGAAAAACTGCAGAAACAGACTCAAAATCCAGAGGAAAGAAAGCTCCCAAGTTAAATCTTTGTTTCCTATTATTAATATCATTATTTCTAACTGTATGATTGAAATGCATGATCTTTGGGGGATTACAGTAATTACAGAGCTGAAATTAAGGTCAAGGCAGTAATCCCAAATCTAAGCCCCAAGGCAAGAAATACCTTCCACCTCAGCACTTCTCAGCTGCCTGTGAAGTTTCTTTGCTGACAGCAATCTGACTGGCTAGGAGGACTGAGGCAGGAGTGGGGCTGGGAGCTGCAAAATACCATGAAGGCAGCAGAGGCCTGACAGGGATAGGAGTGCTCCCCCAAATTAACAAGGGGCAGGGATGCCAGACAGAGAGATGCATGAGCCTGCTGTCCAGGGAGCTGCCAGGGAGCTCCTCAGGGTTGTGCCTGGTGAACAGGGGGCCTGCTCCGTGTTGCAGGTACAAGCCCTCTCCAGTAGGGCTGTCTCCACTCCACTGGGAGGCAACACAGCCACGGAGCGGGTTGGCAGCTCCTCTGACAAGGAGTGGATGAGGGGGGACCCTCAGCCTGCTGGGGTTGCTGTGGTATGCCCAGGGCAAAGGGAGCACAGCTCAGTGCTGGCCTTGGCAGTGGAGACTTGGGGACTTTGTCCCTCTTCCTTGGGAATCTCTGGTCTTTGTGAGACTGATTTTGGCTCTCAGTGGATGAATGGACATCTCAATTTGCATGTAAAGAGGGAAGGGAAATGTGAAGGGAGTTACTTATGTGATCTTAAGGCATGGCTACACCCTGCACAGGTCCCTGCAAGTCCTCTATGCCTGCTGCCCCTCGGTTCTCGTTCTTTCTTACAGGCTCTGTCAGACTCGCTTGCTGTGAACTGCTCCCATGCAATAACCGTGGGAACTGCAGACGTGTTCAAAGATGACATGTCACAAAGACCATGTTGCCCACACGTACAGGAGCCCCCTACCATGAATCAGTCAGATGCAGAACTTGGGAGAGGCTCATCATGCTGAAATTGGCATCAGTGCCTCTCAATGGACTATCATGCTAAAAATAAATCCATCTCCTTTTTTTCCATGTCTGGGCTGAAGTCTAAATCATTCCCAGAGTCTGAGTGTGAGGGAAGTCCTTTAGCAGGTGGGTATGTTGGTTAGCATTGTCTAAGAGGCAGCTAGAAGTGATCAGTAAGGCACACAAAGACAGGTAGAGCAGATGAAAAAGGTTATGCTTAGGATCACTTACTGCAATATGGGCATGGCTTGGGATCCAGATGTGCAGGCCATGGATTTCACCTCACATGGATCCAGTAAGTAGACATCCATTCTTCCCACTGACACTGAAAATTTCCTCACTCCACAAGAAGACTCATAGGACTGGAGTAATCAAATAGGGAGGTAATTGAAGATTGAAAGACCATTGCTGCCTTTACGAATAACAATGTGTTGCTTGTAGCAGTGGACCACAGTAGAAGTCTAGCCGCACACCACAGGTCACAAAAAAACAGAGTCCAGGGGCCACCAAAGGTAACTACATAGCAGCAGTGCAGAGGCAGAAAAATTACCCATGGATAGGCTAGAGTAGCCTCAGCCTATTTGTATGGAGCTGAAGAAGAGATGAAATCAATCACACATCTTCTGTCTGAATTTGCCACTCAGCTGCTGCTGGGACCCCTGAAGAAAGACCGTAGCTTGCTCCCAAAGCCAGGCAATTCCTTCCTCAGTAGCTGTCAGAGGATATGAGCTTTGGGCTGTCACAGTAGGTGTTTGAACTGCTGGCCAGGCTGATCTAAGGTTCATCTCCCCTCTTCTGACTTCTCCATCCCTTCAACTTCCACTCTGCAAAAAAATTTCTATTATCTGCCATCACCCTGGGAGACAACAACTTGCAGCAGCCGTTCAGGAGACACATGCAGATATGAGAGGATGTTCAGAAGGTGTTGCTTTCCCTGGAGCAGTGTGACATGTTACAGTGTTTTGTATGTGCTGGCTGACTCTCATCACTGAGACTCAACGAGGCCAACAGGAGTGCTGTGTCAACATAAGTAAATATTCTCAGTTTTTCTGCTGCACTGATTAGTTTTCATTTTGAATGGGGAAACTGAGGTGGGGTGATGCCTCGATCCAGATAGTATCACACTGCATTGTCAGCAGGACAGCTTACTCAAGGATGATGAATCTTGCCTGCCTGTCTGTAAGTCTTCCCTTGTGAAATATAATGCTAGCTCTCAGTTGAGGAACTTACTTAGCTAAACTCTAATGTAAATCCATGACTCATTCCCTGAACTAAAAGTTGTGCTATAATGATGAAGGGTGAGATCCACCTCTGTGTGGAGCAGGTCTGTAACAAGACTAAAATACCACCTTAACACCACAAAATAAGGCTGTTCTTTTACTTATTCCTGTAGAGAGAGAAATTGCAATAATGTAAAAGGAGCTCACAAAGAGATCAAATATTCATGTGCAGGTTCTTGGTCCAGAGTATATTTCCTAAGGAAGGCTGGTGGAGTAGTGTTCTATTAGTAAGTAGGAGGAGGGAGAGCTAGTGACTTGGTATAAACAAGCTCTGTGCATGAGCTTTATCCCACAGACATTTATCCATCCATCAAAACTATTTGACTCTTTGCCCTCTTTTCTGGCAAAGGGGACTGGTGACTCCTCCCTGCATGGGAGCAAACAAGGTGTGCACAGCAGTGATTGATACACCTGGGGGTTGAGACAAATCAAAGAGCCTGCTTGCTGCATTTTGAGTCCCAGTGAGCAATTTATAGAAGGGTTTATGTAGATAAATAACCAGGGAGATTTATATGAGCAATACAAAACATATGTTTTTGGCTGCAGAGATGTAGAAATACTCAAGGACTTGGAAGCTGTGTAGCTGAGGTTATTTGTAAAAGTGTTCCTGTTAGCAGGATTTATTCTGGGGCTTCATTTTACTTGGCATTGCCTCCAAAAGGCTGCAGAGCAAACAAGCATAGCAGGAGCCATCACCTCTTTTACTATGTTGTCTGAAAGTGTTTTGAGCTTTAAAACCAGAAGTTTGGTCACATCTCTCCTAGCTGGGGCTGGAAATAGGAAAAGGCTGAGAGCAAGGAAAAGCAGCACCAAAAGAAACAGACCTTCTGGAGATGGAGGTTGGGTGAAGTCAGACAAGTCCCTGGAGAAACCAACTGGGTCTCCCAGCCTAGCCACCTGGCATGGGGTGCTTACCTCTGAAAACCTTGCAATCCTGCCATGGCTAGTGTGATTTGAAGGGAGAAGAGGAGACTTTTCCTTAGCTGGAAAGCTGGGATGTAAATTTGAATTTGTCCATTACATCAGGTGTGTCTGTGGTAATGGGAATAAGTTTCTGCCATGTATTGTATTTGCCTGGCTTGGACATGCCCTGCAATCCTGTGTCCCTCTGGCTGTGTAGTATTCCCTTTGCGCTGAGATCCAGTCCCTGATCCTGTCAGGTGCTCATTTGTGCCTGCTGAATGTTAGGAGCAGGCTCAGTGCTGTGTGACAGTGAGTCAGAGCCTGGGTGTGCTCTCACTGCTGTCCCACCGTAAGAACTCATAGTCTGAGGAAGCTGTGTGCCCTGGACCACCCCCTTCCTGCTCCTTTGCCCTTGTGGGATGGCACAGAGAACTGTCAGAGTGGGCAGCTTAACGAAAACCTCTGGAGTCAGAAGAGACTCACAGTGGGCCAGACAGCAAAGTCACCTGCTATCTCTCTGAGGGTGTGCACCAGGGAGAGCTCACAGCCCTCACACCCAGTCCTGGCCCTCCAGGTAGACCCTGACACCTCCACTCGCCTGGCAGAGGGGCAGATCCCCTACCACCATGGGATGTTGCACAGGAAATGGAGGCACAGCTGCCTGGCAGCCTGAACTGCCTTATCATTTATTTTTCAAATCTGAGCTGTTTCTGATTCAGAAAAGAACAAAGGAGTCATTCAAACAAATGATACCAAACTGTCCCCATAAGGTGTGCACCCCAATGAACACTGATGTGCACATATACCAGCAACACAAGGGTAAGACTGATAATCTCTTTTGTTTGCATGCCACTTATCCATAAAATTGATCCCTACATATCTCCCTGTTCCCTGACCCTCTCTCCTCCATGTCTCCGTCTCCTGGTAATGGAGGCAGTTCTCAATGTGCCAGTGCCTGTCAGAAAAACCCTAGGCAGAAAAAAAATATCAGCTGTTTCAAGATAAGTTGTGACTGCTCCTAAATCTTAGGCTCCCTTTCCCTGTGCAGGAGTGCAGAGCTTGGGATTTGCTTGGCAATCAGCCTTCCCATTGATGGGAAAGGCCCCCTGCCCTCGTGTGTACTCACCACATGGGCCACTTTATTTACATAGCTGGGTCCACACATTTATATTTAGTATGTTTGAGAGGCCACCATGGAATTACAAAGCTAAAAATGAAGATGGAATAAAATGTATGGAAGTTAAGGGGGGGATAGGAGAGGAGTGAAAACTGAGGAGGCTGGAGGTAACTCCAGGGCTCGCTTGGCTGTGTGACCATGAATGCTGGAGTCTCCTGCTCTGAGCAAAAGGACCAGAAGTTAAGGTCACCGTTGGATATGAACCTGGATCAGATTCAGGCCCTTCTTCAAACATTCTTACTTGAATACAACTTGAAATTGCAAAACCAACCCAGTGTTACAGACTACAAGACATCTATAGATCTGTCTATATTTATCCCGATTTGGAAATTTTTAGTCACCACATAAGTCTGACCAGAGTTAGGCCTGAAATTTCTCGTTGTAATGCTTTAACTCAGGTGTCTCAAGTGAGCACCCAGGAGATTATTTGCTGTGGCCCCCCTTCCCCCTGCAAAAAAAAAAAAAAGAAAAAAAAAAGAAAAAAAAGAGAAGCCATTTGATGAGCTGGAAGTCGATTGTGCATTCATTTTCCTCCCACACCCTGCACACATGGAGGGAATAGGGCAGATCTGTTTCTGCCAGCATCTCCAGTGGCACACAGCCTGCTACAGCTCTAGTGACCTCTCACCTGAAAGGCCTGCTGGAGGTGGTCTGTGATAACAAACAGCTCTGGTTCCAGCTGAAAGGCTTTTTCTTACCTTAAATGCATTTAGTAGAAATGTTGCATTCAGTGCAACTCATTTCTTCCTTTAGTAACTATAAGCAGAGTAAATTAAACTTTCATGAGTCCGAAGTCCATAACTCTCCTTCTAACTCCAGGGTCTGTTTCCCTGGTCATCCTGCACCAACAAGGGCTTTGCTGGTGCTGTTGGGGTCCTGGGCAGAGCTGGTGATGTAACTGGTACTAAGTTATTGCTCATCACTCTTACCCTTGGTAGATTTGTGTAGCTGCTGATTGCGGCTGGTTGTGAGCTGTGGCTACTGGGAGCAGGAAGGGCAGTGGGTGCTTCCCTGCCATGGCTGGGGTTGCCCCCCACACAAGCAAAGAGGGCATGAGGATCACCTTTGGGCCAGCTGATTGTTTCCAGGAGCTCAGTACCAGCAGTCCCCTCCTCTTGAGGAGGTAAATTGCCCACATATGCTTTGATGAGATGTGCTTTAATTATGAAGAGACTGAAACACTACTTTCTCCACCCACCCCCACCAGCTCTAAAAAAAAACTTGTTGACTCCCCAGCCTGTTTCATGCTTTGCTGGCAAAAAAAAAAAAAAAAAAAAAAAAAAAAAAAAAAAAAAAAAAAATCTGGGGAAAATGAGCATGATTTTGAGGTTCAAGCAGGCTCTGGCCCAACTGCCAGCTTCTCTTGTATCAATGCAAGCAGCAGTTCCCAGGAAGGTAATTTTGTGTGTCCAGGCTCCTAAAAATGCTGTGCTTTGTTAAGAAAAGGTGCTGAAACCTTCTCCTCTCTGCGGCCACAGCCACAGTGAGCCCCCCCAGAAACCCCAATCACTCTCCTGGGAATGGGGTTTCCCCATCCACACTGGGATATCCTGAGCCCTGAGAGGAGCTGGGGCTTAGCGTGCCTATTTTGATGCTAAGGCTGCCCTCAGGAGTGCAAGCAGATACAAATTTCACTTACTGTCCCTAGTTCAGTGGCTTAACATCCTTATGGAATAGCTGTGGCAGCATTTAGTTGATGACTATGAAATTTCCTATGATTGGGGAACACAGGATTGTGAATCTCCTGTAGCCTATGATAAAACTTGTTTAAACTCTGGCATGAAATTCAAAAGCAATTTTAGCCTTTTTCAGAAAGGTAGAAAACAGTAGTCTTGACCAGAGGCAAATTCTCTTTTAGTGACTCCAAACTCTCTTACTCTCATATTTGCACTTCTAGCAGAAGTTATTCTTGCTTTAGATTTATGTCTGCTTGCAAAACTCTCAGCTTGAATCTAGCAACATTTTCTTATGAGACGATGTTGCATCATCTAGCTTCGGTCAGAAGCCACTCAATTTTACTCCTCAGAGTGTAAAAGTGAACAGAGGGGAGATGATATCCTAGTTTAAGAAATATTATCTGTACTGGTTAGAGATTTTCTGGGGGATTAGCTTTCCCCTTGGCATGAGGAGAGACAGAAGTGAAGGCAAGATTTCGCCTTGGTACTCTATGGCCTTGATAAATGAGGCACCACAAATCACTGCTGTTAGAACTTCAAAATGTCACATCCCTTAATGTGTGGGAGGCAGAAGTGCACTGTCTTTTGAGAAGATCCTCCTGTTTCGTACTTGCATGTTAATTTAGCAGCTCCCGAAATAGCAACCTATCGTACCTAGATTCATAATTCATAATTAAAACTCCTAACAATGTTCAGGCTCCACTGGTGGTTTGACCTCTGTGCCTCTCCATGAGCATATATCTCAAGGGATTCTTGCCCTCTTCTCAGGGAGGGCCCTGTGACTTATCCCATTAAGTTAACAGAAGGTCATATAATAGTCATAAAAATATTATGGATCCCTCCCACATTCCTCACCCATGGCAAAATTCTGCAACAGGGAGCAATCAGTGCTTTTTAGCTGGGCATCCAATAAATCTGGAGAGGTATTAGAAAGAACTGAAGCTCTACAGCTGCTGGGGTGGAGCATGAGCACAGAGGGATGGCTTGGGAAACTGGATTCTTTTTTTTGCCTCTGTTACTGTTTGGAAGCAAACCTGTGTTTCAGGTTTTACAATATCTTTAAGAGGTGTAAATGTTCTATTTGTTAAAAGATCTTGTCTTCTGTTTATTTGTCAGCTGTGTTATATGGGGAAGTAAATTCAACAAAATTGAAGTTGTTTTGCAGAAGTGCTGTTCTGCTCGGTTGCTTTCTCAGTAGTGGTTAAGAGGCTTATTTTGTATGGGACCTACCCGAAAGCAATCTCTCTCCAAGCTCCCTGCACTGGTCCTTGCTGAAGTCTCACTGCTGCCAGATGAGCAGCTGTGAGCTTTGTCCCTTGGTTCCCAGGAGCAGCGTGTAATTCAGGCTTTTTGTACAGAGGAATTGCAATGTCTGCTACAGGCTGTCCTTCCCCTCAGCTCCAGCCCACCGAGTCCTCTCCATCTGGCTGCTCTGCCTTGGGCTCTGCTTGAGCTGGGGACTGAGACATGCTGGCATTGTCAGCCCAGCAAGCAGCCAGGGTGGTTCTTCTCCCTGTGGTACCTCAGCTTGTCTCATGGGCTCATTCCTTACTCTTTCCTAAGCCCCTGGGAAAGACCTGGGGGAATGTGGTTCTTTCTATACACTTGTTACTTGATCTGCTCTGGGTCTGAGTTGTTATGTGCTCCTAACTTCTGGGTGGGGTATTTGGGGTGAGAGTTGTGCCATGTGCAGTGGGACAATACTGGGTGCTGCTATTTAGGCCAACACAGGGTTACAAAGTTTTCATACCACTTGGAGTTCCTTCAGGGAAACTTGTCTGACATACACGTTCAAACTTTCCTCCTTCACACTCCCCAGTATTTGCTGGAACTCCTTGGTTTTCTTGTGCTTTGTCTTGGCATGTCTGTGCCTTTGCTGAGGAGTCTGCCACCATCCCAACTCTACCTGGAATTTGGGTTCCAAATTCCCTGCTGAGAGCCCTACTGAGTCCTGCATGTCATACCTTAAGCCTCACTTTAGCAGAACCTTTATCTATGAAATACATTACATTTTGTTAAAACATGTCACAAGGGTCAGGAATGAAAGGATGCTGCTGCCATGTGACTGAAGTCCATTTCTGAACCCTTTGCATGCTCTCATCTCCTTGCTGTCGAATGTTTGTTGTACTTAAGAGGGCAGCAAAACAAACTTTGCCTGGCCTCTCTGGAGCCAGTTGTGTGACAGTCAAGAGACTCAGCCAGTAGTCAATATAGCTGTGACTAACTTCTGCAATAACACAACCTTTCAAGATGAACAGTGACCTTTATAGGCTTAAGTGTGTTTCTTTATGGCCAATAAAGTGTAGTCATGGCTATATTTCCAATGATTTCTCTATGGATGGCAAGTAGCTGGAAGAAGTGTCTACAGACAGAATTAGCAATTTGAAGAAACTGAGGTATGCTCCTGCTATTGACTCTTTTGAAAAGTTTCTGCAAGCATTGAATGAACAAAGGAACAGGCTGCCAGTCTGCATGGCTGTTGAAGAAAGTCTTCATGATGCCTGAAGGCAGAATCTATCAGAATTTTATCCGGAAGTGAATGAATATGTTGACAATGTGCTGCAGGGGTAAAGTCACATCAGTCTTAAGATTTTTCTCAGGAACTTCTTTTGCTGCTCACACAGTTTTCAGGCTGAAAAGATGTATGTGAAGAGAGCAGGATGAGAGACAACTCCAACTCCTTGACCGTTAGCCTTTTGGATAAACTTCAGATTTTAGCATGGGGGTGCCAGTCACACTACCTAGGAGGGAAGTAGTCTAATTTGTTACATCTGCAGTCCAGTGGACACCCTGTGCCACAGCTTTGGACTGTGGTGTGTTAATGAGGAGTCTCAGCCTTGCAGGGGAGTCTGTGTCCAGGCTGGCACCTCTGGGATGCACATGCTCACTGCCTCACAAGAATGCACTGGGGACATCTCCTGTGCAGGTATTCTTCTCTGCAGGGCTGGAATGAGCAGCTGTAGATCAGTTGCTCTGCAGTTGCCCTTCCTTGGAGGGTGTCTGTCAGCAAGGTGCTGCCCAATGCAGAGTGAGGCCTCATGCAGAGTGATCTGAAGAGATCCTGGCCAGCCTCAGCCTTGGACACCAGCTGAGGATCAGGTTGGGGGCCCACTGTAACCCTTGCTCAGGCAAAGGCCAGGCAGAAGGAGAAAGTAGAACTCAAGAAAATAGTTTCCCCTGGGAAGCTCCTGCAGGAACAAAAAGCCAAAGCCTCTGTAACAGAGCCAAACATCAATGAAGGAAAAATCTAATTACCCCTTCTTGTGGGGTTTGCAGTACAGGAAATGTAGCCCTCTGGGACAGATGTAAATATAGGCATAATCTAATGCCATAATTGCCTGAACTCCTTGAATTCAGGATCTCCCTATTAAGCAGTCAGTTGGTTCTAATGGGAGGTTTTGAGCTGGAGATGGTGTCTGGTCCCCACCAGTCTGTGCACAGTGCAGTAGGCAAAGGCCAGGGGCATTGTAAAATAATTGGCATGAGTTACTTCTCTTAATTCTTTTAGCTTTCCATATAATGTGATGATGTCTGTAACCTCCTGGCTGTTTCCACAGCTATTGCTGGAAAAAACTGTAAAAAGGGAGCCCTTCAGGTGTGGGAAAGTGCCCAAACAGCAGCCTGTGTGTCTGTCCATGCTCCCTCCTGGCAGTGCTGCAGCCTATCTTCAGCAGAGATCTGCCTCAATTTGAGAGGCAATCTCAATTTGGATTTGAGAGCTGCAATACTTGGGTCTCTTGCCAATCCTAGTGGTTTTTGCTTGTGATTTCTTGCTGAAACCTTGAGAGGTGACCGGTCTGGATTTGCTTTCCAATCCTGCCTGTGTGAGAAGGTGGGGTGGTCCTGGGATGATCGGTGCAGGTCCAGGACCCAGTTTCCACAAAGGTGTGTAAGGTTTGTTGTTTCAAATTGCTGAGAGGTGCTTAAGTGTAGCCATGTGAGAAAAGATGCTGGACTGCATCAGACTAAGGGCCAAAGAGTCTTCAGCAGCTGTGATCTCCACAACTGTTGTTACAGTACAATACACACAGTCACCTGGAAAGGCTTGTCAGCAATGGAACCTGCCACTGAGCAGAGACTGCTTGAAGAATCCACACTGCTGGCTTGGGCTCAGTTTGCCTTCCCAGTCAGAGGGCTGGCCCTTTAGGAAGTAGTGTGCTGCCTGAGGTGTGCCAAAGAGAGAATAGATAAATTTCCCTTGCATGTGGTAGAAACCCAGAAGACTGGCTGCAGGGATAGCATTTAGCAGGCAAAGGACTACTTCAAGCGTCTTTTGTTGTGTTAATTGACTGCTATCCAAGTGTGTTTTCTCACCGTGCTTTCGAGGACTGATCTAGCCAGATGCAAAACACTCTTCTATGAAGGAGCAGCTGTGTGTGCTAGCAGGGTTTGCTTGGCTTTCAGTCCCAGGGAAAGGGCAATCTGAGTGCTCAGCTGTTCCTAAAAAATTGCTGGTGGGGAAAACAAACAGACACAGCGGGGATTTTGTAGCATACAACTGAGGAGCTCTTTTCCTCCAACAGAGCTCAGCACCCGTGTGCTCCCACACAGCCTGCAGGCAGTGGGCTCTGCGCAGGGGCTGCCTTTGAGCCCAGCCCCAGGGAGCTGCTCTCCACCTTGGGCAGAGCCTGCAGGGCAGAGGGGCTGTGGGCACTCAGCCCCTGCAGCCTGGCAGAGCCCAGCCAGGACTGGCAGAGTGTGTTACTGTGGAGATTTGGTTTACTGACCATAGAATTCAGAACCAGAAATCAAGATATGTCTTTTTCTAGAAGATCTGTGCAGGTTAGACTAAGTACTCATCACACCTTGGTCCATCCTAGAACACGGTTTTGTTCCTGCAACAAGCAGCGGAACATCAGACTGCTAGTGATGGGAGATGAGGGTAAAAAAGCAAGTGATGACCCGTTGTAAAGGCTGATTTCATTTCCTGCTGAAAAACTGCCAACCTGCCTTCATAGCCTTGTGTCCCCTGGGGACCAGTAATGCCAGGTTATGCAGTTGTGTGAGTACCCACCAGCTTCTTCAGGCTGGAGCTCCATTGCTCTGCCATGTTTAACCGAGGGGGAGCAGCAGTGGGTGAGGTGATGTTACCCAGATCCCTGTTCTGGGAATCACCCTGTGATGCAGGCAGCTCCCTGTGCTTAAATAAGTTCTTGGTAGCAGACTGATAATATCAAACACTCAGTGCCCTGGCAGCACTTCTGAAAGCCAAACTCTGGAGTGAATGACAAAGTGTTTTTCCGTTCCTTGGAAAGTACAAACTGCTTTTCTTTTTGCTGCCCCAACTCTCACTGCATGTGGGAGATTTGTTTATATTAGGCTGTGGAAAGAGAAAAAAAAAGTCTACACGTTATCTCAGAGCTGGGCAGATTAATCCAGAGGAAGATTTACTTGAGTGCAAATCAAAGGCTTAGTTTTGTTGGCTAGTTCTTCACTGTCTTGAATCTAAATCCATCATGCTATCCCTGCAGCACTCAAATATTTCAAAAGAATTTGTAAAGTTTGCAACCAGACTGGAAGTACTGGGTCTATTGCTGTCTTTTTTTTTTTCTGTTCTTAGGACTGCAACTCTGCTATCTTTTATCTAATTTATTTCTGTTATGTTTGGTGTTCAAGATCTCTGAAGCCCTAAGGAAGGCTGTACAAATTAAAGGTACAACCCAAATCCAGGACATGCACTCCTAGTTCTGTGTAAACAGATTCTAAGCTGAGCCTATGTAACTGATGTGCCCAGGATTTAATGAATCTCTCACTGCCCGGAAGCAGAACAATATTTCCATGTTTGCTACACTTGTCTAGTTTTCCTAAGTGTTCCAGGCAGTTATTATAGGACCCTTTGATTTAAAATGCATATGTATTTCTTATATTCCTTGCTTTGGGTGTTAATTTATTTCCTGCATTGTATTGTCAGGTTGCTGTTATCCCACTGCCTACCTGGGGTGCTCTGCTGCCATGTCTGCATCAGGCACATTAGGAAGTTGTTGGGAGCAGTAAACTCTCCTCCTGATCAATGATTTTTTTTTCATGTGTGTGATGGGAATGACAGTGGGCTGCTGCTTGTTCTGACACCTTCTGTGCAGGGAGGGCTTTGGAAGTGGGTAACACTTTTATTCCCAGCTTCTGCCACTAAATTATGGGTGTGCAGAGAATATGGGTCTCAATATATTGATAGTTGTAGATGGGCAGTCCAAGAAATGTTAGCAGAGTTCTGAGATATAGCAGAATGTCATTGTGGCTCTGGGTTATTTAGAAAGTTGGGCAGGATCAGTTCTGGGTGTTGATAGATAATTTATAGTTTGTGTATAGCAGCTTGGCTTCCTGGACTGATCCTTGTGTCAGTGTGATCTGGAGATATTCCTAGTGAGAAATTGAGCCCTGGCTCCTCTGTTGCATCCACAGGACAAGCTGGAGAATCTTTCTGCTTTTTCCAGCAGTTGTGAGCACTTTTCAGTTGATCACATGTGTGCAAGTAAAATGATTTTTAAAAAAGGTATTACCAAATAGATGTCAACTGCTGATGCAGCTCTTTAGTCTGAGTGAAAAAGAAAGCAGAGTGGTGCTGAGGCTGAGCTCCACATCTGGCTGTCAGGCTGCAGGAACACTGAATGCAAGGGGCTGGCCTAGAGGAGATGGGGAATTCAGACTCTGAGCCAAAGGCACTGGGATCACAGGAATGGATGGAACACCAGGTGCAGGAGAAAGAGAGGTGTTTCCATGGGGTGATTCCAGCAAAAGGGCAGAGAGCTTAGGAGATAAAAGGTTAATTAGCCAGAGCTTGGGGTGTTGTTTGGTATGTGTCTTGTGTTGGGAACTAGCATCTTTAATGAAGCCTCTTCCTTTGGGATTTAAATGCTGGGTTCAAATAGCAGTCAGGACAAGAAGTTCTGTTTCCCATGTCACATCAAACTGCAAACGGCAAGATATCCAAACAAATTGGCCGCTCACATTGTCAGGTGCAGAAGGCTGAGAACTGCCAGCCAAGTCTTTCCTGGGCTCTTTCTTTAAAGTTGTTAGTGTGTGTAACGGTTCTGACTCAATCATTTCTGCTCTGGGCCCCTGTGGACCAGCTTGTCTTCCATTTGGCTTAGGGAGCACTGAAGCAGATCTCAAGTGAGAAGCCTTTTTGTCCAGCAGCCTAGAAGCAAGGCAGTTTTCTCCTGCATGTTTTGTTCAGCTGAGGGCAGTCATGCACACTCCCAAATTTTTAAATTCTTTATTCTGTCAATTTTTCTGGCTCAGGCACCATAATTGAGAGCTGGGTAGAGTATTGCATTTGCATTGCTGCCACAGATTCCTGTCTTGGTGCTGATGCTAAAAAGGTTGCACTTCTATACTGGCATGATACTTCAGTAATCAGTGTTTGCCTTTGCTTCACCAAACATAAAACTGGTGTTTTTCCAGTGCTAATAAAAGGTGTTTCCTACAAAGAGGAACTCATGAGCAGTTTTTAAGATACCTTTCTCTACCATAATGGGATTGCCCATGGATTTAATGTCTTTCAAAACATTTATCAACAAAATGATGGATCTGCTGCTGCATTTGTTATCAACTGCACACAAGCCTATTTGGGAGACACACTGTTAGTACATTCAAAACCATGAGGAAGTTCTCCAACTGATTTCCTTTTTTTTTTTGCGTGTGTGTGTGGATCTGTCCTGCTGAAGCGGATGGCAAATCTCATGAGTGTGAGCAAGATGAAATCAGTTCATTTCTGGTCAGATTACAATAGTTTCTGACAACTTTCTGGAAAGCACAGATAAATAAGAAACCTTTTCATAAGAAACCTAGATAAATGATAATCCTCTGACATGGAGGCAGTGCCCACTTTGCCAAAGGTTTCTTGGAAGCAACTTACCTCTGGACAAGAGGCATATCTGAGCTATTCAGTTTTCTCACCAGTGTTGTTGAACAGGGTGAAAATGTTACCTATTCCAGAAGGAGCAGATTTGTGTGATTTTACCCATAATTTGCTGTCAGGTCAGATATTATTACTTAGGTAAAAACATGCCAATTTTTTTTTTTCAGGGTTTTCTTCTTTTCCATGATATCTGTGAGTGAGAAGTTCAGAGCCTTGCATTCTGCTTTTCATGTTATCTTCCAGATCCACTTTATCTCTGCTCAGATCTTGTTGGCATAGTGCTCTGTGTCCAAGTGTTAAGGTTTTTTTACTTGGCTGAGATAAATATTTTATTTTTGTGGACATCCGATAAAGACCAATTATTTCTGTGATGTTTGCTTTATTTGGAAAGGCCCTTCTATTCCAGTCTGATGTAAAATTCATTGCTCTATGACTGACTCAGCCTTTCCTTCCCCAAGCTGTATCCTCTATTTCTGAAGCAGGCTATAGAGATTCTGCTCCCCTGGACATCCTTGTACATAGTACTAGAAGGTTATTTGCACTTGAAATTGGATGACACTTCATGGTTGGCTGACATGAGCACGTGTCTGACATCGTAGCTGGCCCAGCTTTAAAACCAAGTTTCCAGTTGTAGTTGCCAAAATCTTAATAGGATATGTAGTATTCCTGCTGATGGCAGAGGTTATTTTCAAAGGGGGCTCAGATGGAGGGCTTGTTCTGTCTCCAGTCCTTGGGATTAGCAGCATTCATGGACATGTGTGAACATTTGCAGACTCAATGTGAAAAGCCAGACTGAGGATTTAATTAAATCTGTAATCTGTTGTCATTTGGCTGCATATCTATGACTGCAAATAAGCAGCCATACAGGTTTTTTTGCAAAAAATTACTTCCAGGCTAAGATCTATTTGAAGAAAAATAATTTTCCTGTCTAACATTTCTTCGACTTCTTGTAAAGATGTTGAGCTCTATGTATGGCCTAAGCCACTTGTATAATTCCCAAGAAACAGTAGTAGTGCCAGAGCTGACCCACCTACAGTACTGGTTCCAACCACCATGGGAATTTACTGACCTCTGCTTTCCTCCTCGTTTTTCAGCTGGTTTCCTATTCAACCTCTTGCTTAGTATA
Source organism: Vidua macroura (assembly GCF_024509145.1). Taxonomy (NCBI): domain Eukaryota; kingdom Metazoa; phylum Chordata; class Aves; order Passeriformes; family Viduidae; genus Vidua; species Vidua macroura. The sequence goes on from NC_071578.1 coordinate 17,358,466, forward strand.
TGCTTTCATGTCTTTGATGTTAAGCACTGTTCAATACCTTTGAGTATATTGAATTTTTGAGGGAATTTTAGAGCTTGAACAAGTTATGCTGCCTTTATACAGCCTTTTGAATGCTCTGCTAACTTATTTGTTGTCCTAGTTAGTGCTTCATCCAATTCCCTGGCAGATGTTTTCTCAGACTTCATCCCCTAGGAGGTGCTCTGAGATAATTTCCCACTGTTGATGATTAATTGGCAAGTCTGTCTTCTGTGTTTGCTCCTTAAATCCTTGTTTAAGGTACAGCTAGTTTTCTTTTTTGCTATAATGTAAAATTTGACAGCTGATACACTCTCTATAAAGGAGGATCTCTTCATCTAGTTCTTTTGTAATCAAAGCTTGGGAAAGAGCAGGGTAAGAAAAAAACTTTCTGGAAAGAGAGGAAGTTGCAGCCTAAACCTGCTAAAACACAGGAGTGTATAATGCATTGCTTAAACTGTAAATCCCAGCAAATATCCTTTCAGAATTTGCTCTGGGATTGATGCTTGGCAGCAAATCATGGCTGAAGACAGGGCTATTTTTGGCCCAGTTAGGATTTCCCTTCGTTTTGTAGCCAAGTGCAAAACCACCATCCAGCTGTATTGCTAGATATAGCACTGACCTTTTTACCTTATTGGACCACAGTTTGACTCTTAATTGAAATTGCGCTATAATTACACCTTATGTCCCAAACTTGTCTGTCTCATGAAACCAGTACAACATATTGGAACAATCTGTTCTCAAGTGATACAGAGCAGACTCTGAGGAACCACTGTCTCTCATCTCTGCTGCTGGTGGTGATTCCTCCAGGACATCACAGCTAAAGCTGCTGTCAAAGGAAGTGTTCACTTGGGTGTGAGAGGGTGGTGAGGTTGTGGCTGGTTTCAAGGGAGTTGGCTCCCCCTCTTAACTGACCATCCAAAACATTACCATGAAGCAGAAGGAAAAGGTTGTTGGAAAAACTTCTATGAGATCTCTCAGCAGTTTCTACACCTGTAGAAATTGGAAGTTCCTTCAAATCTGCTGTGACATCAGCACAGGTCTGCAGAGCAGTGTGCACTGTTTGTGTCAGTACACCTTGACACTGGCTTCAGGACTAGAATATTTGTCCTGGCTGTATTTCAGTCCTGTAATATGAAAAGTACCAGCTCCACTGACCTCTCAATCACAGAATGGGTCAGGCTGGAAGGGACCACAGTGGTCATCTGGTCCAACATTTCTGCTCAAGCAGAGTCATCCCAGAGCACATGGCACAGGATTGTGTCCAGGTAGTTCTTGAATATCTCCAGTGAGAGAGACTCCACAGCCATTCAGGGCAATCTGCTTCAGTGCATTTCACCTTCCTCCCTCTCAAAGGCATCCTAAAGGACAAAAGGAGGTTGTTACATGTTTGGCTAAATCTCTGAATTGGGCAATTAGAATATCAGGATTATGAGAACATAAATATGCTGCTTGGTTTAGCATGTTTACTTTTGTTTCCTGTAGTTCTGGTGCTTTCCTGGTTGAAATAAAACAGAATTTACACCAAAAGGCTCAGTGAACTTTGTGCTAAGGAGTACAGTGATGTTTATATGGAGGATCACTTTAACATTGTACCTTATGCTCTGCCTAGGAAGCGGGTGCAGAAGAGTTTTGTAACACTGTTTGCAGACCTGCCAGCAGGGAGTGAGAGAGACCTGTCTGAATTTGAAGATCAGCAGTGAGTAGGATACTGCTTTCCACCTAACAAGACCAAGTGAGTAAAACATAGCTCCTCTGTGCAGCTGAAATATCTGCAAAAAAATTATACATAAAATAAATGCTGTAGCAGCAAGCCAGTTCTGCAGTAGTTATTTGGTAGATGATGTATGCAAAAACTCAGGGCTCTTATTCCTCCCAAACTCTGTCCAAACTACCTTAAATGGTCTCAAGTAATGGGAAATTTGTCACTTTTTCCTGGACTCCTCCTTGGTGTAGGCACCATTTCTTCCCATCAATCTCCATTAACTTTCCTTTGGTCAGATTCATACAATTATACCTTCTCTGGCCTTTCTTTCTCTGATTGCTCCTCTTTGCTTTATACATGTCTATGAGAGCTGTACAAACAGCCTGGACCTCTAGGATAGTTACCTGTCCCAGGAGGAATTTGCCGGTGCTCAAGATAGGCATTTTTATCATGATGGATGACCTTATGGAGACAAAGCGAAACGTGGAGTCTTGAGGACTTGCCATAAAGTTGGGTAATTGGTTGCATATGAGGCAGGTTAATCACTGTCATAGTCTTGTGTGTTGAATGTACAAGGGGAAGGTTGCATGGTGGTTTGGGGCTGTCTAGAGGGGATATACAGAGTTGAGAAGATGCTATGCACACAAGATCAGTGTGGCTAAATGGTGAATGCTGGTTAAAACCTGGGAACACAGTGTAAAGACTGTGCAAATCTTGTCCTCAAACATCAGCCTTCACTTAAGACAGCATGGCACTGACAGGTATGTCATTAGTGTTATTCTGGGGGAGTGTGAAGGAGCTGTGCTGACCCCACTTCAGGTGGGTACCTAAAACCAGGTAGAAATTGATGCTTCATTTCTCACCATAGCTGTTTGTGGTCTTTAGCTCTGTGTCTTGCTGTTTTGTCTATAAACTGGGGGATAATTTGCTGCCCTACCTTCACAGGAGCTTATTAAATGTTGTGTTCATGGGGCACTGAGACTGAGGAGTGGTGAGCAGGATACATTAAGGGAGGTGAAAGTAATAGCATTGTGCAGACAGCAGGGCTTAGGAGCCCATGTTGAGCCATCAAGAGGGAAGAAAGTTGTGGAGAGCTCTTAAAAGAGTTTTACCTTTCCTGTGTGCTCATGTTTTGTGGAGCAATAGTCTGTGACCTGTATTTTAATGCTGCCCACACTGGATGCTTTTCTCTGCTGTTCTAAGGGTGATGTTGGCTCTTGATCATTTTAGCTCAAGTGGGGCTGGGTATATAAATGCTGTGTGATGAAGCATATGAGGAGGATACTGGGGAGTTGGGAGACACAGCTGATGCTCTCTGCACAGTGACTGTTCCAGGCATTTTTCCTCTTCAACCGGGCTGCACTAAGTCAAACTATCTGGGTGAACATAGGGACAAAGTGACAAAGAGTAAATCGCTTAAGAAATGGCAAGCCCAGAATTATGGATGTTATTTCTGTCTAGTTAAATTGAGAAGCCTGATGGGGAACTGTTTTGTCTATTGATGGAAATAGTTTCCCTGATAAACTATTTGCAATTACCTGTTAATTGTCTTCCTTCAGCTCCTGTCATGCCATCTGGAAATCACCAAAGCCTGGCTATTAACAACTGGCTTCTCAGCTCAGCAGGAAGACTGGGCTTCTGATTTGCTAATCAGAGTATCAGGCAGTCACTGCTGCTCCTCTTGTCTGGGCTTGAAGTGTGAAATACAGCATGATTATGGTTGAGGGCAAGATTACTGCATGGGGCACTCCACATTTACCCTCCTGTCTTGAAGAGCGGGCTGTAAGCACAACTGAAGTGAAGCAAGCAGGGGTTGGTTTCTCCCCTTTTCCCAGACAGGATAATTTCTGCCTCGTATTGTCCAAGGTGCTTGGGAAATGTGCTTCTCTGCTCCTAGAGCAAGCTGATACTTCTACTTCATGCAGTCTGAAAGGTCCAGGTGGAGCTTTCCCATCAGGAGGATTAATTTGTCTTGGATTTTCTTGTGTCTATAGAGAGGACAAAGGAGTTCAGAGCTTTCAGTAGCTAAGAAAACCTTGCAGCAAACAACTGCAAAGTCACACTGCAAACTTACACACTATTTTTCCTGAGAGTTCTGGATGAGGGCAAGCAAATGAAAAATGTGAACTTTTTAAGACAAGATATTTGTAAGCTGTGCATTCCCAGGGAAAGCAAAGATGGCTTTTCCAAATGTGAGTGTTTTGAAAGCCTTGTCTGATGGGCCACAAACTTCCGCTAGAAAAGAATTCAGCAGGAGACCACACAGGATAAACTTCAGGCAGAAATCATCTACTGGAAGGGAAAGGACTCAAAACTCAGGACCTCTGGTGGGAAAAAGAGTTAGAATTGTAACAGGATATTGACTGCTCTTCCAGTGCCACCACTCCACAACAAAACTGACAGGAAGGAGTAATCCCCTCTGCCTTGCTCACTGCATTGGGCAGGGACATCAAAGGCTGACCAGTGTTTAGGGCAACAGGCACACAGAAATATTTCCTCTTAATTGGCATCATGTCAGACTGGTTTCCTCCAAGGACACTCAGATCATATTGATGACCATCGAACAGGAAAACATCACATTAAAAAAATTTTCATAACTTTTTTTTTTTTTTTTGTATGAAGCCAGGCATTTTTCTTTTGTCAGAAACATTGCAAGCGTTTCACTGACAGGTTTATACAACTCAGATTTTGTTCAATGAAAAAATACTTAGTTGCAAATCTGGTGTGTATTGTAACTAAAAATTCATAAGGAAGATGAGGAACAAATCTGCTTTGCTCCTGACTAATATGAGCATTTGCAAAGAGAAAGGAACATTGTTAACCTTGCACCTTTGCTAAAATGACTCAGCCGCCAGGAGTTCTGTTTTTTCTTCAAAAATAATTACTGGGGAATAAAAAGGCTGCAGTTGTTGCCTTATTTTTATTTCCCTTCTGAATTTTAGGCAAATTTGTCTGGGACAAATTTTCAAGCTTTTTAAAATTTAACCATGACTGGAAACGTGGACCAAAAGTTGGTTCTCTCTCATGTGACCAGCACTCAGCCTGGTGTTCAGTGCCCACAACCATGTCCACAGCAGCACCATGGTCCCAGTTTGCACTGATGCAAACTCATGACATCTTCCCCTCTGGAGTGTTCTTGCTGTGAAGCTGCCCCTGTGCTGTGGCTGCCCAGTGTGGTAGGAGCTGCTTGGGTACTTTATTAGGTTTAATTTCAGCAAATGCTGAGACTAAATCAAAATCCAGGATTCCTACTTCCTTTTCTTCGCACTTTCTCTCTCTTGCATGTTGAAGAGGTAGAATAAAAATCACAGGATTTGACAATGCCAAAGTAATTTCTTCTCAAATTTGGCCTATGCTTCGGGGTTTTAGCTGAAGAATAGCATTTTAGAAGAATAGTTTTTATCATTCTTCCCAAGAGTCTACTTCTAAACAAATAAATATTCTTCCACCGATGTTTACAATCAGAAGGGGCAGCCAGAAAATTTGCAAGCAGTGAAAAATAAATTGGTCAGTAAGTATCTTTGCCAACAGGGAAGTAGAGGAAAATAAACAGCATCTATTATGGAAGTATATTTTATTTGAAAGGTGTTGTCCAGCCCAGACTCTCAAAGACTTATCACCACTGTTGAGATCTCCTGGCTTATATCTTTGATTTATGTTTGAACTTGTTCACATTCATCCAAGTGTTGAGAAATGGCCAGTTTAACAAACAAAGCCTTTTATTCATAGCTACACAGGGTTCATATTGCAGTTTTGTGTACAGATAATTACATTGTGTATCTTGACACTATCATTTTTCATGTTTGTTAATAGTTGCTGTTTGCCAACAATTAGTGTCTTTCTGGGGACATAACTGCAGGCAGTTGCCTTCTCTGTAATCATATTTGCTTCAGTGAAACAGTTTTATTCTGATTTTGGGCATATGAGACCACTGATTCATTCCAGGGGTCTGCCTTAAAGTTTTACTTTGAGTAGGTCTGTGCGATTTACATGGACTAATCAGGAAGAGAGCTCCAGCTCAAACAGTCCTGAATAATTAAAATATCATTGGGAGATCAAAGACATGAAACATGGATCAGTCCAGTAGGATCTCTGGGGCTGCATCTCAGCTATATTGGTGGCCTCAGCTCCTGCAGGACCAGATCTGCATACCAGGTTTTGCTGGTCAGACAGTCTGTCATAGGTACAGACCTGAGAATTTCTCTTCAGACTTGGTGCCTGTCCCAGAAAGATCCATGAGGACAACAGGGAGTCATTAAACCCAGTGAATGGCCTCAATCTGGTACACCAAGATGAGGCTCCTGGTCAGCTATTCTGCTCACAGTTCAGCCCTATGGTGTTCAGTGTCTGCACTGCAACTTGTGGTTAAAACAGGCATTTCTGTTGTTATGAGTGCCACTTACCTCCCAAGTGCCTTGCCAACTTTATTAGCTCACAAGATCTTTGAGGTATGAGAAGCTTGTTTTTACAGACTGAATTGTTTTTTCTTTGCATGCTTCAGGTGAGGGGAGATCCCTTTAGCCCTGATGCAATGAAGAGGTGGCCCTTTTGTGTTATCTGCAATTATTATGTTCTACTTTTATTTGGATAAAATTTACTTTACTAGGAAGTTCAGGTCTCATCACTGCCAAGTCAGGGGTCCATGTTTCATGTCCTTCATAATATGTGAGGTAAAATTTCTTTTTGTCAAAGTATACAATGTTACATCTTTAAATCTCGTTTTGGAGGTGCTGTGTAGGTCATTATTCCCTTCTGGTGCCCCAAGATGCCTGGGTAGATTGTGGTAATAACAGCAAGGAAGGGTGCAGACAAACCATGATGCTCTCAAGCAGGAGGTACAGATGTCTGTCTGGGTGGAGTGGAGGAGGTAGCTGCTAAGCCAGGAAAGGCTCCCTTGTGTTCAAGGGGTCTAAAGAAAAAACTGCATGGCTCCCATCAGCCAGTGCACAGGGAAAGTGAATCCTTGTGACCATGGGGCCAAAATGAGATAGTAAATCTTTCAGAGAAGAGGGGAACTCTGGTTTAGAAGTAAATACAGGAAAAAAACTTCTACATTTATTATATGCATGTCATATATCAGAGACCAACACATTTACTTGAAAAGGAACAGGCATCTGTTCAAAGAACCCCCCCTTCCCTGGTCAGTTGAATTTCCATCACTTCAATCACTGTATTCAGCTTTCCTGCCTATAGGAAAGAAAAAGGGCAGTGAGAAGGGCAAATAGTTGGAACATCTCATCTTTCAATTTGCTTTCTGCAAATGCAGCATTGGGCCTTGTCAGTGGGGAGGATAGTGCTGGGAGTAGAGCAATTCATCAGAAAATCCTGTCAATTTTTCATCAAACCTTGATTTCCCCCCAGCCTGTAGGAGGTCTGGCAGACAGGTAACAAAGATGATTGCTAGCTCAAAAGTGATAACTCTCACAAATAAGAATTTTGAAGTTAATCAGAGCATCTTGGTTTATGACCCAACCATGGACATGCAAAAAATCATGAAAACCTCCCTTTGTTGCTGGCAATGATTCTGAGTCTGCTTTAGAAAAGTTCTACTCCACTTATTTATCTACTGTATCTTGGATGGGAATTTTGTCTTATCGCCTTGCCTTACATGGTGTGCAGACAGAAGAGATGCCTTGTCAGGAAAGAAGTATTATTTTTGCCCTTCTTGGGACATGGGGGACATTTAAGTGCATCTTTGTCTTGTGGGTGAGCACTTAAGAAAGTGATTAGGCACAGAATTAGGAGCCTAACTTCCATTGCAAAGCAACGCATACCTGTGTTTGGTACACCGACTGGCTTCATAAGATGACTTAATTTATTTTGTTAACCTTCTTGGGCCATTGTTGATTGTGTGTGGCAGTATTAATCAAGTGTGTTATAGAGAATAATTTTGCCTGAGTTTTTGGGTCTGTGCCATGTAAGGAGAATATTTGAGTGGCATAAAATACAGTTTAAACTTGGTTTGTGCTCACTGTGTGCCCTAAATTGATCAGACATGTTCAACAACTAGCACTCCAAAAGCATCATTGTAAATGAATAGTTTTGCATAACTGTGAAAAGCAGTTAATTTGTTAACAGCCTAGTCACCAAATTCACATAACTTACCCTATTTCTGCATGACTCTGTCACGCTGAGCTGTGGATGGTATTGGAGAGAAGCTGCTTTAGCAGGACAATCCGCAGGACAACCATTACTGAAGAAGGATAAATATGAGCTGTCCTTCCTCATAGCTAAAAGTTTGTGAATGGTCTCTTTGTCATATACATGAGTATTACAGGAACCTCTCCTACTGACCAGCAGTTGAGAATCATTCTACAGAGACAAAAGAGAGATACTGACAGCCTTGACTAGTACAGGTTTGTTGGACTAGCCATATAATGATTCTCTGGAAATTCCTTTCAACAAGAACAATTCTGTGGTCTAGTTTATATTGCTGACAGAATATTTGGAGCTCTTGGTCAGCTGGGAAATGATTAAAATGTTTTAAAGGTGTTTTTTTGTATTGGTTACTCACAAATGAAATACAGATGTAAAACAGCTTGAGCTATAAATCTGGCCTCAATCATTCCTAACATTTCGGCATTATACTGTGCAAAATGGCCTCCACTTAAGTAATTTCCAAATGACTGAACTTCACATTTTTCTTCTGCTATTGTCATCAACCTCACCAGATGTCATAATCAAGGAAGAGCCACTAATGAGAAGCTGCTGGTAAATTTGGCATGTCTCAGTCACTTTCATGCGAATACCTGGAGAAGACTGAGCATCTACAACAGCCAACATGAATCAAAAACAAAACTAAGGATAAGAGCATGGATATGAGCTGTTCTTTCAAACCACTCTATATAATCAAAATAAATAGCCCTGTCAGTGTATACAAAGCAATAACCTGACTCACAAACAAGGTGAACCTTTCCAGCCTTGTGTTTCCACTATTGCACTCTACAACTAGACCTAGAAAGACAGCTGTCATCTGCACCTCAGTGAGCATGATAAGAAGCGACTATTTTGTATCCAGCACAAGACTGTTGTTTATATTCATACAGTTCAGCTACACAACTGATAGATAAAAAGTTACAAATACCTTGGTGCTCCATTAGATCTCTTTTAAGATTACATGTATCAAGATGACAAAGAATGATAAAATTAGATTGTTCTCTTGCTGCAGATATTGCAGTCACTGACTGAGTCTTTCCACAGTTAACTCTTTCTTACACTGAACAGACATTTTCCAGATATTTGCATGGCTTAATACATCTGTTTACATATTTCCTCAACCAGCCAGATTTTCTCACTGATTGAATCTGAGAAAACCTATGGAGAGAGAGAGAGAATATGGAGAACAAAATGTGTACAACATATTTCTCTTGATGTATGTTTTCATCCCAGCTGCTCTTGTAATAGAGATGTCTGAGAGCATTTTGGACGTGATGAACTGTGACCTTCAGTGAGCAATGGCCCATCCCCAATACACAGAGCTAAACTTTCTCAGACTAAGGATTGTCCTCATCCTCCCTACAGTGTGTACGTTTCCTTTGTGTGGATCTGCATGATGGAATAAGCCAAAATCCAGGTCTGAACATTCAAGTATCTTGGATAAAATCTAACTCCAAGGCCCCTGTGGCTGCACTTTATGATTGTACAGAGAAGTGTACAGCTGAAACCTGTTTGTAAACAGTTTGGTGAATAAGAAGCTAAGTTACCATCTGGCTTCTTTGTGCAGCTTTCCCTTTTTGCTGTTTTGCAAGTTCTTGCACATGGGAGAATTCATATTGTTGATGGAGACTGAATTTTGAGTCTATGGTCAACATGCATATATCCAAGAAATAGAATTTTTTTGCTATTTAACTTTGTAACAAAGGTAATGTATTTAATTCAAGTAAGGTTGTGTAGTCATGATCAGAAATCATGGCATGTGTCCTGAATGACCAGGCACAGACACTAAGCGGTAAGTTGTGTACACTGGATAAACATGTGTTGAGACACAGTTTGGGAAGCACCTGATGCTCTGGTCTCCAAGGAAAAACTATATTGGCTCTATTAAATAAAAAAAGGATAAATCCCCACAATCTGCCTAGAGGAAATTTGTAAACAGAGGGGCTGGAGAAAAACTATATTGAAAAATTGTTCACTAGTCCTAATGCTTTAACAAATACAGTATGGATATTTCAGTAGTGGAGAGGATGATGGGATGTGTGTTAGAGAAGGCTGGATTGAATCCAGGCCTCTAGGATGATTTTCTGTGACAGTTTGGTTAATTATAAGAACCACATGAAAAAAGGCACATAAACTTCATCCTGTTCTGTTTTAAAATTTTCCCCAGAGCATAAGTCCTTCTTTAAAGGTTACCCTCTGATACGTAACACGTCCCGTGTTGTTTTGCTAAGCTATGACTCTGTAATAAGTGTTTGAAATTTACAGCTTCAGTTAGTCATAGACTTGAGAAGTGTTTATTTTTTCTCAGTTGTTCTTGCTATGTAATGAATGTAGCTCACCGAGTGCTCTGACTCCAGCCCCGGACTCTGGCAGCCGCCGCCTTTCCAAGAAACAGCGCCTTGGCTGCAGCACACGGCAATGAGGCCTCTGCCGAGTACTGAGTCGTAATTTGCAGGCTGAGGAGAGGCTAGAACCGAAGTCACACGAGGTCATTTCTGGCTGAACTGAAAATAAAGCTCATGTTTTAAAGGCAGCTTAGGAAAATTGCAGCCACTTATCCATATTGGTTTGCAGAAAGAGTCTGTCTGCCCATTTAGATGCGGTGGTTGCAAAATGGGGGGTTCCTTTCCCATAAGTAACTCATTTGTTTCGGTGAGTTAAAATTCTCTATTTGGATAAAGGTCTGTGACTGCTGGCAGTCATTGTGATTAGTACCACGCTGCAAGCAGCTCAGGGTTTCTTGCACAATGGGAGCTGCTGTGCACGAAGGATCCTGGATCTTCTTCAGGAGACTTCAGAAGCATGTGTTTGTATTTTGAGAAAAACTGAATGTACTTTATGGCAAAAGGAAATGTCAGCATTAATACTAGATATATGTTCTGTAAATGACTAATACTGCAACTAAATCCAAGTTAAAACTATGCTTCTGGTCATCAAGACTGATTAGCAAGTGTTTACTGTTATGTAGTTGATTTATTTAGCATTTCCATAATATTCTTAACAATAACTGCACGGCACTTAAAAAAAGATTTCTTTCAAAAAAGATCTTTGTAGTCTTTTGCTGGGGGGAGAAGTTCAAGCTCTGTGCCTGGGCATGCTGTAGTGACTGTGCTTGTTTGGATCACCCAAGAATCACCCAAGGATCAAGTGGTGAAGCCTTTGCCTGCTGCAGAGCTTTTTCACAAGCCCCAGCTGCAGGTGGGTCCTTTGCACAGACACCATCTGGTATCTCCCTGTATCAGCACCATGCAGGTTTATATCAAGGATAAAGCAAACCTTAGATAGCATCAGAAAATCCCTTTTAGAAGTGCATTGAGAGGGCTGTGAACATGGGCCTCTGAAAATGCAATGGAAGCTTCATTTAATTACTGTGTGTCCAGAACCTCTGCTCTGTACAGCCTGTAGACATCTGCCTTTGTTGCAGTATCAGGCAGAAAAAACACCCAGGACATTTTCACTGCAGGGGCTCCACTGCATTTCCTGTGAGAGGCTTGAAACTGCCTGCTTAGGGTTTGGCAGCAGCCTGAACTGATAGCTACTGGCCACACAGGCTATGGGACACATGGACCTGGGTCACAAGGTCTGCCAGGAATTCAGGGCTCAGGGAATAATCTCACAGGCTGTATTTCAGTGTAAATTATTTCCCTCTGAAAAATATTCCTTTTTCATGGCTTTACTGGAACATAAAATGTGGCCCTTAGGAGGTGGAGGCTGCTTCAGGCTTGCTGATTGGATTAAAATAAAATTATTTCCTGCTCTCCCCAAATCACTTGGTACCCAGTTGGGGATGCTGCAAAGAGGATGCACTCCCCTTGCCCAGGAGCTGAATAGGATTTCTCTTCATTCAGCAGAATGGAAAAGAAAAATAGAGACTATTACATTAGGGACTTCTATGTTGTTGTACAAATAATTGCTTGGCATCAGAGCAAAGCCAAGTAACCCCACCAGCTCTCATTCACAGCTGACCAGCAGCAGGAGGGTCAGGTTCATTACCTGGGGGATCCTGCTCAAATGCAGGCTGCAGTCCAGCAGGGAGATGTCAAGAAAGAGTGAAGGCAATATAATCAGCTCTGAGTGTAAAAGTTACAGTCTGTTAGAGGAGGGAGCCTATAACATCCTGCAATGAGTGAAGTGAGACTGGGGCTGAAGGATGAAGGAAATTGGGATGGAGGATTTTCTGGCTTTTGAGGTTTTATGAACCTTGCAAGCTGTTTTATGGGTTCACAAAGCTAGTTGAGTCTGCAAACCTTTTTTTTTTTTTTTTTTTTGTAATTTAAATCCTTTTCTTTCCAGGGCCAATCACCTGATAAAATAGCAATAAAAATAATGTCAAACAATGAAATAAAGCTAAGTCTGTTCTGCAAAGACTAGAACATCCCACCAGAGACAGCTGAGCCACAGAGAAAAAGCACACTGTCTTTATTCACTGAATGGTGAATAAATGGATGCTTATGCTGGCTGTTATTTGTTTCTATTCTCATCTTTATTTTCAGTAACTTTCACTCTTCGCTGTGTTGTGTTTGGTTTTGGGTTTTTTTTACTTTGGTTTCATAAGGAAGCAAAAGTTATGAAATAAATCCATTTGTGCATGTATGAGTGCCTTTCAATCTTGCCCATCTGGTGTTCTTATTGTGGCAACTAATTTCATCCAAATTTACCATGAAGGCACAGTTCTCAAAAGTAATTGTGTTCCAATATGTTTTGTGAAAATAAGTGCCTGAAGAGAGAGGGGCGAGACCTTGTTAATATTTTGAGAAGGGGCAAATCTTCAGGGAGTTGAATTAATTAGGAATTATAAACATACTCCCCACAAAAAAAAAAAAAAAAAAAAAGAGGGAGAGAGAGAAAGAAAAAAGAAAAGGAGGGAGAGGGCTCAGGAGAAACTCACTGTGCTGCAGCTTCAGGAAACATTTATAACTACCATGAGACTGAAATCCTTATGAGACCTTGTCATTAACTCATGGACCTCTCTGTGTTTCTGCTTTGCTGAATGTCTCTGTAAAGCAGTATGTAACCTATAACATCTGAGAACAAATCAAGCTGACAATCCAAGCAGCAGTGAAACTAGATCAGCCTGTTTGTTATTCCGTGGCTAGTCATGAGAGAAACGTGGAGCTTGTTTCACAAATTGAAACATCCCAAATTATCAGCAGGCCTGTGACCACTCTGCATTTTTTTTTTTTATTGGCAGTTAACTAAAACCAAACAGGACCAGACCAAGCCTGTTACTTCATCTCTGCTTGGCTGGAAATGTCACTGTGGTCTGAATGTACTCCTGGAAATATCAGACGTGGCTTTGTATTGGAGGATGCTGGATCCAGAGGCAATGATTTGTGAGTTGATCCTACTACTTGTGGGATGAACTCCTTTTGGAGTCTAGTGCTTGCTCTGGACTCTGAAGGACAGGCATATGTGAAGGGAACAGTAATGTAAATGTTCTGGAGTTAACTCTGGATAATATTGTTTTCATGTCCAAATTTCCATATAATCCCTGTAATTTCAATTGTATGTTTAGGAAGAAGTAGAAAAAAGTAAAATATGTAAATATTTTTAAAAGAAAGGGAGAGTGGCTCCCTTCTGGTCAATATATCTGTCCTGCACAAATGTCAGATATTCCAGGGTAACGAGTGAGTGCTCCTCTAATCCCTAAAGAGCAGCTTTGCTTCCTGACAAGGCAGCAGTTACTGGGCTGGGGCAGTAAGTGGTCTATTTTCTGCAGCTTCTCTTGAAAGGCCATCCTGAATTTTACATCCCTTAAACTCTTGTGTTCATGGCAAGCACTCTCCTGGTCATATAACAATACAGCTACCAGGTAAGTACTTTCATGGCCAAAAAGCAGGTGCCTAAATGTGTGTTTACTGAAAGCCATTTCAGAGGTGAAATTTGGGATTGCCTCACAGATGCAGCTTTTAGGGTGAATGCAATTTGGGAAATGCATAGAGAAGCCCTGTAAAGGCTCTGTCCTCCTGTATCCTGCCATAAAGTGGTGCATGCAGCCAGTCACTGGAGATTCCTAGCTCCATGTCTGACCAGCTTGTAAAAACTGACTTGGCTGTTGATATTTTACCGCTGTTGGAGGTACCTGCCCGAGGCCATGGTGCTCTGAAGCCTCAACAGAAACATGCTTGGGAGAGAAAATGGGAGTCCCTCTCTCTTTGGCCTTGAACCAGTTTCCTTCTACATGGCTTGGTGAGAAATTCAGCGGCTCAGGAAAGACTGTGCTGGAGTGTCAAGGATGCTTTGGCTCATGTGTGTTAGAAATGAAGCCCTCTCCTTTTCAGTTGCTGTTTGCAGGAGTTTACACATAAAAAGTATAAAACTAACTGTAGTAGCATTTTGTTTTACAAACCATGAGGCCTGACTGGGTGTCCCTGGTACCCTTCACCCATCATCCATCAGTTGGTGTGGGGCCAGGGGTGCCCTGGCTTTGTCTTGGTGCCCTCAGAGTCATGGTGCTGCCCAGAGCCAGAGGAGCTCCAGGCTGTGGTGTGTTGTGGCCATATGGCTTTTGGACAGAGACTGAACCTCGCTCTGAAAACCATCAGGGAAAATAACCTGCTTTTTGGTGTGAATTGATTCCTGAGTAAGCCTACCAGACCCTAGTTAGAGGGTGTCCCCCATGGCAACTGGTTTCCCATCTGGCTGACTAAAGATGGTAGATAGGCAATGTTGCTAGCATAGGCCATGGCTGTGTGCTGTTCCAGCCAAAATTGTAAAAACCAGCTGTCAAACAAGATCAGCAAGGGAGGATTTTGCTGCTTTGTTGCTCAGGCCATTTTGGGGGAGGAAGGAGTGAAGAAGCTGGGCTTGATGCATTGCAGGCTACCTGCATTCTTTCTCCAGGCTGGGTGCTTCACAGTGCAAATCCCTTATGCTCTCTTATCAGCAATGGGAAGGTGTTTTATTACTGGGTTGCTGCTGGCTGCTCACCAAGCACCCTTGAGACAGGAATCGTCACTCAAGCTAAATTAAAGAGTGCTTGAGTACATACAGGGGAAGGAAAAACAAGCTGTTGGGAACTGAATCCAGAACACCTGACATTCAGAGCTGCCTGGTTGACATCAGGCTTTTCCCCCTCCCCTAACCAGGTGTCCCTCTTGCAGATGAAATCTGGGTTTCCAGAGCTGTCCAAAGGAGTTAGGCACCCATCTTCTTTAGAGTGAGATGCCTAACGTCAGAATTCAGGATTTCTGCAGTTTCCCCTGACTGTCACTATTTCTTTGTATGCCCTTGGGTACAGTTAACTTGCATTAAGTATCCTACTCTATGCAGCAATCCCCTCTCACAGCTCAGTGATGCTGCAGGCTGTGGAGATGTGCAGTCGATCAGGCTGGGATGGGATGAATTGTGTAAGCCAGGGCAGGGTTGAAGGTATCTTCTGATGCAGCAAGGCCAGGGAAACTTTGCTTCACAGCCCACCTTCCAGTCAAGGGGCTGTGCTAGCACCGTGCTGGTGCACAGGCTCTGCTGTGTTTGCCATATGAGGTTCCCATCATTTGCAGACCATCCCCATACACAGCCTAGAGCGGGGCAGGGCCTGCCTTCTCTCACAATGGTTTGAAGCAGCCCTCCACAGGAATATAATACAGGGATTTTGTTTTGTGGGAATTGTAATCTTCAGCTTCCGCTTCTCTTTGGGATGAGAATGTATGGATCTGGCAAGGAAGTGGACAGTTTGGCAGCTCAGCAAGCCTTGGCTGTGAATAGAAACAAACTGTATGGTCTGCATCGAGGTTCAGGCTGGGGAGGGAGGGAGTTTGTCCATGCACCAGTGGTCTGGGAGTATGGTGAGGCAGGCAGGCAATAAAGTGTGAGATGCCTGGAGTACTGAAAAGTCTTGGATATCTCATATACTGCCTGTTGTAACCCCACCAGAGCTTACACTTATCTCTCATAGGGAAGGAACAGTCGAGTTCCCTTGAACTGTTGTTTTGCCTCCTCTCATTATGTGAAGCCAATACCTGCCAGGAGCAGGCCTATGTGTATCATGGAAGAAGCATTTTCCCAAGGAGAAAAAAGTTAAATCTTTGGTGTATTTTCCCACAATTTTGAATTTTAGAATAATTGGGAAAATGTATATTTATAGCATTACGTCAATAATTCTGAATATTGTTGCAGAAAACATTTTCTGCCAGAAAAAAATCTTTCAGATTTGTTTTACTTAGCTATGTGTTTGCCAAACAATACCTGAACAACTACCTGTGCTGAAGGAGGAGGAGAACTGTGTGTACAAAAGGGGACAGTATTTATCAACACACGTGGTGAGGGAGCTGGATGAGTCCCTGCTGAATTCCCTGTCATCCAAGAGCCCCTGTGGCAGGTAGAGGAATCCAACCCCCATTCAAAAATATCATGTCCCCAGGCATTATCTATCCCAAGATTTTGAGGCAGCTATTTAAATATGTGCGCCTTTGAATCTCTTGTCCTTGATAAACGGCAACAAACTCCTTTGTTAAACCAGCCCTGACTTTGACCCACATCTATGAACCACAAGAAACACCAGGTGCCATCTGTCTGCTGCATGCAAATAGCATGGAAATGGGAAAGCACCGGGGCTTTGGATGGGCTGGCTAGCTGCTCTTCCCTCCTGGAAGCACAAGACCCCTCTGCTGGTGGTGGGGTGAGCCCTGTGGCTGTGACAGAGCTTTATAAATGCTGGAGATCAGGCTTTCTGTGCATTTGCTGAGCAGCTTAGTAATACAGGATAAATATCTGGGGACAACATCTATCATCATGACAAACCTCTCTAAACTCCCCCAGAACCATGCTCCCTCTAAGCAGCAGTGGGCTCCTGGTACGATTAGAGTCCACACTCGGCCCCTGATCTGTTTTCAATTTGCTGATAATGATGTCATTTATTTCTTGGTCCGGGTGTAATTACAAATCAAGTTGGGTCCCTGCAATTGTCTTGTTCAGTCTCTTCCTTCAGTGAGGAGCAGTGTCCCACCCACAAACATTAGTGTGCAGTGAAGGAGGACCAGGAGGGATCATGACAGCTTTCCAATTCCCTGCTAATATGCTTGATTTTGGTGTTTGCAACATGCCAAGTTTGGATCCTGAGCAGAGGCCAGGCAGCACTAGGAAGGAAAGGCCTTTGGGGGATTGGAAAAGGCTGCTGGAACAATCAGCGCAAGAACAAAGCAAAGGCAAGGGTCAGGCAGATTTTGCTGCATGCATGCAGCAGTTGAATGAAATTGGGAACTGATCACCAGCGCCTGGGGGTAGAGACAGTATTTGCACTCAAGGGCACCTCACCCTACCACAGCTGCAGCAGAGGGATGCTGTGCTTTTTACCTTGTTACTTCTTGCAGGGTTTCTCCTCTTGGATTGGAGAGATACAGCAAATGTGCCTCTATTTCTCCCCTAGAAAGGCTGGGAGTGAGGATGGGTTTAGCAGTGGTGCCAGGCCCACAGAACATGCCAGGGTGGAGGAACAAACCAGCATCTTCTGTTACAGGAATGCCCGAGATGCCCAGTTATCCAGATGGCTTGTTGGGCTGTGCAGGGTTGAATCCCTCAGGAAAGGGCATGAAATTATCTGATTGTCACCTGGTATGGAATAAAAAGGTGGTGATTTTTCTCTAGTAACTGCATGTGCTATATTTTCCCAGTTTTACAGTATCTTTCTTGCTTTTCCCCAGTCTGGGTCCTAGGATGCTTCAGAGTGTGTTTTAAAATCTCTCTAAATCCACTTGTGATTTCACTGTCTCCCCCACTATTGGTAACACCTTTAAATTAAGTTTCATCTGTGAATATATTTCTTCCCTAAAGAAATTGCTTTTTCCCCAAAGGATGCAGTGTTTTTATGGTGACAGAATAAATATATAAAGGCAGATTGCAGGAGTGAGTGGAGACCAACAAACTTTGTCGAATGCTTTGGAGTATCTCCAAGGCTGGACAAGAAACCTGGATATCTAGGGATAGTTAATTGGCTGGAATGCTCCAGAGACAGGGGGTGTCTGAACATTTGAAGACACTCAAATTCCTGTCAGCTCATTCTTCCAGAGCAGAACTGAATCCAGAAATTTTAGCAAAGGGCCTTATTACCAAACTAAAATTCAGGCTGCAGAAATATAAATGTAACTCAATAATAAGGTACTGCAAACATGTTTTTTGCTCTGTATGTGGCTTTGGGAGTCCAACGGCTCTGAGAAGCTTGGTATTCGGGGCCAAACTCTGGTCTCCTGCGGACCCAGAGGAAAGTGTGCATTCATATTCATTTGTGTGTATATTATGTATTTATCAGTTTTCATCTGCTAAACACATACAAATCTGATGTGTATTCAGAAACAAAGGATGGAATTTTATCACTTGTTAACTTAACCTTCCTAAAGCTGGAGAAGACACAAGTGTCTTTTCCTAAGAGTTTTTCGTAAGAGTTTAGCCTAAGGGCTAAAGTTAATATGAAAAATCATAGAATCATTATAATCTTTTAGTGCTGGAACAGGCCTGCAGAGATCTCCTTCATCACTCTGCATTTAGGCAGGAGGATTACTTCTACAAAATGCTTATGGTTGTTTGCCTGGTTTCTTATGAAAAACCCTCCAATTTTTAACTATGCTGATAGTCAGAAAGCATTCTTAATAACTCCTTTAAATCTGCCTCGCTTGGAGAAAAACTGATTTTTCTTCTCTTCCTCTTAGGGAACCTGGAGAGCAATTGATCATAATCTTCTTGACCTTTTAAATGTGAGAAGATTGCTATTACATCTCTCCTTAGTCTTCTCTTTTCTAGACTAAACAAATGTACTTCTTTCATCTATCCTTCCTGGGCCATATTTTCAAATACCTCGATCCTTCCTATTACTATCCTTTGGACTTCTTCCAGTTCTCTACATCTCCCTTTAACTGTGGTGTCCCAAAATGAATACAGTATTCCAGAAGAGTGATATCATTGCTCTTGTGTTATATACACATAACACTTGTGATAATACATCTTAGAAGGAAATTTGTCTTGTTTGCAATGGCATCACACCGTTGACTCACTGAGTTTATGATTTGACCATTCTGTACTGTGCAGTTGTCTGTTCAGTCAGTGAATAGTTCATCATTCTCCCCTCTGTTTTTGCACTTGATTTTTCCTTTTGATGGTTGTACTTTGTACTTGAACTTACCAAATTTCATGTTGGTTGGGACTATCTGTCCAATTATCAAGGCCATTTTTCATTCTGATCCTGCCTTTCAAAGGAGTAGCAGCCTCTTTCAATTTGTGATCCTTTGCAGAGTCTAAAACTGAGTTCTTTTGGCTGGTATTCAGAAAGTTAGGACAGAGATGTTCATTCAGAGGGGACTAGGAAATTGGTTGAAATTTACAAAGGTGGGGGAACTGTGGGTTTTTTTCACAACCCACTTAAGAGCTTCTGGTTGTGGTGTCCTTTCATTTTTGAATTATTAAAATAGCTGGCTTTTTTTAGCTGTTTTGCAGTTGTACACTAGAGACATCTTGTAAAAAATGTATGAGTACTGATCTCTTAATGCTCTTTCCTCACAGAGCTCTCCTTCCTTTTCTAGTTCCATTTGTAATAGCAATGTATTGACTTTTCAGGCCCAAAATGAGATCAGTTTTCCCATATTATTTCTATTTAGGGAAAAGCCTTATTCTTTACTTGAGAAGAAGTTACTGCAAAGGCATTCCCCTGTTGTAAGAGAAGAGACTTGGGGCCTGTGGTCTGTGATAAGAACTCCATCTAGATCTGTAACTTGGCAGGCTTTGTTTCCCTTGTCCACTGAAAGTTCATAGAGAGTATCTGCCCCAGAAAAAAATCTAGTTCCTTCAAATTTCCCCTTCTATATGTCACCAGATGTCTTCTTGTGCAGCCTCCTAGTATCAATCCTCTTCTTTCTCTTGATTCCATACTAATAATGCCTCTTCCTGGGCTGTGCATTTATAAAGCAGATGATACTGGTGTTCACAAAAATGGTGGGGAAGTGGGAAGATAGTTAACATTAACTGAAGGAAAAGGGATTTCCTTGTTCTCATCCTTACAAATTGCTCACTGCAAGCAAAGTTTCTCCAGGAGGCCCTGCAGGCAACATGTGCAGCAGACTCCATTCCTGCAGCATATTTCCCTGGCAGTGTGCTGACAGATACTGCTCTGACCAGCAATTCTAGTAACATCCCTGTCTGTCCAGCTGTCAGAGGACTGCTTGAGTATTTTCAGAAAATCAGTTCTAATAGTCTCACCATTTCATCTCTGCAAGGTCATTAGTCCCCAGGTAACTATTGAGACAGACTGTAATTACCTCCTGTCTGCTGCACTATAAATCCTAATTTTCACTCATGGGTCTGCACTGGGGCTAGTCTGAAGCTTTCCTCTGATGTGGTGATCAACTTTGGGGAACAATTATCTCTCCAGTACTTCTGAGAGAGGATGTCTTTTCTGAAAACTACATCCTCCCACCTAGATTTTGTTTGCCTAGAGTAGGAGTTGCTGGAGAAAGTCCTCTGACCAGGACTGAGTGTATTGTAAGGAACAGAATAGTCCCCAGTGGATTTGCTGTCTGTGAACTCAGTACCCTTTGACCAGGGTCATGAGGGTTTGTATTTAGGGACTGCAAATCCTCCTGAAACAGGCAAGTCAAAGATGGCAGAGCTGGGAACTGCTGCCCTCAGTTCTCTCCCTGTGCAAGTACAAATAAGGCATCTCCCTCAACTGATCTTGTGTGATGTATTTGGCTGCTTACTTTGGCTAGTTTTGCCTTCTCAAATGGCAATGGAGTTTGGTCTTGCTGGTGTTTGCTGGGCTTGGAAGACAGTGCAGAATGGGGCTATCTTTGACAGCCTTGTGTCCAAGGATGTCCTGACTCATGCAAGACTGAGAAACTTGTGGTGCCCCAGTCAGCTCATCCTCACTCTTCAAGAGCAGAGCAATGCAGGCAACTCCCTCTCCCTGCCAAGGACCATCCAGACTGGGATTTGTATGTGAGAAGCAATTGTTATCTGCTCTCCATAATCACTGCAAACCATATGCTTTTGGAGGCATCTAGGGCTGGGGGAGCCTGTTGTACAAATCAAGATGAATTAGGAGGATGTCAGGATGATCTTTGTACATAATGAGAATGAAACAGGCTGAGGAATATTGGACAAATGAAGAAAGGGAGCAATCAAGGAGAAAAGCTAGTTCTGGGCAGGGATACTTGGCTTGGCTGTCTTCCCTGAAGGCTTGTTCCATCAACATTTGGATATTCAGCAAAAGCTGTCTTTGCTGGGGTAGAGAGATAAGCAGAAATGTTTCGTTTAAAAGTAGCAGAGCTCCAGGTTTCAAGTGCATTCTGTCTGGCTTCCTCCTTCTCCCTCAATGAAATACTCTGGCGTTTCTGTAGCAAAATATGTGAGTGAGTCTGGGACATGCCTGGGTTCCCTATGCACATGTGGTTCTGCTCCCCTCTTCTGATTTCATCCAGATGTCTTTTTTAATTATCATTATTGTTAAACCATGCTGCTATTAATAACTTGGAAATAGGATTGCTCCTCTGTACAGCAACTGGATACAAACCCAGAACTTCAT
This sequence comes from Vidua macroura, assembly GCF_024509145.1. Taxonomy (NCBI): domain Eukaryota; kingdom Metazoa; phylum Chordata; class Aves; order Passeriformes; family Viduidae; genus Vidua; species Vidua macroura. The sequence goes on from NC_071578.1 coordinate 17,379,849, forward strand.
TTAATCTTCATTTAATGCTGGCTTCTTCCTTCAGTACCACCCTGGTACTAAAAAGACACACATCCAGAACAGGATGATATGAACCTTTCCTTTGCACCTCTGAGCTGACACCTGAAGGTTGCTGTTATAGTAGTGGTTATACTGAGCGCTAGGTATTGTTATGAAAAAATCACTGAGCCAAACCCTCACAGATGGGTTGGCTGGCTGGTGGGGCCAGGCATGTGAAATCAACATGATGATTTGGCTGAGTTGAGGTCAGAGTCAAAAATGAGCATGGTCTGTAATTATCCATAGTTTGCAGTATGCATGCAGGAATTTGACTTCACTCAGCATGCAGAAGTCCATTGCCTGGTCCTCAGCAGAGGCAGCACATAGACGTACATGTTTCACTGACTGCAAATGGCTGCTGCTGAGTTTATATTGCAAGTTTCAGGGCATGTCTGGAAGGATGCCACCTCTTTGAAAGAGGCATTAGTTGTCCACAGAAGTTTTGCTGTAAAGGAATCATGTTCACTGCCTTGCCTGGCACCTTTGTGTGAAGTCGTGAGGCGTGGGAGCCTGTAAATGGCAGTCTAGCTTTGTGGGTGAGACCTCTCCATGAGGTTAGATATGAGATAGGTCTGATGTTTAGCAGTGGCTACGATGCTGTTTTTAAACATTGGAGGTATTTTTAATTTGGTGGCCCTACCATTGAGTACTATGGAGCATCTGCAGTTCCCTTTGGCTATAGGTGGGTACGCTGAAGTTTTGGGGCCTATATGACAGTGATCATATGCTGCCAGTTATACAGAGAAACCAAACATGAGCCAAGCCTCTAGGAACTGTATTGTGTGGTGCTGTGAGAAGTGAACTTGATGACCCAGCAAGTCCTTTCCAGGCCTGCATTCCTTTGGTTCTGAAGCTGGAAACATGAAACAGCGTGATTTCTGAGGACCTTGTTAGCTTTGGCTTTAAGTGGTAGCATGTATCTCCTGAGAACCATTCATAACATGAAAAACTTTTCTTTTTTCTTAATGGTAAAACCTAAACACTTTGCTCAACAGTAATTTAATGAGTAGAATATTCTCATTGTCAGGGTCTGATGCTAATAATAGACAGATGGCTGGCAGTTTGAAAATCAGTCAACACAAAATTTTTTGCTATATTAAACCCAAACCATTTTAGCTTGAAAAAATTGAACTGCTTATTCCATGGTCAGATTGTAAATGAACTGGCAGTAAGTACAATCTACTGACAAGATGTGTTTATACTGCAGAAATCTTGAAAACACATATAGCGTAAAATGGTGCATCTGATGTTAAGTGAATTATACATACGGAAAAAATGAGGTGGGAAGAAGAAACCTGACAGAGGGTAGGAGAAAAGCAGTGACGGGAAACAGCAAAACCAACAAAAAAGGGAAGACAAAATTCACTGGCTTATTTCTAAGAGACAGTTCTGCCAGATTCAGGATTAGGTAACAATTAAATTGGTGCTCTGTATTGTTTAGAACAGTCACCTTACCGGTGTGTTGGTTGGCTGCTGTGATCAGGTGCACAATCTAACAGTGTTAGATGGTCACTGACGTCCCTCCTGTTACTTGGTGGGAGCAACTAACTCAGTCAGACTGATAACAGTAATGTCACAGAGCCCAAGTGTTTTGGGGAAGCTGAGGGAGAAGTTGCATCTGGAGGTGTTTCTAAATTATGGTGGCCACCCTTGGGTTTGGATCATCTATATATCAGCCCTTTGTCAGGGGTAGTTCTCAGTTCTCAGTTCATTACTGTCAATCCTGAACTCCTGATTTCTCTCCACTGTTATCTCTAGCTTTACAGGCTCTGAGATATAAGAGCACAGTCTTTGTGGGGAGCCCAGTGAATCCACTGCTTAGGATTTAGACTAACAGGAATTCCCACAAGAACAGGAAGTTCCTTGGCATTTTCTTCTGCTACTTACTGCCTGAAACAAGGCATGAGAAACATGCAGAGTGTGTATTATAGCCCCTCTTCAGAGATGTGTCTCACTGTCTAATACTTATGATAAAGCAGTCCCATGTGAAGATAGTTATATTAAACAATTCTCCAGACAAGCACTAGAGAAAGAGGCAGCAATTCGAGATCTCTTTTATTCTTGCATATGGGAAAAGGGCAGGAGCTTTTCATTGTCACAGAAAGCTCAAGGTGTAACATTTAATACACTAGAACAACTTCAGGGCTGTGCCCAAGGCTAAGAACTATTTTGCCTCTACATTAAACTGAATCCCCACACTGCAGAAGAAAGAGTGGAAGATATCATGTTGAAAATGCTGTATGAGAGAGAGCAAGAGATACTGGACCTGCCTGGATTTATAAAAAAAGAAAACAATCTGTGCTACAGCATTGATTTTCTTGCAACCATTCTAAGGGATAATGAAAAACCAGAAGGAGGATTTAGAAAGAAACAACGTAGGCTATGGAAGAACTGCAAGCAGTCTATTTTAGAGTATTTATGCAGTAGAATATTATTCATTAGCACTTTATGAAGAAAAAAAATTCCATTTTGAAAATAACAGCAATGAGTAATCCTTAAGAGAAAAAGGTTTCAAATTTAGTCAGTGAAAAAAAATCAGTGATTCTTTATTCTAGAGAAGATCAAAAGAACATGAGTTCCATAACATCACTGGAGATCAAGAGCTGCAAAATAGTGACATACATCTGCTAAAGATTCAATTATGAAGTTAATCTGAGTGCAATGAAAGGAGGAGTCAGAAGAGTCACTGAAACTACCTAGTGTTGCTTACAAGCTGCCCACTCCTGAAATATCTGGTAGAGACTACATGTAGTTTACAATATTGAGCAGATACTAAAGGAAGAGTTTGAAGATTTACATATTACCTTGATCCATGTATCTGTTTACATCTATTCTTTGAGCCACATGTTCTCTGACCTCTAAATTATTATATCTTTTCTACTTACAAATATGCAGCATGATGTATTTGAAATAAACTACAAAAATAGATCCAATGGTAGTGGTCTTGTCACCTTGAACACAGTTTGTGTAATAATACAGTGTATGTCTGAGACCTTCTTGTGCCCATTTGGATTTCGGAGTGGTAGCGCCACACTGACTATGGCTGGGAACAGGCTTTTCTAGCTGCTGTACCCTCACACATTTCCAGAATTCAGTCATACAGTTCGGAAGTAAAACATAAATTACAGCAGAGGCAGAGAGCAATTGACAGGTATGAGGAAAGGGGAGAAAGGACCTATTGTGTGAGAAGCAGACAGCTCTGCTGACCTGAAAATATATTATTCTATGGAAGCACAAACCAGAGGGTTTGTGGAATTTGCTCTCAATTCACCATGAAAATTCCGGGCTGGGGCAAACCATCCATTTGATGCGGGTGGTCCTTAATGCATGTCATAATTTACACTTAAGGCATATACGATCCCTTGAAATTCCCTTCTTAGGAGGACCGTAAAAACAGCGTTGCACATGGAGCTCACTGGAGGTTTCTGCAAAGCTCCCCCATTGTCAGACATAAACACATCCTATTATTCTAGTTTAGGTCAGAGTTCAATGACTCCCCAAAGCTTATTTCAGTCCTAAACTGATCCCACTGCAGTCCGGGTGGGCAAAGGAGAAGTGTTTCCACCACAGCTTCTTCGCTGTGGCTGCTGTGCTCCGCAGTCAGAAGCAAACCTGTCTCCTCAGGCTGCAGGTTAATGTACAGCTTATCGGTGAAATCACCCTTGCTCATCCTCAGGCTGTTTTCTGAAGGATTTTGCAAGCATTACTGAAGTTTCCTCTTCTCTGTATAGGAGATCCTGGGATTATCATTAGCCTCATCTTCAAGAACAGGAATCAGAAGTTAAAAGACTTCATGTGGGGAGTCCTTTAGCACAAGAAACAGATCACAGATGTGTCTTTGCCTGGCTGCTGCTGTGAAGGCAGAGCCCAGCCCTTGCTGCACTCCGTGGGCTCAGCCCCGGTTGGGCTGTGCTGCTGTGCTGGGCACTGCCCTGCTCCTGCACAGCCACTGCTGGGGCCACCTGTTGGGCACCTGGGTGGGTCCCCCTCCTCTAGGCACTGTCCCTGGGCCTGTCTCCAGCAGGGCAGCAGCAAGCAGTCAGGGTGAAGAGCAATCCACTTGGTCTAAACATGGCAGTTCCCTACAATAAGGCTATTCCTTGCTCTTTTTACCAAATGCACTTTCCAGGGCCATTTGTTTCTTGCTTGTTATCATGGGGGTCACACAGTGATATCTCCAAGACACTGCTGCCTTTGGGGATGGTGACCCAATGGTCAGTGACCAGAACAGGGCTCGTGGATGGCAAATCAGGAAGCCTTTCCTCTGCTTAAAATGATGAGATGGAGCTGTAGAAGGGTTTAACACTTGGACCAGAGGTATGGGCTGCACAGACTGGGGAGAAAGCATTGATTCCTACCCTGGGAAATTAATGGCAAAGGGTTTACTCTGTACTCCATCTCAGCTGACAGGACGTAAAGCTATCTCTTTGAACTACATGGCTCTGTGGTACAAGGAATGGCTCCACAAGAGCAGGTAAGAAACATTTTGGCCATAGCTGCAGTTCAGAGGTTTCAAGAGCCAAATAAAGCAATGAAGGAAAAACAGAGAAAAAATCTGACTGCAGAATATACACAGAATAAAAACTGCTTGTTAGCATTTCATAATAACTGAATCAGGAGAAACCAGGATATTTTACTTAAAATTGCAACGTGCATCAGAATTTGCTTCTCCCTTTTAGTCTTCTGTCTCTCAGAATCAGCCAGTTTGTATCCTTAGATACAGACAGCAAAAGACCACAATGGCAACTCAAATAGAGAGGTTGCATGGCTGGATCTGGCCCTTGGTAGTATTTTATCTCTAATGGAGAGAAAATAGCAGTGACAAGGAATGCACATGCACAGTGTCTTTCCCTCCCCTGGCCATCCCGGGGGAGCTTTCCCTGCTCAACTCGTGACCAGCAGGCTGTTTCCCCTCTCTGAAATATTGCCCATTCCCTTCACCAGAAGTTTCCTGTGCTGACTGAAATATTAAAAGGGCCAAACAACATGGGGGAAGTTTGTTTATTTGTAGGGCTGCATATTCATGCCTGGCTTAGGCCCCTCCTGCTGAGGAATTTCAACTATTTTGCTGGAAATCTGGGGTGGGGGAATTAAGGCCCTGGTGAGAATGGGGGACTTGTGGTGATGCTGGTGACAGGAGTCAGGCCCAGCTGGTCAATGATGTCTCCATAACAGGGATCAGTGGAGAAGAGAAACTGGGTGGGAAGGGGACTGAGCCCACAGGAATCTGCTGTGGCAGGGGGTGAGTGGAGCCCAGGGCCACCACAGGGGTCACTGAGGCACCACATAAGGAGGTCCCCAAGCCCATGCAGGCTCCAGCACCTCAGTTACAAGGGGTATCTCCAGAGAGTTTTGTTTTCCTTTTGAAGATCCCAGACCCAGCCTCCACTGAAAACTCTTTGGGAGCCTCCTTTCAGAGGAAGGCTGTGCTGGGACCTCTGCTCCCCATGGCAGGGCCCTCAGCCATGCTCTGAGAGGACGGGGTGTACGAGGAGGGAAAACAAGGCAGTTGCTTGCATCCTGGGGCCAGTATTTTTCAAGGCAGCACAGCAGTGATTAATGCTCAGCCTGGCAGTGGGGCCTCTCTGCGGAAGCCCGGCTGGTGCAGGCTCCTGTGGGGCACCTCCTTGTGCCCTTCCCTTGTGGTGAGGGGCAGTGGCTCCCCAGCTATGGTGGCTGTGGGGAACAGCAGCCTCTGTGGCTGCCCAGGCGCTGCTGTTAGGAAGTCATCATCTAGATCTTGGGAAGCATCTGTGCTTCCTGCCACTGTGGGTTCTCAGCGTGGCTGTGTTAGCCAACAAAACTCCTGCCCACCACCAGCTTCACCAGGAGCAGGGGCATGGAGAAGTTCCCAAGGATTAAACATTGGTTTGCCAAGCCCTTGGGGGCATGAGATGGCTCAGGCAGCTCTGACTATCTCTGTAAGCAGTTGGCTGTATCAATCAGTTTCAAACAACAGTTCTTCTCCAGGTCCAAAGGAAATACAGGTTTAAAGTGCTGCCTTTAAACAGACAAGTTAAATAAAAATGGTAGCAGCAGAAAACTGCAGTGTGCATGAAGATTGTGATGACTGAAGCATGAGACCTGGCAAAGATTAACACCCCTCTCACGCCAAGGGCTGCAGGGGCCCTAATAAACTTACAGCTGCTTTTCTCCTGAAGCTGTAGAGAGACCAGCTTGTGTGGATTTTAGCACAGAACCAAACTGAGATGATGGGCTTGCTGTGTCTGGTCCTATGGCTACCCACTGAGAAGAGAGGCTCACCATGCCGCAGACAGTTCACTTGCCTCCTGAGTTTGGGATCCCTTTGCCTGTATGCTGCCAGCACTCAGAAAGCTGAGGATATTGGTTTTGCATGCTTTTCATTAGTACTATTTCCATTTTTTTTTCTGACAGTTTCTACAGAAAATGTATTTTTATTAGAAAATGCCGTGACATTTCCAAATTTCTAGTGTTGGATGACATTTGAGTTTGTGCGTGCTCTGTAATTAAAATCTTAAATGGTTCCTAAAATGAAAACAAGAAAGAAAAACCTAATATTTGAGAGGGGGTGGATGTTTTCAAAAGAAAAAATTAGCTGTTGCTTCTGCAAATTGATTTTCTGGCAGATGATTATATTACAACCATTTTTCATTAAAAAATAATCTGCTGACCAGCTGTAGCACATTCATGTTTCAAGAGAAAGAGGAAGACCTCCACGTGCTGCAGTTTGGCTTGGACTGTCAGAAGGTGGGAGGGGAAACAGTAGTCAGAGGTTTTCCTGAACACTGCAGAATGTGGTGCAAGCACAGCATGGAGTGGTAGGCAGATCCTGCTGGGCTGACCATGTGTGTGGCCTCACACTGAGCACCTGCATCTACCTCTGGCGCCGCGATACAACACTCCCTACCCCTGGAAGGCTGCAGGGACACAAACCCTACAGTCTACAGACGTAGGATTTTTCAAGGCATCTGTTCTGCTGGGCTGAAGTCAGGATGTCTATCCCTCTGGGGGGGCAAGTCTCATTAAGAGGTTAAAGAACTTTAGGACTTGGAGAGGGAAAGCATAAATGCAGTCCCTGAGCTCTCCAGTGACTCTCTGGAAATCACCATGACCATGCACAGGCTTGAAATTCTGTCACATCTTGCAAACATATGATAGAGGGTGATGTAGAGGTGACTTTTGAGGCACCATAGCACTAAAATTAACACTGGCTGAGTGTGCAGATGGCAGTGGCCCAGCTGTGAGAGCTGCTAAGACATGTCTGACACCCAGGTGATACCCGGGCACAAAATCTGCAGAATGTCCCAGGATCTGGGCTGGATTTTAGTCTGCATTCTAAGCATCCTGGTACCTTCGGGTTGTGTTAGAGCACCAGAGTTACAGAAGAAGAAAAAAATACTGACCACCACAGTTTTTCTGATCACTTACAAACCAATGACTAGCTCTACCTCTATACATTTGTAAGCAAACCTGTGTTTGTCCAGAATGTGTTGTATTTAATTGCGGTGTTAACATGCTACTGAAGTTACAAAGTCAGTAACAGTGCAGCTAGAGAGAAGACTGAAGAGGCCAGTTTGTAAACTTGCTCTTTTTTGCTATCCTTTCTTAGAAGTCTTATTTCCATTGTGGTTTTGCACAGAAAGGCAATGGGAATGTGTGGCCTGTTCTAACTGTACAGGGGTTTGAGCCAGTCCTGTCCTGGTGAATGGCTGCTAAACCTTGGCAAGCAGCAGGCATGAGAGTTGGAGTTCAGGGAACTGCACCTTGGTTTGCAGCATGTGCAAAGGGGCTGGCACCGAGAGAGCATTGCCTGTTGACAGCCTAGTACAGAATGTACCAAGGAATTCCAGCAAGTGAGGGGTACAGTGGTAATGGTACCAACATAACACCAAGCAGTCATGCTGCTGGGTTGCATTTTGCAAATGGGGAAATTTTCTATCTTTTCTTTGTGACCTACTTATAAGGCTGGTGAATCTATCGAGGAAGAGAAATACTGAAATATGAGTATGATAAAAGATGGGAAGTCATGCTGATGCTATTCCTCGCACTTACTTACTTGTTCTCCACAAATATTCCTGCAAGTAAAACTCAGGCCACAAAAATGCTTGTAGAAAGCTCAGAGCTTCCTATCAGCACTCCAGGAGTTTGTATTGTGGTCAGTTATCTTCTGTGCTGTTTGCTTTGTTGAAAGCAAGTGGGCACAATTAAAGGGAGTTGAATCCAGCAGTGTCATGGTAGGAATGGGTTGGGTAGGAATGGGTTGGCTTCCCATGCACCATTATGCTCCAGCAATCTTCTCAATGCTGTCAGTAGAGTGTGCTCAGCAAATACATGCCCTCTGGCTCTGTGCAGCAGTTGAGTGTTGGCACTGGACTACCAGCATGAAATCAGGTGTTGACCTGTAGCCCACCTCCCACTACGGAGGCACTCTGCCAGCAATCCTTACTGGGTTACATGAGCTACGCGCTTGGCGCCAGAAGTTTGCTGTCATGGAGCTAGGAGGTGCTCAGCAGATTTCCCAGGCAGGAACAAAAAGCCTTATGTCCTATTCAAACTTCATTTAGGAGGGGGATAGCTCCTAATCTGGGCTGTTGTCAGGGTTAGCCAGCACTCTTTCCCCTTCATTCTCACTGTGCATTACATGAGCTGCCAGCCAGCACCAGAGTTGGCTACCTGCTCCATCTTGCTAGCACTTGGTGCACTTCAAATCTGGCCAAATTCATAAGATGATGGTTTTGCCAGTCAATCAGGATATCTGAAACTCACTTGTGGTCTCTGTGCCCTGTACCATCATGTGTGTGAGGAAACAACACTTCATTCTAGGAGGTGGCAGGGTCCCAGAAGACTCCAGTTTCACTTGTGTGAGGCAGTGGCTTTTTTCTTCCTGTATCTGTACAGCATCAAGCACAGAAAGGGACCTGGCCTGAGGCTGGTGTACCTATGTGGCATCATAATAGTAGTAAACATAGAAGCATGTGATGTTTGTCAGGGAAAAGCACAGTAATCTACTCTGATTTTTTTGTATTTGGCTATATACATTGCTGGAAATTTTGCAAAAACCTAGCCAAAGGAATTGTATAAACTGCCTTAAATGTAAACCAGATACTGTCAATTTAGGGCATTTGTATTGGTGGTGTAAACTGAACCAGAAATGCTGAGCTGTGAGTCCAGGAGACAGCCAAAATGCAGCCAAAAATCTTTTCTCTGTGTTTAATTTAGTACAAGTGTGACTGGATAGGTACCAAGCCATGATCCTGGTCACACTCTGAGTAGGGAAATCTTAGGAGAAAGTGACTGGGGACTTTTGGTGAGAAATCACAGATCTTCGATCAAGTTTTATAACGAGGTAACAAAAGTGGGTGAGCTGGTACCTGGAAAACTTGCCCTGTGGGTTCCTCTGTTACATTTATCTAAGGATATGCTCGTGAAGTGATGTGAAAATAGAGGGGAGTTCAATCTGCCCATGCCCAAGCAGTCTGGAAACCAAGGGAGCAGCAACTGGATGACCTCATGCCTCAGCTGATAAACTTCACTACAACCTTCAGTTTGGTACCTGTAAAGCCCTGAGGACTGAAGCTGCAGAGATGTGTCATGTAAAGGGCCATTCTGCCTCCCTTGGATTTTATATTTGTATTTGAACACCTGTGGATGGCTACTGTCAGAAACTGGGTGGGAGTGGTCTTTGGGCATCTGCCTTTTTTTCCTAGTTGGCTCAGCACATGTGCTGTGTGTGGATTAAGGCTTTTACAAAAAGAACTTGCAGATGTAGCTCAAAGCTTTAAAGGTGACCAGTTCCAGCGTTACACGAGCTGCCAAGGGAAAGAGCTGCATGCTAGAACGCTTCTCTTGGAGGTGTGGTCCAAGCAGATCCAGAGGACTGGAAGCCAGATGATTCAGCTTGGAAATAAGGTGCAGATTTTTTTACAGTGAAGAAAATTAACTACTGAAATAATTTACTAGAGGCTGTACTGTGTTCTCTATCACAAGTAGTTTTTAATCAAGACCAGGTGTCTCTCTAAAATATGTCTTTCCACAGCATAAGGATGGGCTCACCCCACCACAGGTGATGATGTTCTCCAGCCCGTGTGATGCCATATGCCAGCTCGCTTGACTAACGTTTCCTTCTGGATTTAAAAACCTATGGATCTTGTGGACAGCAAAAACTGTGTACTCTGTAACATGGAATGTCTCTTGCATCTGGAAAGTCTGACAGATTTATGGAGTTTCCTCTTGCAGTTGATGGTAAAAGAAGGTGTTCCTGCTTGTGAAAGACCAGAGGCTGGATAGTGGCTCAGCAGGGCTGCTAAATACTGGGGACCTGGGTGTTTCCAGTCTAAAGCAAGAACTGAGACACACTGATGTACCCCACATGCCTGCTGCTCTAACAGTGGATGGGATTGAGAGGGCTGGTGGATTTTATGGATGGATTCCTGCAGTGGAATTTGTGCCAGGAACTGCCACGTTACTGTAGGTGATGGAGTAGGAAAACATGGCTCCTTCTTACCTTCAGGTCAAGTCTGCAATAAGTCTGTGTGAGAGTGAGGGTGGGGGAAACACAAGGGGAAAGGAAACACAGGTCAGAGATGCACTGATAGCAGAACTGAGTTTAAATGTAAGGTTTCATTCTTATCAGTAGCAACTGGAACCAACTTGGGAGGTAGACATCCAGGAATGCCTGCGTACCTGGGTTCCCGTTACACTGGGCAGCAGCTTGACTGCTGCAGGAACTTTAGTAAAGTCAGGCTCAATAATTGAAACTGTTTTGGAGAGAAAATAAAGAAAAGCAAGGAATTAAAAATGTATCCTTCCCCACCAGAAACTGGCTTTTCAGAATAATCTCATGTGAGCTACAAAATCCATGTAGTCAGCAGATCTGCTTCCCGCTGCCCTGAGGCCTGGAGAGGTGATGCTGTGCAAACTGAGCTGCGAACGAGGTGAGAGCTGTAGGGGCACAACGTGTCCTGCACTTGCCAGGCACTGGCAATCCCTTTGCAGAGCATGCTGAGCACTCAGCAGTGTAGCCATGGCGCTCTTGTTATGTTCCTACAAATTGTGCATCTCTTTCACAAGCTGATTGTTTATCTCTTGGCTGACTGAGGACATACACATAATCCATGACAAATAATTTTGATTCAGTGAGCAATCTCTCACTTAACTACCTCTCCCAGTCACAGCCATCTCATTGGCAGGCTTTGCTGACAGATAATGCTTCATTTGGCAGACAAATTCCTGACATTTACAGCTTCTGCTTCAGTTCCAGTAGAAACAGCCTGCATGGCAACACAATCCGACCCCACTGGGTTCCTGGCTCAGCTCATTATCATTAGCTGTTTTAAAAGCAGCCTCTAAAAATCTCTGTGCTTCCCCTCTCAGCACCTCACAGTGTGAATGCTGTAGCTGGTTTACAGATGGGGAAGTCACAGGAAAACAGGCTGGTTCTGGGACCCTTCTTCACAGCCATCACTCATATTGAGTAGGTATCTGCGAGCTCTGTCTGAAGAAGGGGTTATGTGTGAATACTCCTGTCATCCCCACAAATTCCAACACACTACCCCTATGCATGAAGTGAAAAAAAATTTTTACTACCTTGCTTGAGCTGGCTCAGGGCCAGTGGGCAGAATACTGCTGAGCATCTGCAAATCACAAACTGGAAATGCTGTGGTTCCCCTCTCTCAGTGGGCAGTGAATGTGCACTGCTCACCATGGCTGGTAGTTCACATCCCTTCCACTCTCCAGCCCCTCTGCCCTCCTCCCTGGGATCCATTGCTAGGCTCAGACATGCAGCCCCTGGTGTGAGCAATTCATGGGTGCCCACGGGCTGGCCCCACTCTGCCTTCAGTCTACTGCCCCAGGAATGGTGGAAGTCAAGAAACACTGCCTCTGACATTAATGCTTCTGACTTATTTGCTTAATTGCATTCCCTGGCTCTGGGTCACTCTTAAGCCTTAGAGAGTTGGATCAGATTTCCCAAGATGCTGAAGTGCCTACAAATGTAGGTGGGCTCCTATTGGGATCTTCAAATATTCCAAAGGCAAGGCATTTACCCCACAAAATCTGCTTACTTTTTCTCTGTGGGAGGGGGTCAGTCCCAATGGAACCAGACAGATCAACATTTGCATGAAATGACGAGCAGCTAATTGTCTGTCCTGTTCTCTAACTCACCTGTGTACCTTATAGCCACAGCTTTTGCAGTGTTGCATACTTGCTTTTTGATGCCTTTATTCAGCACCTGATGTTGAAATCATGAGTTCAAAGAAAGATGTGCACCTTCAGGCTGTGACTCCAGACCCTGAGCCTTCCAGAACAGATTCCTTTAGCCTCCATTGTTTTTGTTGCCTTTTGTGCCATTAAAAAACTTACTTGATTTCTAAAACCAGATTAAATAAGCAATCCCTGTGTTTTCTGATGGCTGTTTTTGAGCTTTTCTGAAAGGCACAGAAGAGGCCACCAGAAGCAGCTCTTTCCTTTGTTTTAACATCACATTTGAGCCTTGCCTGTGATCACCTGACAGATCAGAATAGAACTTCTACTGCTGCACAAATTGTTCCTCTTCTTTGCTCCTCATGTCTTTCCTGGCTGAAGTGCTCCTTTGGAAGGCAGGAGACCAGGAGTGCCCATGTGGAAATGATAACGGTTAGGAAATCCCAGATTCCTTGCCTGCCTTTTCTTCTTGCACCAGCTAATGCCCAGAAATATTGCTGACAACAAAGAAAAAAATTCTCAGGTCAAAACTGAAACTCTTTTGAACCAAAAAGCATTCCTGTAGCTGGAAATCACTCAAATAATAATAACAAAAACCTTGTACATATGTTATACTTTTTCAATTAAAAATTGTCATCTGAATGGAGAATTTCACCAGAAGGGAAACTCTCATTTCTCCTGAAAGCATTTGCCACTTCAGTGTCTGGCCAGGTCTGACTCTGCCCTGGTATTAAGAGGTGTATGTAGGATTTGCTTAGGAATCTTCAGAGGGGAGGTTTATGTGCCTTGTGTCCAACTGTACACTTGCTGGCCAGGTGCTATGTTGTGCCATAGCACAGGGATGCTTTTTGGGCTGTCCCTAGCCTGAGCACTGGCCCCTAACACACCGGTCTGGTGAGTCTTTTTTTTCTCCTCCCAAGGCTTTGACATTTGCATGTTGGTGTTTTTATTATTCCTGGGATATTTCCAGCCCCCTACATGCCGTCTGGCAGAACAGTCCCTGCAAATTCCTGCATTTATAGTTTCTCCTCCATTTTCACCCTCTGAATGCATAAAGATTTTCTACAGAGGAAATAAAACCTGTGTGCCCTGAAAGCTGCAAAGTCACAGACAAACCAGAGAACAGTGAAGCATTTAAATCTCCATATATAGTGTTTTGTGCTGCAAATAAGCCAAAATCAATGGACATGAGAATATTTCTTTTATATTACTTGTCTCAAAAGCAGGACTAAAAACATCTTTTCATGGCAGATGGGTTATAGTGCTTTCATTTTGTTTACATGGCTGGGAATGTGACACATCTTACTTTTCATAGCTGCCATCTGTTGGTCAAATTCATTCCAGTGCAATCAACCAGGTCATGGTTTTGGGTTTTGTTATTTTGTTGTTGCTGTTGTTTATTTATTTGTTTTAACTTATTTTGTTGTGGTTTTCATTATTATTGTCTCTGGGAATTTAATTCTGAGGTTTTGGATCAGTGAGTAGAAAAATGTTTTCCCCTATCTTGCAATGTCTGCTTGAAAGAGCTTACTGATAGTAAAAAATACTCTCTCCTTCTGCTTGCTTGCAAGTTTTTCAAAAAAATAAAGCAACCACAAAAAAAAAAAAAAAAAAAGGTTGCTTTATTTTTTTTTCAAAAAAATAAAGCAACCTTTGAACAGGTGAGCACTCAGTCAAAGTAGTGGAATGATGGATTTGAAGTCTTCTCACAATGCTTTGTCCAGGTCAACAGAGGACAGTAATTAAAAGATCTGTATCAACATGGCTCAGGTTTCAAGCAAATTAAGAATTCTTCAGGCTGAAGAATGCCAAGAGCCTCTTTCTCTTGAAAAAGAGAAAGGTCACATATTATTCCCTAAACTAAAGCTTCTCTCACAAATTCCACTACACTAAGATCACATTCACTCCATTCTTATTAAGTAATGATCTGCTTTGTCTATTTTTATCAACAATCCTTTTCTTTGCCTTGTAATTATGTTTTCATTGAGTTCTTAAGGATGGAAAACACCTTCAAGATCATTGAGTGGGGTGGGCACAGTTTGTTAACAGGAGTTTCTTTGGAAAGGGGCACCAAAATTATTCAAATGCCCAGGGTAACTCTATGGACTTCTGCAGAAGAGCAAATACTATGAAAAGAAGGGTTTAAGTTTCTGTGGTCGTAAAAAATTTAGAAGTGATTCTACTGCAGGCATTAGAGTCATTCAAATACAGGCAAGAAGCAAATCATGCCCTCTCTTTTCTCAATATGGGCAACAAGAATGTGCTTTCTGTCCCATGTGGCGTAGAAGAACAGGATAGAGAGAATTGGTCTTTGTTTTGAAAGCACTGGAAAGCAGAGACTTTCAAAGCATTTACAGAGAAAAGCTATAATTTAAGAAGATTGTAGTAGAGATTTTGGTTAATTTAGCTATTCAATTACCTATAGAAAATGGAATTTACCATTTAGGAAAAAAGGTTGAAAGAGAAAGAAAAATACCCTTCTGAAGATGTTGGTGGATGTTGGTTTCAGACTGACATTATTTTTAACTTCTACTGAGAAATTTGGACTGTATCTGTGTATTTTTAAAAAGTCCTTAGGGATTTGCTGCAAATTTCTTGTACTTTTGGGGAGGGAATGTGATCACTTTTTCTTTTTTTTTTTTTTTTTTTTAACTAGAAACTGGTCATATACTGCTTAATAGTTTTTAGGTGCATTTATATTTCTATCAAACAAAGTTCTGTTAATTACTATAATAAGGCCTGTGTTTATTTTGCCAGAAAACCCTGTTCTTGTTATAAAAAAATCTCAGAGGAAAAACATCTGTTTGGAAAAAAAAGTAGCCAAACCTCCTTGCTTAAAAGTGTTTGAGTTTTTTCAACCTTTTTAAGAACAGGTTAGGGAAAAGTAATTGAACTTTAAACAATGTGACCAACTGAGAATAAAGGTAACAACCTCTTACACTGGCTACACATGTAGGGGGTGGTGATGGTGGTGCTTTTCCAATGTAAGTACAAATTGCTTCTGAGATTTCCTATCTTGATGATCTTTGTTAAGGTAGACCAACTCTTTGGTAGGAACCTGCCCAAAATACCCAAGCACAACTCTTCCGCCTTAAAGTAAATGTTCAGTGAAGTGAAGCTGAATTTCACACAGCCAGGTAAAGACCAGTGGAGAGCTCACACTGCAGAAACCGAGGTCAGTTTAAACAGGACTCTGGCTCACATTTCAGGTAGCTCCCCTGTCTGTAGCTTGGCAGAGGTGGGCACCAGATGAAAGGAGAGGAGGCAAAATGGTGAAAGGGGTGATGACAGACAGACAACACCCATACATTCCTCTTCAGATGCATTTTCACATCTGTTTGGCATTTCAGGGGTTGTTTTCCTATGAGCATTACTCAAGGACATCCAAGCAAGGTGAGATCCTACACTTGAAAGGCCAGGAAGAAGAGTTTATCAGAAAGGTACATTGGACATGTGTGGTAAAGTGTGGCTGCATAAATTAAAAAGCTGAATGGGCCTCCAAAGAAATAAAAACTATCCAGACTCTGTACCAAAATCGGTGGGGTCCCTCAGTTTTCCTTTTCTCTCCCAGGCAGAAGGTATTTTTCCAGTGGCCTGAACTCCTGACCCAAACGTTTGCAGATCTGCAAGTGGATGTCTTTTGTTGCTCCCTAGATAATACTATTTTTAAGATCTAGATCATCTCTGGAAAATAGGACTTAGATGCAGCCTTTGTAGGAATTCTGCTTGAGGCAGCAAAGTGTGCTTCTTTTAAAATTTTCTTTCACCCTGTGGATGTTGTTCACCTGTAGTCTTACAAATAAAGCCATGGCTGTATCCATCCTTCCACTGCCTTCTGTCTGGTTCTGTCTAGCCAGCAGTGCAGTATGCTTTGGCATGAGCCCTCCAGCCCCAGAAACATCAGTGGTTACTGAATGTTGCAGGGTCCTTCCTCTGCAGCCCAGGGTTGGGAAGCACATCCACCCTGTCATTCCTATGTCTGCTGACATCTGTAATGTGGAAGAAATGAGGGACAGAGGTGTTTGTCCAGAAACTGAGCCTTAAAATGCCTTTAAACACCTTATTGAATATATTTGCTCTCTGACATACCAGTCCTGTTGTAAATGCAAAAAGCAGCAAAGATCTTTTTATCAGAGTTTTCAGTGGATTTTAATAAATGGGATAAATATACACATGAAAAATCAGCAAGCACAGCTCTGAGACTACTCTATGTAACAGCATTAGGACAGTACAATAGGCAAATCAATGGCATAGCTGAATCTGAGTTATCAGATGGTGGAGGCTACAACCATTTATTTTAGTTATATTAAATGGAAATTCTAGATACTGTCATTCTGCCTATTCCTGCTGCTAACACCACCTGGCAGAAAGGTTAAAAGTATTATTATCTGCAGTTTACTTCTCTCCTTTTAAAAATCCTTCAGCCTTCCAATCAGAAATAGGCACAATGCCATGGGCTCCAAGAGACCAGGCTCAGATGAAGAAAACCAATCAGATACAGAAAGTGATTGCAAACATTTTTCATCTGGTTATCTGGGTAATCCTTGGAAATGCCAAAAGGATCCAGACGAAAACAGTCTGCTAAAAGGGATGACAAGGAGTATTTTTCACAAAGATACAGAGCAGCTGTATTAATGAACCTGTTGTTCAGGTAAATGCTGGCTTACCCCCTCCTCCAGCCCAGCCAGAAGCTAACCAGGCCCATGGGGAGAACCATGCCTGGGCAGTGGGCACCAGAACTCTGCGGCTCTTCCAACAGGTTTGTGATCTTCTCCAGGGCACTGCACACTCCCCAGGCTCTGTCCCTCACCCTGTTCCCCTGTGGTATAGTTTGGGTAGTTGGTTGTTGTGTGGGGTTTTCCACTTTACATGGCAGTTCCAGCCCATGAGAACGGCGAGAGATCGGTAGGGCTGCGTCCAGGATCGTACAAAGTAGGTGAGAGCTTAAGGAGCAAAGAGCTGCTCTAAAACATTTCCTGGGACCTCAGAGCCCCAGCAGCTCCTTAAAGTTCTGTCTCAGGACTGACTCTGCTGCATCTGAAAAATCTGCTACCCCCAAAACCGTAGATGAAAGAGGAATACAGGAATTTTCTCTTTATTACTGAAAAGCCTTGAGACAGTTCCGATGTTCAGTATCTTGGGAGAAAAAAAATCCTTGCAGGTGCATGATTCTCTTCATTTACAGCACTATGGAGTGAAATGTTGTTCCAGGAGGCTCTCTGCTCCCTTTGGGAGAGAGGAGATGTGTATGCCTTCTTGGAATGGCAGCTCATGCCCCATGTGTCTGTGAGAGGATCACTGTATGTTTCCTGTTGCTCTGTCTGCGCAAGGTCTATCCAAACTCTTGACCTCCACCCCACTTAGTAAACTAGGGAGGCCAAAATTTTCTCCCTGGATCTTCCTGTAAGGATGACACTCACAACATCTCTTTTAGCATGCTAAAGCACCACACCCACCAGGAACAATAAATTAATCTTAAAAATAAACAGCTGGCCATAAAAGTGTCCAGAAAAACCCTGGCCTCTGCTCTTCTGATAGCCTAGGGGTCTCAGTGCAAATCACCCTTGCTACCTACCCCCAGTGAATATTCCCTGCTTGTCAGGTCAGCTAATTGTTTTGGAGTGGATGCAATACATCTTCTGCCAGGAGAGGCTTGTGAGGCACATGATGCTGTCAATGATCTTCTGTTTGTCTAATCTCTTCTCTTGCTGCTGTCACTGTACATATACACAAACTGCCTTTACAGCCTCCCTCCAGCCACTGCTCTGGTTACAGGCTTAAACTAGCCCTTGGTCATTTTAGAGCTACAGGCTTATTTAAGAAAATGAATGCAACAGCAGAAGGCTGTTGTGGTCTCCTAGCAGGTAAAGTGTTGTGCTCTCCCTACTCAGCCTGCTTTTCAAGGTGATGATCTTTGCAGAAATTTCTCTGGATTGGACCGCTGCTCAGCTGGGACACAGGTCTGCTCTTTGTTCATTTTGCATACACAGAGACAACCCTGGTTTAATTCAACATATGGAAAAAAGTCCTAAAAATCAGATTAACTTCTCCAATTCAGAGGCATGCACAAGGAATATGTCATCCAGGAGCTGGCTCCTGATTTCTGTGGATGAGATGGCAGTGCAACTCACTAGAAGACACTCAGGCAAAGTTGAAGCAAGATGGGACATGAACACACCACCCAACATCCAATGAACATTCCTAAAGCAAGGGCTTAAGCCACAAGTGTGGCTTAGTGTGTAGGCCAGCACTAGAACTGACCTTGTCTCTGTGTTGCCAGAGAGAAATGTGAGACCAAAGAAGGGTTTTATGACAGCTTATAATCTCCCTATCACTTCTGCAGAGAGTGAGTGGGCAGGCGATTAAGTTTTAATTGAAAAATTGGAGGGAAAGGGGTGAAAATCAGAAAAAACAAACATTCAAGTCAGCAAGTCACATTAATGACAGCAGCTAATGTTTCTAACATGAGCTTTAAATCCTCCAGCCTTCCTCCAAAGCAAACATATTATAGATTGTTCATAATGCTCTTTATTGGAAATATTTAGCCATCCAAATAGTAGAAGTACATTCAATTATTTGCTCAGAGCCTGGATCAATATCAGCATTTCATCATATATCATTGTTTAATTTTAGGAGAGATATATTTAGTTTTCATTCCACAGATCACCTGCACAAAACTGTTTGAGATTTTACACTGGGCATCTCGGTTTCCTGAAACCAGTCTCTGAAAACAAGGAGCTGGCTGAAGGCATCAAGGTTTGTGATGGTGGGAACAATGCATCAGGACATTCCTGGCAGAGAAAGCACTGCTTCAGCACAAAGGATCTGTCTGAAGGCACCTGCTGAAGTAATAGGATTTTCTCTCCCATGGTGTACAAGAGGTGCAATGGGCTGCAGCCTCTGCTTCAGTCTGTGGCTGCAGTTCCGTGCTTGTATCCCAGGCTGTGGCTGTGTCCTTTGCTTCTCCAGGCTCCTCACTGCACTGCCCCATGTGTAACTCCAGGAACAGTGCCCAGAGCTTCCTGGGTGCTGGCCAACTCTCAGTGTCCTTGATCCACCACCTGGTTAAGACTCCCCATCTACTACAGACAGCCATTAACTGGGAGGGACTGTAAAAAACATAGAGATGTACAAGAGGGGCAAGGCTCTCTTTAAAGCATTGGCAAGAATTGCTGGCACTGGTGGCAATAGGAAATTACATTTTCAAGGTAGAAGACAAGTGATACATTTGGTCATTCCAGTCCTTGGGAGGAGGGAAGCAGTTAACGAGTCCATGTCCAAATATATCCACTGCCTGTGAAGACATGTTAGAAGAAAATCCAAACAGAGTGACCAAGCTGCTCAGATTTTTTTCTTTCTAGGAACCAGCCCAAATCCAGCTCATGTTGGAGACTGTTTGCTGTTTGTGTGAGATCCCAGCCCCTGTCCCACCACCAGGTGTTGGCAGCACGACACACCCACCCATTGTCCCTGCACAGAGGCTTCAGACCCCTGAGAAGAGCCCCCTGTGGAGAGAGCTCACCTCTGTGTGTGGCTCAGGAATGATGAGGGTGGTAAGGACTCTGGCTAGGCACTGAGAAAATACTAAGCTTGTAACAGGTTGTATGCTCCTGATAATCAAGAAGTTTACCATATTTTTCAGTGCTTTTTTGCTAGGTGCCTCTTACATTTTGAAATTACCAAGGATTTAACAGGAAGGCTGCTTTTGCACTGAAAGTATATATGAGAAAATCTTATCTTTTAACCTTTGCACTACAAACTAGTTTTTAGTTCCAAATGGTCTTTTTTTCCATTCACTTATTCAGGAAATATGGTGATTTTTCCTATGATCCTGGGTGAGGGGACAGGAATAAAAATGATATTTCTCTATTCATAAAGAATAGATTATAACAAATGAAATTTCAAGCCATTTCACCATTTGCTTTGAATCTTTTCACGTGTTCTTCTGGATGCCCCACATACAGATGGGATTTGCAAACTGCTACTGGGGCTTCTTATCCCGGGCAATACCATTGTCCAGGATTAGGAGATGTATTTGCCATCTCAGCAGTTGTAAAGAGGGCTGAGACCATCCTGGGCAGAGTGTGGCTTGTGATTCTCTGCTGATAAATAAACATCTCTGTTTCCCTTTTCCAGTATGCAATTTGATGGTAAGGTTTCAAAGAAAAGTTGAGCTGACATCAAAAAAAAGACTCTCCAAGGCAAATAAAGAGAGATTTATTTTCTTATTCAGGATTCTCAAAGGCTCCTTCTCTGTGCCCATTCTGTACACAATTGTTTTCAGCATTCAGGAATGCTTTCATTTAATGTCTGAAATAGCCTATTGTATCTCCTAGTATCTTTCTTTAACTGTAAAATAAATATCCTTTCTTTAACAGGTCTGAAGATATGGTGTTTGGGGCAGCATGTAAATAATTGATCCAGAATATAATTTTTTTACTCACTGTATTTTTCGACACTGTTTTTCATCAAGCTATTCTCCATGTTTGGGTCTCCTCATAGAAGTTTGGTCAGTATAATTCTGTAAAGATGTAATTTTGCATTAGTTACATCAACTCAGCTTTAATGTCAAATATGGAAGTTTTTTGTATTGGTACAACTTATTTCCTTTGCTATGGAGCAGAACAAAGGGCAGGATGAGCTCTCTAGCACTGGTATCAGGGTAGCTGCAGTGGGCAGGGCTGTATTCATGCAAGTCTGCTGGGATGGTTATGGGAGCAGGTAGAGAAATCCTAACTACTGAGTGTGATCTGCTGAGGGATTATCTCTCAGGTGCTTCACCAGGTCCACACTGCTCTTGGGAATAAGGTATTGGGCAAGAAGGATACAGGGCAGGTCTACTCTTGATTGAAACTTTATGACCTCCTCCAAAGTCTGCTTTTTTTCCTGAGGACAAAGAACAAACCATTCCCAACCCTCTGGCATAAGCAGCTGCTGCTAGCATTATTGAACAAGGCAGTGTGCATGAGGTTATGACACTGCTGATTTTTGAAATTGTCTTTAAATTTTAAAAGCGCTGCTACAATGATGCTGGTACTTGGTTGTATTAAGCTGCAGACACTGGTAGGCAGGGATGCCTGTCTGTGAGATGAATTCCTGCACAGTGATAATTGGTTATCACGATTTCCTGCATGGCTGTGTGAATCGGGGCGTCTGTCAGCAGCTTTCTGTGGTGACAGATCGATGCTGAAAAGACAGATGGAGGGAATCTGAAGTGAGAGACCTTCCCAGCTGTAGGGGAGGCTGAGCTGGATAGATTTACAATCTGCTTCATTCTCTTTAGGAGTGATGCTTTCCTGAACTGCTTTTCTCTGTACATGTGATATTTTGGCATTAGGTTGTTCCCCAGGTGCTGCATTAGCTGCTGGGAAAGAGAGCTGCAGGATCTCAGCTCAGGTACATCCTGGGCAGCTGTATCCCAAAACTTGCCTGAAGATGGGAGGATGTTTTACCCCAGCTCTACCTTTGGAAGCCTGAGGAGAAGAAAAATCAGAAAGATGTAAAGGGAGCTCATGCAGTATCTGTAGCCAGACAAAGATTGAAGCTATAGCTTAAAAATAGCTGCATTGTGCTTTGACTACAGCTTACCAAAATATTTACTGTATTCCACTTGACTTAATGTAGTTTTTGGTGTTTCTCTGTGTTACCCTACATAACTAATTTATTGCAATTTGAGTACACCATTGCTGGTTTTGAACTCAAACAAATGGTTTTAGTGGTGATTTATGTTTTAGAAATAGGAGCTGCCTAGTGCTGGAGAGCTATCCTACAACAACAAACCAGCTCAGGCAGTGCAGTCCTCATAAAAATGCTGTTTTGTGGCAGTACAGATTAGATGTTCAGCCTTTCTAAGATTTCTGTGCTTTCTTTGTGGCACTGGAATTGCTGAAGATGGGGTAGTTTAAGGCTACAAGCAAGGCAGGGATGCTGGAGAAAAGCAGTATCTTTTATTAGTCTTCACTAACTGAAGGCTTGTCCAGTTTCTCCAGCTATGTCCTTTAGTCTAACAAAATATATTGCCTCCCCTTCCAAGCCTTTGTTGTGGACTTTTTAAAATGGGGCTTACATTTAAAGAAACTGAAAAATTAGAGAGGTTCAGTGGAAAGCTACACACTCAAAAAACTATCTGAGAGGTTTTAATTGCTTTGCACTGCAGGAATTGGAGAGCTCAGGCTACTTAACACATCAAGATAGATAGTGGAACTTTGCTAGTTAGGTGCTTTGTGGGAAGAACCCAATTGTAAAGGGCTTTTTACCCTTGTGAAGTTGCAGCAAGAACCACTGCTGGAGATAATATGTGAACTAGAAATAATGACATTTTTTATGGTATAGTGATTTCTCTGAGCTTTTGTCTACATTCAGCTTGCAGGCTCAATATGACAAACTGACGGTATAGGACCTGTACTTCACATTGATGGATCCTTTCCCCTCCTATAAAGAAAAAGTTTACAAATTAGTTAGAAGAGCATGGGATTATCTCCAAGGAGTCTGAAGTTCTGCAGTGTGTCTGAGGCTAAGGAGGACACAGATTCCTGACTCTGTGTTTGCCAATCCTCCTCCAGTGGTAATGAAATACCATACAGCCAGACACATACTATAAATAATGAATGACCTAAAGAGGAGACCACTAAACATTGGAGAGATTTAATGGCTGGCCTAGGATTTAAGAGATGTGCATCAAAAGATTTGCTCTGTCCAAGGAAGTTTGTAGCTCTTCCCTTCCCTCACATTATCTGTGAAGGTAAATGCATTAAGGCTTGTAGGAAGCTCATGTGCTGCAAGGCAAAGGCCAGGCGCCTAAGAACTAATCAAAGGATGTGCACATACAATAAACAGGTTGGTGGCTGATTGGGAAAGGCTTTTAAGAGGCTCCAAAACCTTTCTGCTGAAAAAAGAAGAATGAACATTTGTCTTACTGGCTGTTCAAAGAAAAATTGTCTCCAAGCAGCACTGGCACCAGCACCCAGTGACATTCTGCCCTGCCATCTTTTCCTGCATGTGTCACAGTGCACTTCCTCAGGCAGCAGCACCAGCCTGCTGAGAGCATGGAAATCCTAGGGAGAAACAGCACAACACTGGCTGGGAATTTAAGAGCATCAGCCTTGCACCCTGTTAGCAAAGCCCCGTGTAAGACCAATTCAAAGTGAAGCAAGAACAAGAGCGTGCACTTGCAAGTTTTCCTCTTTTCTGATTTTACCCTGCCTCTTGGTTTCACTCATCCCCAGGATAATTTTGTCTGAAAATAATCAAGGTCTTTTGGACCACACACAATATCAGCCTTGTTGAGACAGAGCAGTTTGACACACACAAATGCTGAAGCAACTAAGTTGTACCAAATGGTCAATGGCCCACTTAGGAACCCCTTTCCATCTGACTGTGACGTTGGAAAAACTATATTGCCTCATGCCCTTGACTTGCTGGGGACCAGTAGTGCAATGGATAACGTGCCTGACTACAAGGGTGTAGGCAGGTCTCTCTGCCCTGGGTAAGCTTTTATCCACCTTGGAATATGAGATGAAGCTCCTACTACTTGGCAGATTTGTCTGGATGGGATGGTTGGGAAGTGGTCCCATCCATGGAAGGAGAGTTCTGGAGACCATGATTTGTATATTTTAGAGAACAGAGGCACCAAGCAGGAGGGCTGGGATTACTGATGGCAGCTGCTCTCAGTCCAGTCAGCAGCACAGTCCCCAGCCCCCAGAACGGCCTGTGCTGGTGGCTGCAGCTCAGCTTAAGCCTCTGCCTGCGTTATTCCCAGCCTATTCAGGCAAGGTCTGATCCACAACCCGCTGAAATCAGCGGGGATTCCCAGCTGAGTGGCGAGGTGCAGATCAGGATCCTGCTCACAGGCGTTGCCTCTGGTGAAGCTCCAGCACAGTCAAAGGGAGCTCAGACATACCGGAGCCCATAAAGCAGGCCACAAAAACTGACTTCCCACTGGCCCTCTCCTGCCAGCGAGAGGCCCCTCTGCTGCTGTGCTTCTGTTGAGGGGTGTCAGGTGCCTGCTAATTACGGCTAATGAGGAATTTAATTGCCCTCAGCACAGGACTAGCTGTGCAGGCTGTGTGTCTGCGGGCAGGTGGCAGCTGGGGGGTCCCCATGCCCTGCTCAGCCCACACACATGGTGGAAAGGGGCCTTCCCCTGCCCTCGGCACAGGGGACTCTGCGGGGAGGGGTTGTCCCAGACCTACAGCCCCAAGCACATCCACGTGCCCTCCTAGTCTGCTCTTCCCCATCTGGAGGCCCTTGGCTGGGTTAACCCTCCCTGCTGGGACCTGCCCCTCTGTTCAACCTGGGGACTTGTGAGGGCTTCCTGGCAGGGTACGTGCTTCTGCAGGGGGCTTGGGTTTGTGCGGAGGCTGTTTCTGTGAGCTCTGTGGGCATGCCAGGAGGAGGATCCTGGGGCTCTGAAGTGGAGGGGGGCTGGTGAGCCCCTGCAGACAGGCCGGGTCCCTTGCTTTGCCCTGTCGTGGGTTTGCTTTGATCTAAATGGTCTGTGTGTTTGGGGCATGGAGCAAGGTAGGAAGGAGCTGCTGGAGGAGCCCTCACAGGAGGGCAGATATTGCCTTGGATACTCCGTTTATGAGCACATTACCCCTTGTAATGCACCAGCCATGTCCCAAACCCATCTGTGTTGTCAGTGTTTCTCCCATGCTGACCCCTAGCACTGTGCTCTGTCCTGTGTGCCTCCCCTCTTCTCTGTTCGGTAAATAACACTCATGTAGTCCCTCTCCTCTTGCCTATGTATCTCCTCTCAGAAAAATGAGTCTGCCCCTTGTTTTGTGCAAAAGATAGCAGATATTTTCAGGTAAGTTCCAGATAGGCAAAGAGATGAAACACTGCATGTTTCAGAGAGGCATGTTATATCCTAGAAGAAGCCTAGTTTATCTTCTAACCTAATTTTATAACTTAAAATTACTCTTTCCCAGGTTGCCAGATCAGTCACCTTTTTCTTTAAAAACAAAGGCAAAACCTCTCTCAAAAAGTACAAGTCCTGTATGAAAGTTGCCCTTAGGCAGTTTACAGTTCAGGACGTGGCCTGTTCTTTCCTGGAGGAAGCTGATGTGCAACCAGGATTTTATAAAAAATCATCACTGAGCAGCCTAACAGGAGAGAAGGCATATGTGCTCACTTGTGTGACAGAAATAGCTGTGCTGGCTGCAGAGCATGGCTGTGGGCTAGAGCTGGGTGTGATTTACCCTCAGCAAAACCAACTGGCTCCAGCAAAACATCCTTGTCTGTTTGATTTCATATCAATTGAATGTGTTTGCAGAGACTTGTTGAAAACCAATGAGGTTTGGATTTAGTCTGACAGGACATGGCCAAGAGCATTTTAGCATTTCTAGAAGTTTTTTTTTCACTGCTAAGAAATTCTGAACCACCTAATCTGACTAGATGCCTGAATTCTTAAAAAAAAAAATTAAAAAGGCAAGTAGCAAATAGAAGGAAACGGGATGATTTCTACAGCTACCAGGTGCTGGTTTACAGGAGATCCAAATGTCCCTATGTTACAGTCTGTGTTACAGATGTACAGCAGGCAGCCCAGCAAGTCCTGAGGGAAAGGCTAGAGGCCAAATTTTGATTCTGGTCTTGCTTGCGTAAGACTAGAAGAAGCCTTTCAGCCTGGAGAAGTTTAAAGAAATTGTTTTGAGCAAGTCAAACACACTCTTTCAAGAATCCTATTTTGCAGGCAAAATATTGCAAATACTAAGCTATAAAGCCTGTATTGAATCTTTGCTTTCCTGTAGAAGTACCTCATTCAGTCATGTTTTTAAGCTCTTTTCAGAGGCTGGCAGGCCAGAGCCATGCTGGGGGCTGTGCAATAGCCTGTTGTAGTTCACTTCTGATCGGTGGCATGGCTGACACTGTTGTGACACACAGGCACAGGGGGAGGCATGGGCTTTTTATGTGCTCTGAATGCAGGGCTCTGGGATGAGTCTCAGCTGAGTGCTCCTGCAAAATGCAGGGGCAGCTGAGCACCACAGCACAGAAAAGAAAGGGAAAATCTTCCCCACTGCAGAGATACTTCTTGTTGAAGAGTGGCCCAGTTGGAGACAGATCACCTGCTTCAGTCCCTTGTGTTACTCCTCCCTCCAATAACTCTCTTGAACTCATTCTGCATACTGGCCTTGTCCCCTTCCTGCTCTGGAATGAGTTCATTTTTAGCACTTCCCTTCTACAGGTCACCTGTGGTTTCTGGCTTTGGTGTGTGGAGTTGGTGGAGATAGCATTGGCAATGTACAGGGTGGGAGTCCATAAAGGCAGATAGATTTCTCTGCTCTCTGGAGAACCTACAAGACGTCCCAGAGTTATTTGGTGCCTCAGATTTCCCATCTGTGCCATCTGTGGGATAGAAATTGAGAAGGCAAGCACATATATGTCAGAGGTCATGTAATATGCAGTTTCCTTAGGCAAATATAGCTGGTGCAGCTTAAGGTGGTACCAGGGCTGTCCTGGATCACTCATGGCTATTGTGAATGTATCTGCAGTTAGGGAGCACTTCACAATGCCCCTTCCCATAGATGAACTCACCCTATGAAAGCTTAGGTGAAGTTTGAAGCTTGTTTGTGGTTCAGCCTCTCATAACAGACCTGGAAGTAAAAGCAAGCTCAGACACTGCTGCCAAGGCAGTCAGGAGGGTACTCAATGTGTGGCAGAAAAGGTTGCACCCCAGCATCTCCAGAGGTTGTCACTGAGCTGCCCATGTTTCCAGTGGGAGAGGGATCCCAGCCTTATCTGCAGGATGGGAACTCTTGTGGCTACTTCCTTTTCTCACAGAGAGTGTTTGAGCCTTATTCTGCATGTATCTGCAGGAAACAAGAGAGCCCACAGCCTCTCAGCATAACCATCAGCACTGGCACTGATCCTTAGCAGCTCCCCCATTGTGGCTTGTAGGTAGCAGAAAACTTGTTTGTGAGTGGTTGCCACATCCCAGAGCACCTTTAGGTCTCACGTGCTTTTCCATACACCCAGCTGGTTTTGAGCATCAGGGCAATGGTGACATGGACACATCTCTTGGAAATGCCTTGTGGCCATCCTGGCTAGTAAAGAAAGAACATTTTATCAAGGTAAAGTTGCAATTCTGCAACAGGCAGAAACCTGACATGTTATTCTCATGTCACCTAGGTGACAAGTGAGCAGCTGTCTGTGGACACCCGATCTGAGCAGTGTGGGCCTCCCTTTCTGTTGGTCTGGGGCTTTGCACCCTGTCACTGACAATTTGTTATGTTACACGTAGATCTAGAAGCTGACCCTGTGTAACACGGCATAAAGCAGTGCAGGGAATATATTGGGATGGGGTGGATCCTAATCAAAAACACATGTGGAATATCTCTGCCCTAGTCAAAACTGTCCTGTCTGGAGACACATCTGTCAAAAGAGAAGGCAGTTCATTAAATGCTGAAGTATCCCTGGGCTGGTGGGTCCTGGAGCCTGAGAATTGCAGGACCTGAATTCCCCTGTTTTACAGCTGTGGATACAGTATAGAACAAAGAGCTAGGACTAGGACAGAGCTGGGATAGAGCAGGAGGCTGGTGCTGGAATCAGACTCTGGGACAGATGACCCTTGCATGACTGCAGCTTAGGATGACAGCCATGGAAAGACCTGCTGTTCCTTTTTTCCAGCCAGAGTGAGGAGAGCTGTGAGACCAAGGAGTGATCCTGTTACTACCCTCACCTCACCCACTGTGGACTTGCAGCACACCCTGGCTAAGATTTGAACACCTGTGGGCCTATCTTTTAGAAGATAGAGCTTGTAAAACCAGAGGATTTGCTTATGATTTCAAAAGATTTTATGCCATGCTTCTCTTTTATTCAGGTGATACAGCTCCAGGCCAGCCCTGGAGAGTGTATCAACTGTTCTGTTCAGGCACATTTCTTCCTCTAGTGACTCCTCTGGCAGAGAAAGCTGTGGCTTCCTGGCTCTCAAGTTCAGGGGATTTTCAGCCAACATGGTTCCATTTAAGAAACAGTAATTAGCAGCAAAGACTTCACACCACTGTCCTGTGAATAGGGAGCTTTCGCGGCTGTTTTATTTCAGTGTAACATGTAGAATACAAGGTGTGAAGAGGGATTGCTACAGCAGAGCAGCACCCAAACCTCCATATCCCACCAGCCCCTGGAGCACTCAGAGGCAGGGCTGAGGCTCAGCATTTCTTTAAGGGAAGAATCATTTCAGCCGGGGAGATGGATCTCTCCAGAAGTGTGCCAGTGCACAGTGCAGATCCCTGCATTTCAGGAACTGCATGGCAGGCTTTCAGCTAAGATTCTAAAGGTGATTCATTTCAACCTGGTGGTATCCCTCTCACCCTTCAGGGCCTTCTGCCAGAAGCATATGCTGTTACTTGAGCTGTTTTAATGGCCAAAATGTGGATGGCATCTGCCCAAGTGATAATTAACCATGAGCTCAACTTGGCTCACAAACAATTCTGTGGAGGTTTACTTCTCAGAGAACTCGGGCTTCTCCAGTGCCACTCCTGGACTAAATGCAATACTCTTATAATGTAGCAAGCCTCATAAAAGTCAACCCATTAGAAGCCAGTGCTATTTTATCTATAACTTCACAACCCTCAGTTAAAGTGGCAACTTCTTTAATTCACTTTGCATAGTGATTTTTGATGTACTTAAAACTTCTGAGATGAGCAGACGAGATGCAGGGATGACAACTTCGAATTATTTTTTGCATGGGGAGAAAGAAAACATTGTTTTAGAAAATGCTGCATCTAAAAACTTGCTGGGCCATAGGACTGGTTGTTTTTTGGGTGGAGAGGTTGTTAGTGTTTGGTTCATGGGTGATTTTTGAAAGGCATCACAGAACTATTAATATAGTTATAGTGTTTGTTGCTTTAAGCGGAATTCAGAGATTTAAGCTTTTCTCTTTAGCTCAAAGAGTTCCACATATGTGCAGTGGAGTTGCTACTGAATTGGTCCACACACTTGTGGAGGACTTCTGGCTGTGTGGGTAGTCCTGTAGGAATTATTGCTCTTCCATGGAAATGGTTGTCCTGACAGTATATTAGATGTCTGCACAGCTTGGGCAGTATTTACTCTGATAAAGTATCTTGCTGGAAAAACAGCTAATTTCCAGGGAAGCCCAGGTGTGCTTTAGTCTTAAGTGAAATTAGTAGTACCATTTTCATGGAGCTCTAAGTATTTAAATTGGGATATTATTTTATTTTATAATTATTTAAAAATTGAACCCTTTCTAAAGAAAGATAGGAGCCACTGTGGATTGGTGTCTAACTGTATTTACCCAGAAACAAAATGCTTCTCCTACGTTTCAAGGTTTTTTGCATTTTCAGTTGAAAGCACTTTATACAACTTGCCAGTTTTGTTTCTTTAGGTCTAGAAATCCTTTTTCACTCTTTTCTTTCACTCCCTTTCAGTCCCTTTTCACTCTTGACTCTGCAGAGTCACTGCTTTATGGTTGCCTTGGATTTTTAAGCTCCTGAGATTTTTATTCCCTTTCCTAAAACTATTTTCATGCATTTTCTTATGTGATTAATACAGAAGAAAAAAATTATAAAACACATGTTACTAATGTACTGCTCAATGTTATGGAATCGGATAAGACTTTTTCAAATGACTGACATTACATATGTCTTTCAAGGATGTGAATCATATGTAAACCATATGTTTCATCTATTTCAAAGATTGTTAAAGAGTAAATATTGTAATGAAATTAACTTACAATCATGGTTCTGAAATGTATATGTAAGTATTGATAACAGTATTTCTCAAATGTTCCTTAGGTGGAACTGAGGATAGCTTTCAATTTTTTTTTTAGGGTAGTATTGTGGTTTAACCCCAGCTGGCAACTAAACACCACAGAGCTGTTCTCTGACTCTCCCCTTCATCCCCCAATGGGATGGGGAGAGGAATCAGAAAAAAGGAAACCTGTGGGTTGAGATAAGAGCAGTTCAATAATTGAAGTAGATTAATGATAATAATTACAATGAACAGGGAGATAACAGGTTGAGAATAAACCCCAAGAAGGACAAGGGATGCACAACACTATTGCTCACCATCTGCTGACAGTACTTTCTTCATTTCTATTTTTACCTAGAGAGCTGCTTAAAGCAACCACCCCTTCAGTTTGCAACCTCCCACTTTCACTTTTCAGACAAAGTATTTTTTTTTTTCCCCTTGTCCTTCATGGAAAAACAAAACTGTCAAAATGATGTTTTTACCAAGGAAAATGTGCCCTGCTATTATTTCAATGTCAAGGAGGAGAAAACTGGGGCAGAATGAGACTGAATTACAGTGAAAATGCTGAAAGCCTCAGTCCCTGACTTCTGCAAGGTTCTCTCACAGAGCTCTCATGTTTTAATGCATTTATATTTCTTTGAGGAAGAACTTGTTTAAAATAACAGCAATTATAAGGATGTTTTTGCAGATGGAAAGGTGTTGAGCTCAAGGTTTTATGCATCTGCTCTTTATGCATTTTCTATAGGTGCTCAAATATTTTTTTGTTCATAAAAATTTAATATGGAAAATTAATGAGGAGTTGGCTAGTGAGATGATACAGTAACTGTAGCCAGGCTAAAAGTGAGTCGTCAGCTCTGGACCTTCCCAGTCCAACAGGTAATTGCAGAACTGTGTGAGTGAGATACAAAGGGAGGCTCTGAAAAGTTCAAAGAGATTTATTGAATACTTTAGACCACAAAATCACATAAAACAAAGTCCAAAAAAGTTCCAGAAACAGGACAAGAGGGACCTGTTGTCAGAAGCAGCTTGTCATGTAGTTATGATTTACTGTCCTCTCCCAAGTGATCTGTACAATCTCTGTCAGCAGCAAGGCAAACAAATGGCATCCGAGGGGGCTTGAGAGGAGGGTGTGAGAGAGAAGGCAGCAGTGGTGATGGCCACAGCAAACTCAGGCAGTGAATACTGCAGATCTCTGTCTGAGCAGAAAGCACAGAACTCTCTTTTCACTTCTCCTTTCACTGTGAAAGAACAAACCCAGGGCAACTAAAGGAAGTATTCAAATATAAGAAGAATTTAACTTTGAAGTTATTCCCTGTTTCCTAGGGAATTTAGGTAGTCATTAAAATTAATGGGATGGTGCATCTGAACCATGGTACGCTGCAACTTTGAAAATTCTGGTCTAAGATTTTTCAAAGCCATCCCCTTCTCCATTTCCAATTTTTGTTTGTTTCTCCTTTTAGCCAGACGTGAACTTGTGTTTTAATATGATTTGTATGTGAAGCAAAGTCAGGTTTGTTTAGATTGAGTACTTTGGGCTAATGCTTCCAGCTCTGCAAATTTTAAAACATACTTGATAAACTATTTTGCTGATGATCTCCCTCTATGCACACTGCAGGCTGCATAGAAGATTTAAATTAATGCTAAAAGCACAGAGATTTGAAATGCATATGTTTTTCTTGATGTAAAGGATAATCATCCTGGTAGTCTGTTACTATATAAAACAAAAGAAGCTGACTGGGATTTCTTTTGTGTTTTGTTTGCTTGTGGTTTTTTGGTTTGGGTTTTCTTTTTTGTGTGTGTGTGGTAGTAGGTTTTTCTAAAGTGGGCTCCAGTTCAGAAACTAGTAACTGAACAAAATGACAAATTCTGAAAAAGTCCATTCTGTGTCTACAGTGTTGGTGCTATATGCTTGGCAGGAGACCCTAGAAATTTCACAATAACTCATCTCACTTCAGAACAGGCATTAATTATGACAATGAAAATAATCTAGCAAATCATGCTCCTTTATTTGTGAGTCAGCCGCAGGTAAGTTTCCCCTGGTAAATAGCTTTCCCCAGGCATGAGAGTGTGTCTGTGTTTGGGTGGTTTTTGAGAGGCTTTCACTTTTGGACATCAGTGCATGGTTCTCATATTGCCAGTAGGGCTGCTGTAGTGCATGTGTGCTCCTCATCATCTCTTCAAGCACAACCTCCCAGGTTGATGCCAGTGTATCTACCCACACTGAACTCCTCCTTTCATGTTCCCCATGTCCTTTCTCTGCCCTCCCCACTTGTTCTGTCCTTCTCTTTATGCCTGTTCTTTCCTTTATATTTTCACAACTTACTCTTTTCTCAAGCATCCTATTCCAAGCCCTCTTTCATCCAAACCCATTTTACTACATTATAGACTTCGTCTTGGTCTTACAGATCTCTCATCACTCCCTTCTTCTCAGGAAACCTTTCTTTTCAAACTAGCTTCCTTCTGCTAGCAGGGAGGTGTGTTCCCATCCCATCTATGACTAAGTCACCTGGAGCCAAGCCCAAGGGCAGGACAGGCATGATTGGCTGTAGATTTGGCTGAGCGATGGTCATTAGCAGCCAGGAGGAAAGAGAGCTTTGAAGACACAAAGCTTACGACTTGCTTTGATTTTTAGAAGCACAGCTACTGACGTTTTCAAGGGAGAAACCTTTCTTCTCCCAGGAAGACTTCAGGAGAGCAGTCCTCTTTTTCCTATCTGATGGTTCCTTTTCACTCTGTGGAAGAGGACAACTCTCCTCTAGATTCCCAAGCAGGCACTAATAACCAGCTCAATGACCAGCTCCAGGCAGTGCATTCAGCACTTTAAAGGTGGAGGTATCACTAACACCTCTGCTTTATGCTAGGCAGCAGATTTCTCTTTTACAGCAGGAAACAAGGCTCAGCAGCCCCTCTCTCCTTGGGCTGGCCTGCTGGCACACAGGGCCTTTGTGGGGAGAAAGCTGGAGCTGATAATCCCTTCTAGAAGTAGGCTTGGTGAATGTGGTCTTGGCATTCCTGTCACCAGCTTGAGGTGAGGGCAGGAACTGAACAGCTGCAGTGCCCATGACACTTGATTACCAGCACAGCATGCTTCAGATTCCATGGCACAGTGAACTGAGGTTATTGAGAAGCTTGGCTGCATCCCAAACTTGCCCCTGGCAGAACTGGCAGATCACATAGCTAGTGTTCCTTTCCAGGACTTGGCCAGGCATAACCCACCCCTCTCCTTCCCTCAGCTCCCCTGTACTTGGCTTTGGACTGTATTTGTTCAATGGCTTGGCTGCCTCCTGACCTGTGCATTCACAGGGTTTGATGCGGGGTGGAGTGTGTATCTCCACAGTAATCTAATTCCATCTTTCCAGAGACATGTGACTCGCTATCAGAAGCTGCATCTTTTTGAGTTGATTTTTGGCCATAGGTTTTATAGGAAATATCTATCACAAGGTTTAAATCCAGTAGACTTACAACAATCTTAAAGCTAGTAAAAATATTATATATTTTTTAACAGAAATTAGAGCTAGAAAAGTTCCAGTGATAATTGAAGTGATCATGGAATGCTTAGGCAGGACTGTTGCCAGTGCTACAGCGCACTTTTCTCCTCTCTGATATGCCACTTCAGCACAGGATTGGTATTGCCCTCCCAGACTGTACTGTTGAGAAAGGAAGGTTCTCTCTCATACCAAGCTATGAAGACTCTTCTGGAACAGAACACATTCTGTACAGGGCTTTAAACCTGTCCTCTGCAACCACACAGTGCAGCAGCACCATCTTCCTTTTCTGTGTGGGCCATGAGTGAGCTCCAGAACTGGCCCTGTCTGAAATGGAAGTGGCTGTTCAAGCATTTGGAGAATCCCTAAACACTTGGGCTAAGATTGTGGCTGGCAGTCATCTGTGTTACTGGTGGGAAGCAGAGAGCCAGAGCTAGTTGATACATTTTTGGTTCATCAGTGACTTCTTAGAAAATTCCAGAAGGCTCAGCCTAGGGCATTTCATTGAAAGCAAGCCTGATTTGATCTGTGTGCCCCGAGCTGAGGGAGTGTCGCTAGCAGCACTATTTCTCTTGAGCATTGCTGATTCTCCTGTCTCCAGGAGACAGCAGGTCCCTGGGGGCACCTAAGGGCTGGTACAAATAATCCATCTGGATAGTACTTTTTACACAACAGGGACCCAAAATTTTATCTGAATTCTCCCTGCATTTTTATGAGTTTTGGAGGATGCTACAAACATTGCAAAATAATTAGCAGCAGCAGCTTGCCAGCAACTGTCAGGCAAAGTATAAAAGGTTTTGTTTTAGGATCAAAAGAGGTTGTAATTAGCTACTTACATTTACATTTCAACTACAGAAGTGGAGTAACTCCAGCCCAGCAGTGATGCCTGTGAATCCTTTGATTTGGGGTCACAGGAGGTATCAGCAGGCCTGTTACAATCTGTCACCAAAGCTGTCTAAAGGGCTGTGCTTGGGCAGTCAATATACAGTGCTATTTTGCATACCACAGCCCTTGGATAAAAGAAGATGGCTGGTGGATTTTTATCTTTCTCCAAAGCGAGAGGCAACTTTTGAGGAGCAAAATGTTCCTGACTTGGCTCTGTTGTTACTTACTGGACATTTCCTGGATGTTTTCCTTTGAAGTGTCTAGCTGTGTGTAGGGACAAGACACTCTGCTTGGAGTGCACAGGTTTCATGTAATAAGTTGTATGAGAGTCCTAATTGCAGATGTTAGAGATAAGGGGCTGTGGAGAAGCCTGTTCCCCTGACCCCTTCACGCTGAGGTAGTCACCAATATCTTACCACAAGCCTCGTAACCACTGCCATTTACACCTAACTGGGCTGCTGAGTATTAAGGTTTTCTCTCAGCAAAGTTATCCTTCCCTTTCCCCCTCATCCACATCCCTGAACATGGTCTTGTTTTGATTCTTGTGGTCCCTTGAGCATCTGGATTTGGCTCATAACTCAGGAGGCTATTTTTCTG
Organism: Vidua macroura; assembly: GCF_024509145.1. Classification (NCBI taxonomy): domain Eukaryota; kingdom Metazoa; phylum Chordata; class Aves; order Passeriformes; family Viduidae; genus Vidua; species Vidua macroura. Next base: position 17,414,753 of record NC_071578.1, read on the forward strand.
TCATGTGCTCAGAGTTGCTTAGCACAATTTTATCCATTTGTGGCTGTGAGCCCAATTGGAAACATGTGGGCTGGTTAAAGACAGGTGGAGGCATTTCTTTTGTTAATTAGGCTTCAAATTCCATTGTGTTCCCTGTAACCAGTGGCCAGGCTCTGATCTCAGTAACTCCAGACAAACCCCATTAGTGAAGGAATAACCCAGGATTTGAACTGCTTATAAAGCTCATGAGTTTGTCTGGGGTTGTGGTGTTTTTGATTTTTTAGGGGTTGTTTTGTTTGTTTGTGCCTTTGCTTGAGACATTTTTAGAAAAAAACACTGCCACATGCAACTAAAAGCCTTTTCTAGCCTGGAGAGGATAAAGTGAAATTTTCTGGGGCTGGCAGGGCTGCAGAGTCAAGGCCAAGGTGCTAGGTTCAGACAGGAAAAGGAAGGGCTCCTTTCCCACCAGCATGTTGTCCTCCCTCCTCCACCAGCCCATTTCCCTTCTGCTCTACACCCAATCACTAATTTAATCTCCAAATCAAGGAGCTGCCATTTTGCATTAGGCTGGGAGCTGATGTTCACCCCCCTGTGGGCTCCACCAATAATTAGAGTAACACCTTGTGTGATGTTTAAGCAACAAAAGCCTGTTCACCCACTCCAGCTACAAGTCAGCTTCACTATCACCTTAGAGCTCTGTCAAGCAGTGTGGTGGGGTCAATCTTGTTGCAAAAGGGAGTTACTCTTCTGCAGAGACTGTATGTGTGTCTTGAGATGATGGCACAGAAAGAAATAGGCTTTACAAAAAGTTAAATAAAAAGGTTTAGGTTTATTTCCTCCTTGGGAGGCTGGGTAAAAGCAGCTGTGCAGGTACCTTAGCTGTCTCTTTCCTGTGCACAGAAGACTTCAGGCTTAACTCTTCAGCCACACTTGCATGCCCTGTATTCCTGCATCACAAGGAGCTTCACTGAGTTAGACACCTTGAATATATTCACTGATTTGGCTGTTGAGTACTTGCTGTCCATTAAAATTGGCACATTTACATAAAGAATGTAAATACCTCTGAGGTTTTCTTCCTTTATCTTTTGAGTTTTCACTACAACACTGCCTGCAGGAGTTGTTGGTTTTGTAGAAAAGCTGCTGCGTCACTAAGCCTCCAGGGTCTGGGGAGTTCTCATGGTTGCCAGCTTTCTCTTTCGGGTTGGGGAGCTGGTGTATGTGCCTTTGTGCTGTAGTACCTCTGCTATGTTCCTGACCTGTTAGACAGGGCTGCTGTTAGCTGTCATCCCTGACCATGGAAAAGGTGGAATTTGGAGTGCCAGTGCACGGAGGAGGAGGGAAAGAAGAGCAGAATGAGACCAAAGCTTCTTCCTTGTTTTTTTTTTTTTTTTGTTGTTGGGTTGTTTATTCCCCCCCAACCCCCCCCCAATTAAAAATAAGACCATTTGGAAATTTTCTCGGGGACTACAGAGGTCCTTGCACTGCACCCAGTGCTGAGTGCCATCTGGGAAGGGTGACGGGTTGTCAGGGCAGACTGCAGTGCATGCAGCAGACTCCAAGGGGCAGAGAGAGGTGTGGTCACCATTAACACTGAGATGGAGAGCGGGATACCACCCTGCCATTTGGATATCAGACTCCAAAGGCTGAGGCTCTTTGTGGATTGGACTAGATGAAAAGGTAGCTAAAACAGCAAAGTTTTGTGATAATTCACTGCCAAGTGCCAACCGAGCCACTGAGCTGAGCCTGTTTGACAGGAGAGCAGCAGTGCAGTAGTGAAGGATCACACAGGTGCCAGAAATCACAGGAGGTGGGATTTTATTTGCTAGATCAGTGCTTTTACTTAAGAGGCCTAAAGCAGCTGTACATTTAACTGCACTGTCTCAGGGAATTCTTGGGGGCTGAATCCTGCTCCTTGTGCTCAGGAGAGGAAAGAGGATGCTGAAATGAAAACCTTGCATCCTGTTTCTCTCTGCTGTGTTACCCACTTCCTTCCTGGGCTGTTCTCAAGCTCTGGACCTCTGGCAATAATGTTAAACAAGTAATAACTTTTCACATCTAGGTACCCTCTCCAGTGTTAAAGGTAACATTTTTTCTTTCCTCTGCTTTCTAGCTAAACTGTGAAGACTATAGAGTTAACAGTCCACATTTCCAGTGTGCTTACCCAATACAAAGAATGTCTGCCTCAAAAATACTTTTCTGTGTCAAATTTGTGACTTAAACAGAAAGAAAGTTTGCAGCTAGAGAAAAATAGTATGTTTCCTTTAGAAATTTCCAATTGTTTGTGTCAAAATATAGGATGCTTTAAAACTGAGGTATCTTAGCCATAACATCCTTGCTTAAAGACAGTATTCCATTTTGAAATGCTCCCTAGTGTCTTATGGGAGCTGCTGGCTTCATGTGCCTGTGCAGCTCTGATGTAGGTGCTGTACTCACCACACATGGAATCATAGGTTTGTAGAAATAACAGGAGAAGAAATTTTCATCTAATGGGTCACCTAGCCCATCCCACTGCCCTAAAGCAAGATGAATTGAAACCTTCTTCTTCCTCACATGTATTTATCAATCTGTTTCTAAGAATCTGCAGCAATGAAAACTTCAAACATTCTTAGGCTATATATGCCAGTATTTGTTTAATTATGGCTGTTGAAGATTTTTGCTTCCCTCATATTATTTTGAAAACTTGAAGCCTTCAGGCTTTTCTTCCAAATATTAAATACTAGTTTTAAAATCCTTTTCCTCATGTAAGGGGTGAGTTGTTTCTTTGTTTGTTTGCTTTTTAGTCTTCTGATTATTACCACTGCTTTTGGAGAAATCTCCCAAATTATCTCTATCCTTAGTTCAGTGCCTGAAACTGCAGCCCCTATTCCAGTTAAGACCTTGCCACTGCTGAACAGACTGGAGGACTTTCTTGCAAAGCCTATCATGGGGTACTTTCTTTTTTTTTCAAGTTGGCTTTTCTCACAGCAGGGTGGGAGTTTTGGCTGACTTTCACATTTTTATCCAGTGCAGTCCCCAGAACATCTGCTGCAGACCTTTTGTGTTCTTGGTCATTCACCATCTCTTGATTTTTTTTTTTTTGTTCAGTTGGTTATTTCTGCCTAGTTGTAGTATTTGACCTTTGTCAGTACAGACTTGCAACCAGGCAAGCCACAAATTTTCTTTCTAATAATCGTTTGAACTGGTTGAGTTTTGGCGTTTGGTGGTTTGGGGTTTTTTAACTTCATACAGCATCCAACCTTTATTCCCTCTGTTCCATCTCACTGCTTAGGTATTGTTCTTAGGCTTTAAAAGGTAATCCCTATTCCATTGCCAAAATCATTACCAGAAACAAAGAGTAGTGCCAGAGCCAGAACAGACCCTTGAATAATCCAGTTCCATATATCTTTATAGGGTCAGTCTAAGCAATTTAAAACTGATTTCTAATTTTTTTTTTTTTATCATTTTGGCATCAAGTCTTGAGAAGCTTCATTTAGACTGTGTTTTCCTCACTCTTTCTGAAAATGTCCCCTGGGACAATGTGATAAGCCTTGCCTAGCTCAAGATATGTCATCCATCGTTTTTGCATCAGCCTCAAGGCCTGAGACGAGAACAAGAGGAGAGAAGATCACGCATCACAGCAGATCTAGCCCAACCAAGGATCATGCCCAGGGGAAAACAGGAGTGTGAAGCACATGAAATACAGCTCCCAGAAGGTCATGCAGAGCCTCCGTGACAGAGCTGTTATGGTTTCCAGCCAAATACTTTCAGGTTTTGAAATTTTAGCATTTAAAAAAAGTGCATCAGTACCATTTTTTTAAATGGCTATAGTGCATTCCTAGGCCCTATGTTCTTATTTACCAACACACCCTGTACTGAACTGAGAAGTTGATTAGCATTGTGATGCACAGGGTGCTTGGTGTCTGGTGAAATGAAACACACACAGAAGCCTTTACAGAGACTCAGCTGCACTGCAACAGGAGGCAACAGAGCTGTGTCCAGCACTTTCCTTGCCATGAATCTGCTGATGTGCATACACTTACTGATAATTTCTGGCTGTATCTGGGGCCCAGTGATTGCAGTCCTGTGGTAGAATATCAGGTTGAAATTTATCCTTAAGTCCTGTACATCTTCACTTGATGAATCCAGGAAATTCTTGAAGCAAGTTTCCCTGTCATTGAAAAAGAAAACCAATGCTGTAGGGAACCAATTCTGCTGAGCAAGCAGTTAGAGGGGTCTTCAGAAGTACAGCACACATTCTGGTCATCAGATGTGCTCCTGTTATTCTTATTCAGTGTCTGCATGTGTAGTACCTTTGGGACACTGTCAGTCACTTGATCCTGAGTTTTAATTTGGAGGAAACACAACATGCCCTGGAAGAAGGAAGGGGAAGGAAAAAAGACTACTTCATGCCCTACCAGCTTAAATGCTGTATTGCTAATCACAGACAACTGAGGAACAATGAATTTGAAAGCTCCCTATCAGTGTTATAACACAATATTATTCCTATTTTCAATCTACTTGCATTAGATCAAGTTGATGCAGATATGCATGCCAGGAAAATGTAGACATTTTAGCTTCCCATCAATTAATTTCTTTTCTCTCATAGACAGGAGAAACATGGGGTTGAAATAGGGGGAGGATTCATATGAGAGCTTTTGTTTGTTATGTCCTATATTTAACTAGTGACCTCTCAAGGTGGCTTCTTGTAAGCATGAAGGTGTAGAAAGAAACAGCTCGAAGACAAGAACTCTTGACTATTGTCTTTCTGTTTTGGTTGTGTGGGGCCAAAAGGACTGTTTGGAGAGGGGTGCTGATACCTGAATATCCTAAAATGGGCAATTGCTCTCTGCAGACTGAAGCCTAGCATTTCTTATTTTTCAAATAAACCTACAAGGGAAGTGACATGCACTGAGAGCGTGAATGGAGGGGAATGCTCCCATGTGAGTTTATTTTGCTTAGCGGGTAAGATCAGAAGAGGCCTAAACAAGGCTCTTTATTTTCAGCAACACTGATCATTTGCTTTGAAGTAAGATCCAAAGAAAACATACTCCCGCCTTCATCCCAATTAAAAAGCAATAAAAACTCTCTTCAAATTTTAAATATTGAGCGTAGGATATCTGCCAAGAAATCCTTTTCCTTTATAGAGGGGCAGATGTCAAATATTGTGAGGCCACTGCATCCCCCTCTGGTGTCATCCAGCATCACTCAATTGAAGTCAGTCAGTCTGAGTTGTGCTGCCTTGATGCCTGGCTGCTTGTCTGGCAGTGCCATTCAAATGTACAGCTCTGCAGAGGTCATGTGCAAACCTGGTATTTAGAGCTAATGGCCTAAATTCATTCCAGCAAGATACATGACCTCCTGCCTTTTGGTGCTCTTCTTAACCTTGAAGGCTTCAGCAGCAGAAGAGCAGTGCTCTGTGCAGACTAGGAATACTTTGGGTGATAGGAAGGGGCAGTTGTCCCCAGGCCGGTCACTCTAACCATTTTCTAGTTCGTGGCACAATTGAGAAGAGGAAAATCATAGCTCCAGCTAAAATAGGGCAGTTCATAGAGGGAAAAAAATAGAAGTGCCATTTTCCACACTGGAATATCTAAGAGATTGAGACTGGCCCTTTATCTACAGAAATATGATTAGAGATTCAGTTTTAGTCACCAGCAACTGTTTCTCCTTTCTGTCTTGGAGTGTTTCTGTTCTTGTATCTGGTTTTGTTTCCCTTCCTGCAGTATGTATTAGGTTCACCAATGAGAATATAAAGGATTTGCCTGAATAAAAGATTGAAGAAATTGGTGGGCATAAGAGAAGGGGTTGGGGGAAGGCAAGAAATTAATGATAGGAACAATCTGCCCCATTGTCATGGAAGACAAAAAAAAAAAAAAAAAAAAAAAAAAAAAAAAAAAAAAAAAAAGTAAGAAATGTTTGTCTTCTAGTCTCTGTGACTTCATAGTTAACCACAGATGGATATATAGGACAGTCTTTGAGGTAGGACTGGATCCCACTGTTTCTTTGCATCTCCTGCCTCTCTTTATGGAGGAAGAAGAAAACAGTACAGCTGCCCACAGTGGGATAAAATAGGAGGATGGAGCAGCACAAAGAAGCAGCCAGAATTCTTCATGTTGTTGTTGAAGAGGTGTGTAAATGTATCTCTTATTTATCCTCAGCTTTATTGGTAGCAAACTCACTGGATTCAATGGGAGAGTGCTGAGTTAAAGCCAATCTAGAAAGGCCAAACAAAAGACCACTACTGCAGTTCTAAATTAATTCCTAGCATGAAACAAGATCCAGTCTGATCATGTTTTCAGGGCCTACAGGTTTGGGTTTTTTTCAGAGTTTAGATCATCATTTGCTGCTGCTTCAGGTGTTCTGAACTCAGTGAAGAATAAAATGCTACAATAAATCTACTTGATCTTATATTATTTGTTGGACACAGATATTGGCAAATCAATATATACATTAAGCTCCTCAACTTCTAGAATCCAAACCAAGCCTTTTCTTCTATTTAGAGCTATCTTGACTACAAGTTCCTTCAGGAAGGAGGAGATGCAATTGGTTCCTTCCCAGTCCAGCCTTCTCTTCCCCATGTTAGAAAAACCCAGTTTAGCATCTCATATTTCACATGCTCTAGACTCCCAACTGTCTTATCAGCTTTTCTTGGGACTCCCTACAGTTGTCAGTATCTCTCATACAGGGTGGCACACAAGTGAACTTCAACATATATCAACTATTGATCCAGACCAAATGACATCTGAATTTGGCAAAGTTTGCCCACCACTAGCTGCATGAGGAAGTCTGCCACACTTTTGTCTTCCTTGTCTTATTTGACCTTACGTTCTCCTGATAATAAAATGTTGAGGAAACCTAAAAAAGATAGATCTATGTGATTTTTTCAAGCTACCACTGCCCTCTGCACTGATAGTGTCTCTATCTTGCATATCTCTCCTCCCTATGGAAGGGGATGAACCCTGGTGTTGTCCTGAGATAAGCAAGATTATCAGGCCCATAAACTGCATGGGAGACCAGGAAGCTGTTTGGTCTAGGCATTCCTCTTCCCCTCCAGGCTACTTCTTTCTGGAGGAAGCCATTGATCTTTGGCAGGCAGACAGGTTGGGCATTCAGTCAATCTATCAGTGACAGACTAACATAAAACAGTGGCAAACAGCCTCCAGTGGTTTTGGGGAAGGGCTCCTTGGCTGGAGAAGCACTGATTCAGCATGCATTCAAACTAACTTTTAAGGAATTTTTTTATTACAGGAAACAACAATGATAATAATCTGGGGAATCTCTGTCAAGAAAGAGCCTTTGGATAATCTTAAGAAAAAGATATCTAAGCAGGAAATCCCACTTGGTTTTGTTCATTTAACAAGATCTTACAGGTCTTCAGAAATATCTTTTCATTTTATTCTGAACGGAATTTATGGTGGAATACACAGTAGTAGCTCAATGTTATTTAATTTAACTTTGCATAAATTTGAATGAGCACTCCCAGGAGAGCCTGAAATTTCAGAGAAACCTGGAGATGATAGACAGCAAAGTCTTCCTGAGATCTTTGTTTTTCCAGCCTTGGAAGCTGATTCCAGAATGCTTTTATTGCTTTTTCTACTGTATATTTTTTTCTTTTTCTTTTTTTTTTTTTTAATATTTTATCTGGTTTAGTTTTATGTGTTTGAAGCAGGGAGATTATTCCTCTGAGTAATATCAGCATATTCCTTCTGACATCCATGATGTCTTGTTAATTTCCTTTCTTTATCCCTTCTTATTCATTTTCCTTGCACCTCAGTGAGTTTGCCTGTCCTCCATGGTACTTGCACAAAGGCATTCAATATTGGCAAATGACTCCACACCTTCCCTAGATCACTTTGTCAAGCTAAGCAGCTCCAGCCTCAATCAATCTTGCAGCTCCACCACAACCACCCCTGAAGGATTACAAGATGAGTGGCTTTACTAGTTAACCTCTTTTACTTCCTACAGTCCTGGATTGCTTTTACTGAATTTTAGGTCCGTCCTTCGGAGGAAAGCATTGGTCAAGTGTACTGAGCTGTGTGTGGCCATGCATTGTCCCTGCTCCCACAGCTTTGGACAGACTGCACACACAGAGACATTAGGGAGCTGTGTTCAGCTCTGAGCTGACAGGGTGATGTTATGTGATGTGTCTCCAGATGATACAGCCCATGTCTCCCATTCTTGGGAAGAGTTGCAGGAGAGTGACTAAACCACATTTGTGTCTTCCCAGCCTCAGACTATTCCGGGAGCTGGAGAAAACTGTGCTACAGCCCAGGGCAAATTTGAGGCAGCATGGCTGAACATGTCTTCCAGACTAGCATGTAGCTCAGAATCATTTTGGCTTTGTACACAGAAGTTGCACACCAGAATTTGTCTGTCATCCCCTGCCTGAAACCCTCTGTGGCAGATCCTGGAGGCAGCAGGTGTCCTGGGACCACAGGCCTCCACCACCGGGATGGTTATTGGCCCAGTCATACTGCTGTGATCCTCTGTAGGATGTGGAGGTCAGCACAGGAAGAAAGATCTCAGAGTTATTCCCACTTTGGGTAGATACTGTAAATTATCAGTATAAAACTCACCATACTGTATGTAACCTGGCTAAAACTGGTATTAATTAACATGATCTTCCTTGATCTTCTCTCCCCCAGGTGCAGGTTTGCTGCTTTATTCCACTGAACTCCCCTTAGATCTTTTGATTAGGACAAAAGGCTACAAACATTGTAAAGCCATGGCTGGCCGAGGACATTTAAGGAGCTATTGCTGCCCACCACGCATTTCTAATATCACCAAACTCATCTGAGAAGTCTCTGTTGCAGGAGCAAGGAGTTTTGGGGCTTAGCCTGATTGTATAAGCAAGAACACAGTAGAAGTGTGTGTCTGTTTGGACTTTCTGGGCTAGAAAGAGGCTGTGTTCTTGTGACCAGCTGAGGGGACAGTAATGCAGCCCATAAGACAGAGAATGAGGGAAGCTTTAAGAATTTGAGCACATTTTATGCTTGCTTTTCCTTCAGCAAGCAAAGGCAGGGGATCGGTAGGATGAAGGCTGAGCTGTTAATTTGTGAACAGAATGAAGACATTTGCTGGTAAATTGATCGGTAGAAGCACCATCATATTTTTGGTGGGTTTGAGGAATGGACTAATCAGGAAAGAAATTCCTAATAAGCAAAATCCTGCATGTATGGGCAGTTTCAGCTGGTGGTACTGGTAAACAGTAATATTATGTCTTGGCATGTTTTTCAGCTTTTGACTGAGGCAGCCACAGCCTGGTCTATGTACACACATTTACATATTGATTAATGTTCTCTGCCTATGGACTGAGTGCCTGGTGGCTTTTCCCCATCAGTTCAGAAGCCAGTAAACTGCCTTTGCCTGTGATCTAACATCAGAAATAAAATGGTATCATGTTCTCACTGCACATTTGCAGGAAAGAAACTGGCTACATTACACGGACCTATGGGATCAGACTCCTTGGAATATGAGATGTGTGTGGGTGAACTTGGCCAGTGAGGCAGCCAAGAAGACAATTTACTAGCCCACCCCTGAAGAACATGATGGGACTCCAGAGGATGGAATCAGAGGCCCATACATATACTTAGAGAAGTTATTAACTTTTTTGGGTATTTTGGTGCTAGAATTTTAAGCCTCATATCAATTATCCTTCAGCAAAGAGCATTTTACTATGGAAAAGCAATTACATGCATAGTGGGAGCTCTCCTGACTCTAAACTGAGGCAACAAGAGTGTTAAAATTTTTAATGAAGACCTTTGTTTCATGCAGGGTTTCTCAGGTGTTGAGTTAAACCTCTACTAATAAAAAGCAAACAAAACCAAACACAAAGTAAAACTGTATGCCAAAACCTAAGTCCAGCCTAGTTTCAGAGACACTGACACGGCCAAGAGACAATCTAAGTCAAGTGACTTGGAGTCTATTTGTTTTCAGTGGAGTTTAGGAAGTACTGACTGTCCACAATACCGCAGTACCACTCAGGACCTAGGACTGTAGCACTTACAAAAGTGTGTGTTAGCTCTTACAGTGTCTAGTGGAGACTTTAAACCTCTGGGCTGGTGTGCTCTGCTTGCCTGATCTTGAAATTCTTGTCCAAAATTCATATTTCTGGTGTACCATCCTGGTCATCTTGAAGAAAAGAGGCATTTTCCCTTTGGCTCCAGTGAGGTGTATATGACATTCCTTACACAGAAACAAATTGGAGAAATAACTCTAAGTCAAAAAATATTTCAAGTCTAATGTATCCATAATAAAGGAACAGGAAAAAAAAAAAAAAAAAAAGAAAGAGAGAGAATAGCTATTATATGGTTAATTTGTGTGTTTGTTTTTCCCCAGTTATTTGTAAGCAGTAGGCTTCATTAGCATGCTTTAAAAACATTAGCTGCTTCTGATAAGAGTCTGAAGAAAAGATTCAGAACTCTGAAAGCACTTTTGTCATATACTCTGGGTCATTGACTCATTGAAGTGCCAAGGGAAAGAGCAGTGATTTTAAAAGGGTAATGCAGAAATAACTCATGGAAATAAGTGCTGAACTCACTTCACTGGGATTCAGACATTTCCATTTCCATTTCCGTTTCCTCCCTAATCCTAAATGATGATTCATGTAAAAGTGAGGCTAGAGCTCATGGTGGTATTTGTCAAACAAATCTCTGCAGTCTCTCCAGCCAGTGTGTGCTCAATATTTTTAAGTTTTGCCATATCCAAAGAGGATTGGGCAATTAAATTAATTACACACCTCTGGGAAGTAATCTATACCTTGAGGCTTTTGAGGAAGGGAAAATTCCACAGTTGCACCTGGTCAAATGGTTACACATGAAGGAAATGACCCCTTGACCCTTTTAGGTGCTCTGAACATTAAACTTGTTTAACCCTCTATTACCTGCAGAGCTATAAACTGCTTACAAATCTATGCAGCCCCACTCCTCCAAAAAAGGGCAGTATTTGACTGACCTTAAGCAGCAGGGATTCTTATGGGTGGCATGAGGAAGAGCTGCAGAAATTAAAATTGACCTTATCTTGGCTGTAGTATGCAGTTAGAAAGTGCCTACTCTGTTTGTGGGTGCAGGATTTAGCAGGACCATTCGCGAAGTCTTTGGGTGAATACAATGCGAACAGTGCAGAATCAGCAATGCTACAGCTATGCTCCTTGTCATGAGGAGAGGGCTGTCTCACTGCTTTTTTCCTGTATGATGTTGCCTTATTGTCAGGGCTTTTTGTCTTTATGTGACTGAAGGCAGCAAACCAAATGATTGCTCCATTCTGAATAATTTCATCAATAGTTTATAGCAGCACTATAACTATCTCAAAGCCTTTGCATGAAAAAGCATTGTCACACTTTGTTTATTGAGAAGATTTACACTGGTAAAGGAAGGTCCCAGAGGGAGCCCAGATTTGTGTGTGTAACACCTTCCTTCTGGCTCTTGATTGTGTATGACATGGTTTGATGTCCCTTTGATTCCTTTGTATTACCTCTGAATTTGACCTGAATTGTCTGTGAAGTTGAGGATAAGAGTGGTATCATTCATAGCTCAGTGTAATTCATCAGCTGAATGTGAGAGTAGAGAGTAAAAATAAAAAATAAGTGAAGCATGCAAAAGATACCTGTCAGGGACAGGTTCTCTATCTGAAATGATGCTTTGCTTTGCTCTAGATATATAATGAGTGGTTTCCATATGTGCCTAGGGCTGTAGATAGGTGATAAGAAAATCATAAGAAGTCGGTCTTATACTAGCTTGTGCATCAGTCTTTGAATTTGTCCTACAGGAGGTATAGGAACTCCAATTACTGATTACTAAAAAGAAAATAAAGAAAAAGCCCATGTTCTCCCACCCAGCCCAAACATATGCCTCAGAATAAAGATGACTAATGAGGTGTGAAAGAGCAGCAGTCAGGAGAGAAGCTGTGAAGCTGTGTCAGCCCATCACAAGCCATCCTAAGGCTGGGCACATCGGGGTTACAGGTCTGCAGTTTCCCGTGGGATGTGCCATGTTCTCAGGCTGCAGGGGAAGAGCCTGCCACTCTGGCAGCATCAGTCCTGCCTGCTAGATGAAGGCCCTGTCACTATGGCATTATTTCTATTTCAGGGCACATTCTGTCTGCTGAGATGACTTGTTCAGGCATAGGCGATCTTGAGCCAAAGGCAAAACTTCCTGTCCTGAATCTTTCATAGAACAGATTTTTTTAAAAAATCAGCATCCATTCCCACTGCAAGGCTTTCCCCCTATAACCTGCAGTGACACCAGCTGCAACACCTGAGAAGAGCACTGGATTACAGGAAGTGCATCAAAGGTGAGGGGGAGCAAAGTGGCCTTTTTTCTACATGGCAAGGTTTGCAGAGCAGATGGCACCTGCTGGAAGCTTCAGGCTTTAGCAGATAATTACCAAATCTCCCTGGTGCTCTCTTCTAGCTGGGTATGAGATTATTGGCTGAATTTGGAGTGGCCACTGTGTAATGGGCATGGTGAGTAAAGCTGCAGCTGACTGGGCTGATCCTTACAGAGTTCCCAATGCTTTAAAGATGTGTAGCCACTTCTTCCCTGGGCAGTCTGTTCCAATGCTTGACAGCCCCTTTGCTGAAGAAATTGTCTCATATCTAAATCTCCCTGACATAACTGGAAGCCATATCTGTCTGGGGCTGATACTTCTTGATCAAAACCAAAGAGCATTTTGTTATAAAGCATTATAAAATTATAGCTTGTTTCATACATACCTTTCAATTTCATCAGATGCAATTGAGGGAAGATGTGAAGATTGTGAAAGTGGTAGAGATTGTTGCATCTCAGGTGAGAACCAGCAATTTTACCTGTCTCAGGGCTGAACAGTGTCAAATAATTTTACAAATCCTTGTGTGCCTTAGCACAACATTTTATAAGAGAGGCAACGAATACAATCAATTAGCCAGAGAAATCAAGAGCTATGCAAAGAAGTGAGCACCTTTATGGAATGGCAACATCTTGTGTGCCTTCATGGGTCTCCTGTTAGACAAACATCCCTCCTTTGTTACTGGGGTCAGCTGGTGTCACTGCCAGTCCTGCTTCAGCTGATGTGCACTGTCAGGCAGCAGAGAAATGGTGTCGACTAAATGGCTTGTCATCTAGTAACAGAGTGGAGAACACAGGCTTTGCACAACTCTCATTTGTTCAGCATTTCTGTGGCCAATATTGCAGACTTGGAGGGGTTTGGAAGATTTGGAAGGGTTTGAGAGGTGCTTTCCCAGAATTAATTCTTCACTCAGTGGGAGGGAGGAAGATTGAACTCTATCTTGTGTTTGCTATTATTAAACATGTCTTCCGTTTGATATACAGTTTCAGTTCAGAGGTGAGGGGGTATCTTTCGTGTGATAACAAAAAAGAGCCCAAAAAGAGAGAAAAAGAGAAATCTGAAGACTGGCATTTTCTGCTTAAGTGAGCCCAAAGCATGTCAGCTTTCGTAATCCCCTCTCTTAGTGCAAGGGGTAAAAAACCAGCAACAGAATATTAGATACCTGAAACCCATACCAGGTTCTGCTGTCATAAAAGCAAAATTTAAAAGTGAACACTCACATTTCCACCAGGAGATACTAGCTGTGGCGGAGACAGGCAGCCAGGCTTCTTCCCAGCCCCAGTTTCAGTATCATCTTATTTTGCTGACCAGGGATCTTTCCCAGCTTGGAACACAGACACGCCAGCTGGCTGGGCTACCACTGTGAGTGAATACATTTGGAAATGGCTGTGCTATCTCAACGCCTTACGAATACATCAAAGTGTGCTACAAGCACAGCTGGGGTTTGTCTCCCTGCCTGCTGCCAGGAGAAGTTCCAGCTTCTTCTCCTCACTCTCTTCATCCATACATTCTCAGTCCTTCCTCCACCCTTCAAAAAGAAGGTAAATGGTGTATTATTAATGATCTTTGGTTTAATAGCCATGCTATTACAGAAAATCTGAAAAGAGGTAATTCCACATGCCAATAATCTGTCCACTGATTCTTCTCTTTTAGTGTCAGATGAGCATGCAAACAATTATTATTATGGTTAAATTCAGTTCTCAGGCAAATAAGAGGCCCTGACTAGAGCTGAGGGATTGTGCTGGCAAGCAAAATGAGAAAGGACGAGGCATTTCAATCCCAAACTTCATACTTAGCAAGTGATATCACCTTGGGCTGCTGGCTGTGTTAGGATTGGTTCAGCAGCCAGGCCTGGGGAGGAACAGGATAGCTGAGCATTGGGGGATTCTGTTCTGGACCAGGCATGGAAATTTTCGGGTCCCCTGTAAAATCTGTTAGCACTATATTGCAGAAGATTTCCTGTAATCTTTGTGACACAGTTTGTGCTCCAGGCTCTGGAGAATCTTTTTGTCCAAAATGTTTCCCTTGGTGGATTTCCAGTGATGCAGCTGGGAGGCAAACCTGGTCCATCTCACTGGTAACAAAGATAATTGCAGTCTCTGTTAATTCATGTTTCCTGTGTTAATGATTTCTTTCCGACAAAGTGCTCTGAGAATTTTTTCTTGCATCATAAAGAGAGAAAAAATCACTCCCCCCACTGCCTTGGATCTGTTGCCAGTTTCTGCTGAAACCGAGTGAAGATGGAAGCAGAAGGTTTTTGTCATTCTGAATTTCTTGGACAGTGGTTTTTTAGTTTTGTTTTGCTAATCTCTGTATTGTTGTAGGATACCTTTTACCCATTTGGAATTCAAGTATCCCTGTTTCCTCTGCTGGTGATCCTGCTGCCTCCAGCTGGGATTCTGCAACACAAACTATTTACAGAATTAAATACTGGAACCAGGAGTCTTTAATTGCCTGCAGATGCATCTTCACCCTCTCAGCAGCACTAGACAGATGTCTGAACTATGTATGCTGGTGCAAACTCTAAATTGATCTTAAGTGCCTACACAGACCTCCCTGACGCTGATTTTTGTCTGGCTCTAAAGCAGTGAGAATGGTTCTCTACCCTCAGAAATCGCCTGTCTGACCAGTCATGGAGAACTGTGCAGACAAGCCCTGGAACAGAGGCATGTGTCTTAGGAATTGGAGGGGGAACATCTCCAACCCCCAGCACACACAGCTGTTTTGACACTCATGAGGAGCTTTTGCCATCCATGACCATGGGCCATTCTGGCCCAAATCAGGTTGTCAGTTTGATTATAATTACAGCCATTAAGAGAACTGTTCATAAATTTCCTATTCTTGTAACCAAGGCTGGCACTGATGTATAAGCCCCAGAGCTCTGAAGTCAGGGCTGCCTTCAGAGCACTCTGAGAGTAGATAAAGAGATGTCAGCACTGGATATGCTGTAGTAACATTGCTGTGGCTTGCTCAGAAACATTGTAAAGTTCATATTTCACAATCATTAGCCTCAGCAGTGCCCATCTGTTAAGCACTGGTAACAATTGAAGTGTTTCATAGCAGATGTTCTCCCTGAACAAGTGCCTGTGCAGACTTTGCTGATTTCCTGGATCACAACTGTTTATCCCAAATAATTCTGCAAATAATTGTCAGAGGTCAGTTCATAGTGAATGTCCTGTTTTCTGGGTTTTCACTGGTAAGAGCAGTGCAGAACTGCACTCATTGCACTTTAGCCCTGCTCTCAAACACTGGTACAAATCAAGAAGGGAATCAGTGGAGTGTAAAACAGATGGAAGTGAGATCAAAATAAATCCTTCCACTTTTACCTCGTAACACTTCAGATCACAGATGGGAGCACTGAGATGCAGACAAAATATGACAGGAGGTTACTTGAACATCTGGAGTCTAAACAAATGCTTCTTTATGCAAAATAACATTTAGCAAAAAATGCCCAGAAAATGTGAAAACTGGACCCAATCCTGGTCCCATGGAAGTTGCTGCCAACACTCTTGTTCACGTCAGCAATTCTGCTCTGATGACATTACAAATGTCATGTCTGAGTTACATCTGATGGCAAATGGAATTTTAAAAGCTTTCCTCCAACCTTTCTGGTAGAATTGTCTTTGCCAAAAAAAACTTTGCAAGGATATTTAAGGCAGGAGCCAAATGTCCACTACTTGGATTCTTGGATTCAAAGCCACAAATATCTATGTGGTGTTCAACTTGCCATGAGAAACACTTAGAAATGGGCACTTAATTCTGCTTTGTACCTTTGGAAATGTCCCATCTGATTTAGGTTTTGACATACCTGTAAAAAGGCCATGGCAGTTTAAGGTAACACTGTTGTCCAACATTGGTTAATGAATCTCTTTCAGTGAGAGGAGATTCTCTCACAATTATCCAGCTGTGAAACAGAGCTGGATGAGCACTTAGCATGATTGAGCTGCAACTCCAAGCTGCTGCTCAGGCATGGCATAAGCTGATCTGGTAGGCTTTGCAACTGGAATTGATGAATAGCATTGGATGAACTGTTTGAGACTAAAATAAAAGAGAATGTCACAGAATCAAGGCTGCTGAATGTTAGAATCTCTGCAAGTGACACTTCTGTACTTACCCAGATAACATCTACATGGAGAACCAGCTTCTTTGGGAAGCTGGTCTTTTCAATTTAGTTGGGAAAAGATGAGAATAGGATGAGAACAGAAGTTGGTTTGTGTAAATTTTTAGGAAAGGATGTTATAATAAAAAAATACTTGGATAACACAGGAGGAATCTGGAATTCTTGATAGATGATTAGAGTGGACAAGCTCTGGGTATACCAGTGTGTGTTTATGGTTTGTATAATGAAGGACAAATAGGCAGCCCTGCCACTATCCAACTGGAAATCTGTGTGTGATTAAGGAAAGGAGATGTGCTCCCTTCACTACCATTAAGTAGAGTTCTCCCTTATATCACTGTCATGGGCCAGGATCTGATCTAAACCACGTGCTGTAGCTAGTAACCTCAGATAAATCAGCACTTTGTGTCTTTCTAAGGTATTGTCTGTCATTGCAAGGACATTTAACAAACTGCCTATGTGGGAATTGCTTGTTTAATCTAAAGCAGAAATGCAGACAACTTTGGGGTGGGAAGGCAGGAGTGAGACCAATAGGACTCATAACAAATATGTGAAAAGTATTAAAGTAGCCAAGACCTTTCACTGCAGGTGGTGGTCTGCGTGCACATGTAGGGGAGAAGTCCTCTGTATGGAATGTCTGATATACAGTGCAGGTGTGCATGGCCAGATCACATCAGCTGGGCTCAGTGCTTTCTGCAGGGTGAGGGGCATGGTGACAGAGCTTCCTACAGCTTTACACCACTGTGTGGCACCTTGCTGACCCAGCTGGAAACTGGAGCCTAACCAGAACTACCCCAGCTTTGGTGATGGTCACATTGCTCTTTTGGGTGCTCCTGGTATTTTAGTAAGACTGTGCTGATCTTGTAGATCTTTCAGGCTTGGGTGGTTGTTTAATCTTTTGGTGGGATTGGCTGAGGGACTATATACTTAAAATTCACATATCTCTTTTTCATTTTGCTGCAGATAAGAGATTTTATGAGATACAGATTTCAGGCAACTTCAGATGAACAGTATTCCAAGCTGGGATCTCAGTCAACTCCTGAGAAGGGCAGGGATGGGGCATCATAGGATGTTAGACTGATTTTGTTTGAAAGCGACCTTTAAAGGTCCTAGTCCAAACTCTCTGAAATAAGCAGGGACACCTTCAATTAGATCAGGTTGCTCAGAATCCCATTCAACCTGACCCTGAATGTTTCCATCAAGGGAGGGTCATCTATCACTTCTCAGTAGAGTGAGAGTGTATATATGTATGTATAGAAAATTAGTGTGGACAGTTGGGATTTTTTTTTTTTTTTTGCCTCTTCAAATGTAAAATCCTCAGCTGTGATCCAAGGGGAGTAGGTGCTTTGTGCTCAGGTGCAGAACAGGGGAGACACGTGCCTGCTCCTTAGACAGCTTGGTTCATTCAGATACAACTGCATCTGTATTTTGCATTTCAGCTGCTGAATATCTTAAGGAACCAAACTGAAGTGTGCCAAAGCCAGAGAGGTGTCACTGGAATAGACATGTTATGTGCCGCACGTCTCTCTTGTTAAATGCTGTTAATTGCCTTGGCTGGGCAGCCTGCTGTTCCCTGGTAGGTCTCTGCTGGGATTCCAGCCTTTGCTCCTCTTCTGCAATGGAAACATTTCTCCCTTATTTATTTTTGCGTGAGAAAACATGTTTCCATTCTGAGCCTCTAGATACCACTCGAGTGCCCCCCTGACCTCTCCTCGTGGGCCCAGCCCGTGTAAATGACCAGACGAAGGAATGTGGATGAAGGAAGTGCTATAAAGTAGAAATATTGCTGGCTCGTAAATTCCCTCCAGCACAGCAAGTTTTCAAAATAAACAGCTGCAGTCGCATTGGACAGCATAACTCAGTGGTGCAAAATTCATCACTGGCTTTTGCAAAGAAGGGCAGCCTGACACCAAAATTAAACTCCTCCGAGAGTGCTGTCTGCCCTGGCAACAGACCTGCATTACATTTCCATACAGACTTCACCTGGCTTGGTTCTCCACATTATTCCCCTCTTCAAAACTTGTACCAGGCTGAATCCAGGATGGGAAGCTGAACTACAGTTCTTACTCTAGCCACTGGGATTTGGTGGCCTTTGGGTGGCTTTTATGAAAAAAATCACGAGTTTTGGTATTCCTGTGCTCCTCCAGCCTGCAGCATGAATGTATCCATATCTCCAGTACCTGGGAGCCCAGCCCTGAGCACTGCCTGCTGCTGGATGCCAGGATTGCCGAGGTGTGCTTGGTGCCTCCCTGCTGCTGGATATGCTCAGCTGCAGATCACTCTTGCTTCTGCTCCAGTGACACTTTTGTGTCTGTTTATGAGGGCTCAAGACCCCTTACTTCTGAAAACAGATTGTCCAGGTGATTTCCATGTGTTTGAAGAAGCAGCTTATACACTGCAAAGATTACTTGTAAGTGCAACATTCTGGTGTTTGCTATGCCATGAAAAGGAAGGTTTCTCCTTGGATTGGGAGCTTTTTAAAGAGAAAGGAGCTTTCTCCTAACCCACTCTGACAAGTAGTGCACAAATGGCCATCTGACAGCTTCCAACTGATGGACAACTGTCCATCTGACAACACCCATACCATGTCAAGAAGTGGGGTCAAACTGAGATTCCTCAAAACAAAATGTTAATTTTGGAACATATGTACAAGCACATATCTCAGCTTCAGAGACAGTCCACTCAGAAGCCTGTCTTAGGGTTCAAAGCAATGGAGTCAACATGGCAGGCAAGCGGAGACAGAACTTATTTTTCAACAGTTTTTTGGCTTGACATGGGATGTTTTCAGAAGTTGAATTTAGGGAAATTTTGATGAGCTTTTACGGCTTGTTGAAATATATTCCATTTTGACACAAAACATACTGCCTTTCCACTGAGACCCAGTATCCTCCTGCTCTTCTCTCTTGACTCTGCTCTTCTTATCTAAAAGAATTTGGTTTGTTTATTTAGTAAAAAATTGAATGTTTCCAAGGGTACTAAGACTTTTTTCTCTTCACCAAGAGCTCAAATATCTACTGAAAAAGCTTTGATGAGAAATTTTCAATCAGATTCAATGAAAAAAGAGATGGAGGAGGAAATTATGACTTTCTTTTTTTTCCTTTTAAAGCGCACAAGAGAGTTCCTTAAGTTCAGTTGTGGGAATAAAGAAGAAAGTGACTGCCTTTGATCTGAAGGGAATCCTATAGTTTTCCTGAATTTTGCCAGCTGCTCCAATTCTGCACTTCCACTCAGACAAAACCCTACATTATGATTGAGCCTGAAACCAATGTAAACAATTGTCTGCCCTTTTAGCCCTGCTGTTAGAAGATGGAGTACCAGTGGAGCTGAGAATTTACTCAATACATCCAAATGAAGTGTAACCTTCCAGAGTTAGATGGCACCAGCTCGATAACCCTGTTCAAGTGGAAATAGATGAAGGATGACACTGAAGATTGCATGATGGGGCTGTAGCTGATAGTCCTGCTTGTGACTTCTGTGCTAACTGCACTGGACATGTAAACACCAAAAGGTTTGTCATTACCAGATCTAGAAAAACTCCCCAAAAGACTAGCTAAAAGTTTTATCTATAAGTGAGGGAGAAGAGAGTCATCATGCCATAGACTGTATCGTGCAAGAACAAGTTATTGATAAATGGATGAAGAATAAATTGAGGTTGCAATTAAGAGAAAGTCCTTAACATTTCAAGCGGGCTTTGAAAGACTCTGTCAGCAGAGTCTGGATTAAATAGGTGTGGAATAAGAGGGTTATTTGTGCGATTATGGGATCTGGACTCAGACCAGATCTTGCCGTGTATTGTATAACCTTGGAGTCCACAAACATTGATGCACTTTTTAACCTACACAGCTTTATAGCTTTTAGAAATTAAATGTTTTCTATGACAGTGAGAGAGAGGACCTAGTATTGGCCACACAGGAGTGCTGAAAGAGCAGTCTGATACATCCCACAGAGTAAAGGATGCAGACAGCAGATATTTCTAAGCCCTCCTTCCTGAGGACAAGATGTCTTGGGCAGCATCTTGTAAAGGTGCAGGTTCCACATGCCCAAGGACACTGCTAGTGCTTACACATCTCTAAGGGCTATGTGGGACCCAGTCTTCTAGCAGATGCTTCCAGGGAAGTGGAGCATGTGGGAAGAGTGGGATGAGAAAAAGGAGAGGTAGAACAGAGGCAGAGCAGGACAATGACGAGAGAAAAGGAGGGAAAAGGAAGGGAGAAATAGGGAGCTGGAGGAAAAAATTTAGAAAAATGTGGAAATGAACTAAGAGTAAATGTGCAAGGTGAGCAAAGGGAAGGATGAGAGGGTGGTAGAAAAAAAAAATTAGGGAGATTAGATAGGCCAGCTGTGGAGCATACCAAAAACAGCCTCTGGGCTTGCAGACAGTGGAAACTATGGAAGCTGACTTCTCTGAGTCAGGTCCTAGTGCAAGTACCAGGTAGCTCTTGCTCATCTGTCTGTGCCACTGCCTCACAGCAGTGTTCTACCTTGATGCTCTGGGCTGTTTTCCCTGATGAGCATGATCCTCTCTCTTCCAGCCTTACAGCCCTAGCAGAGTAAATGTTTGGGAAATTCCTATTCCTCTTGTTTTGTAGCATCTGGAGTTAGGGCTGGATAAAGCCCTTCAGGCTGGGAGGTTTTGGAAAGAATCCCCACACTCACTGGGCCCTTTGCCAGTGAGTTAATCCTTTCTGTATTGACCCTTCTAGAAGCAGCAGTCCCAGGCCACCAAGGATCTGATAGCCTTGAACTCTCCAGGCCTGGAACTGTGCTTGCTGCTTTTTAGTGCTGATCTCTTCCCAGCAACTTTCCCCTAAGGACCCAGGAGGCAAAGTAGGGGCAGATCAGCCACATCAGTCCTCACTCTCTCAGTCAGTGCTCTGGTACAGCTGTCATTGTGTCAGTCAGGACAGAAATGCTGTGCCATGTGCTTCAGCCACATTTGTTTCAGTTGCCACTGCCTTGCACGTACGTGCCAGGAACTCCACACTTCCCTACAGATACACCAGGTTCTCTCCCAGAGCCATGGGCTGTAAGCTGCATAGGTCACTGCAGCATCCCTGACCCCTTTGCCCCACTTGTGGGACTGAATCAGGCTGGGCTTGGGCTGAGCTGAAGGCACAGAGCAGTAAGTGGTGCTGGCTGAGCTCGTGTTCAGTGAGAGTGTGTTCTGCAGCACCAGCATGCCAGGGCAAATCACTCCAGTGTGCAAGAGCTGAGCTGGATGGATGTTTGTCTTGTGTCCCATGAGGGACCTGGGGTCGGTTCCATGGCTTGGAGTAGGTAAATGGAAGACAGGCAATGAATTATCTCTGGCAACATCTGAAAATCTCTCAGCTTTCACAAGAAGCCATTGTAGCTGAGGATCCCTGCAGCTATGGCAGTAATCTGCACCACTTGAGAGCCTGGGCTCAGCCTTGCCTTTAGTATAGTTGTCTGAGTAATCCCAAATTCCATAAATAGCTCTTAGTGCCATAGTGCTCCTTGAGCAGCTGTTTCCCAAAGGCTGGAATACTCACACCAGCCAGCTGGACCTGGCAGCACTCATCTGCAGGAAGCAAGATTTGGCCTTCCAGACTCTGCTTCACCACAAATGAAAGGACATTCTTGCAGCCATTTTTCAGAGTAACACTCTGCCTTGGTTCTTCCATCCTTAAAATGGGAATAAAACACCAGAATAGAATCCTCTGTGTGGGATTTGGATGCCTAGACACAGGCTTCTAATGCTGTTTGGAACAGCTCACATGTGCAGCGTGCCTGTCAGATGATAAGAAGCTTGAGACCCAAGTGTTTCTGAGATGGCAGCTGGAGGCCAGGAGGTACCCCACAGACCTACAATGAACATTGCACAGCAATGTCTACACAGAGATATATTTCATACAGCCAACCCAGCTGCTTTCTTCTTCACCTGTATTGTCGACAGCTCTCAGGCAGGCTCACTCTCATGGCACATGTTAGGAGGAGTGCAGAGAAGCATCTGCCACCTGGGTTTTTCTTCACAAATAAAAGCTAAGCCCAAGGGTTTTTATGACCTTTAAACAACTTACACTTGCTCCTGCATTGCAGCTGCAGGCAGTCCACCTGGTCAGGGTGTTTGCTTGGGAGGAAAAAGCTACCTTCTGTGGGAGATCTGAAAAGCTTTTGTTTCCACATTGGATCTCCTGTTTGAAAGTACATGCAACACCTCCAAGAAATGTAAAAGGGAAAACTACAGCCCCCACAGAACCAATGAGGCTGTAAATCCAGAGAAAATCTTCTTGTGTCATTTACGAGCCAGCACATCAGATACTGGCCTCTTGTGCAGAGTGGCTTGGTCCAGGCACATTCCTTCTCCTCATTTCCTCAGTTACAAGGGAAGAGGATGTTTGCTGTGGTGTTATTCTGGGAAAAGGGATTGCAAAAAAACAGGATTTATGTCCTTAGATGGGCACATTGCAGAAATTAATTTTGTTCTTCTTCACAAGAAAAGCTACTAGCTATAATTTGCTAACTGGACATAGGGAGAAAGACCATTGTAACCTCACAGATTAGCATTCTAGGACTGATCTTTCAAGCCTAAAGTCTCTCTTCGCTCTGAGTTCCCTTTCTGGTGCCTGCTGTCTTAGTTGCTCTACAATTTGGACTTTTCCAATGAGGTTATTGATAGGTACTTTATTGCACAGGGATATTGCCATGAGCTCCTGCTGGGCAAGGAAAGGACAATACTATTCTTGTTTCCAGGTGTTCTTGACTTTATCTTCAGGGCAGACATTTATAATTCTATAAATTCCAACTGCAGTTTTTCGGATATTGCAGAAGCTAAAAAAGGCTGTTTATAATCAGGGTGGGGTGGGGGAGGAAGTTGGATTTTGTTTTTTCAGGGAGAAGAGTGCAAAGTTTTTCAAAAACCAGAGTCTATATCCACAGTTCCTTCTTTCTACTGAAGTTTCTGATTCCCTGCTAAAATCAAATGATGCGAAACCTGCTTGAAACTGCTGAAATCAGTGGGATGTTAGGAGCTTCACATCCTTCTTGGAGCTGAGCCCAGACTCTGGGCCATGTGCTGGGAGGGCTTGCTGCAGGGAGCTTCAGCCATGCTTGCCCTCCACTCCTGAGCATCTGCTCTTGAACGTGGCTGGAGAGAGGATTCTGAGCTACACAGACCTTTGATCTGAAATAATGTGGCCTTTGTACTGCTCTCATCATCTTCCTCTGCATCTGTAACTGGCTCGGTGGCTGTCAGCTGGTTGTGCTCTGTCAGTGAAGCCTCCCTGCTCTGTGACACACCAAGCTCAGGTCCCACACCAGACCTGCCCCCAAACACCACTGAGGCAGCTGCACCAGGGCAGGGTGAGAGCACCAGGCAGACTTGTGTTGGGCACCTCACTGCACGTGGGGAATGTCCAGCTGTGAAGCTCTAACAGATGTTGACACCTCTGTGCTGTGTTTGCTCTACGAAATGGGAGTGGGGCCAAGGATCAGTCCCTCCACCTGGGATACACTGTCAGAGCTTTGTGTACATGCTAAATTAACACACACTAAAAAAAGCTGTAGTAAACTGTGCTGCAGATGCTGGGGAATTGATTGTATGCATGTGTGAAGGGGGTGACTATGCCAAGTTTAAACACCTACTTTATTCCCTTGTGGGAGACTGATGTTCTTAGAGCTTAGCTTAATATATATGTCATGTTCTTAGGGCTTAGCTTAATGGACATGTCACAAAACAAGAAGGTGGTGCAGGGGTTTAAATGCATATACACATTTTGAGCCAGTTCTTTTTCCTGAAAATGTGAGCAGTCACTGCAGATTAGAATAAAAGCAAAACTATCTGACAAATTTTTTTCTAAACTGCCTTGTTTAGATCTCAGTATTTTTTATGGAATGAAGCAAGTTCTGAGGAACCAATTCCTGCAGCCGCATAGTTATGAATATACTGATTTTTCTGAGGTTAGTAATTTTGAGCAACTCCTAAAAATGAGATTACAAAGCCTACACAGATGCTTTGTTCAAATGTTTGCTGTTTGCACATTTGTGTTCCAGTCTGGTCAATTAAAATCATGGCTGAACTTGTTGACATGAAATTCAGTCTGTATGAATCCCTTAACCTATATGGTCTTTGCCAGGTTGAAAATGGCATGCAAACTGCTTTTGGTGAGCTAACAAAGCCACAAAAGCTTAAAAGTATAAAACCACCTACACAGCAGCAAATCTCAGTGCCTTTTTGTGAACAGAGATACACAAGAGCAACATTTTTAGGACTCGTGATATAGGACAATGAAATAACATAGACATTTATCATTTGGTTGTGTGGGTCGAAGAGGAAACAGAAACCATCTCCGGAGAGGAATATTGTAAAGTAGTAAATTAGCATAAATAGATTTTTTACGCTCCAGAAGGGAGGATTTAAAAGTAGAGACATTAGGAAGGAAAGACTTCTGATGGTAAGTCATATTGGACTATAGAAAGACCTCCTGAGGGAAGAAATAGAAGCTGAATCCCTAAAAACTTATAAGCACCAATTGAACACAATGGCCATAAATCCTCAATCAGAAACAACCCTGCACTGTGAGAAAAAAGAGTTAGATGGCTTTACTGTACTTCTCCATGTCTTGTAACTGAACGACTCTGATGCTCTTCGTGGAAGGTTGAAGTTTTATAAGTAGCTGGGGATCCATTATATTGAATGATACTGTCAGAGTACCAAACTCTGTGTTTTGGTAAGAATGGTGATAATCTCCTGAAACATGTATGCAAACCCAAAATGCTGAAGCAGAAAGAGGAAGAGTAGCTACAGCCACAAGACCAGAGCTGCTCAAAGGAGGAGAAATGACTAGCTGATATTTCTGCTAATATGCTGGGGCAGTGGCAGGTCATGGGTATGTCCTTCAGGGCCTCATTTCTGGCTGAGTGTTTCCCTCTAAGTGAGAAAAGGTTTAGGAG
The DNA here is from genome assembly GCF_024509145.1 of Vidua macroura. Classification (NCBI taxonomy): domain Eukaryota; kingdom Metazoa; phylum Chordata; class Aves; order Passeriformes; family Viduidae; genus Vidua; species Vidua macroura. Next base: position 17,440,065 of record NC_071578.1, read on the forward strand.
CTGTCTTTGAAAACTTCAGTTATGCAGTCAGCTATTGGTTGTAAGTTCCAGGAACGTTCTGAGTAAAACACCACTCCAGCAAGTGAGCAAATTATTGCATTTGGTGTGTCCCAATTTCCACACCCCCGTTAGGCCTAGACCTGTAAGGCACATGTTCCTATCGTGTGAGTGACATGTATCTTAAGTGATGTTAATGATTGTTTATTGCAAACTAAACATTTTTGCCATCTGGCAACTTTACACAATGAATGTCAGAGCAGTTCCAGCAAATGAAATGTTTCCATCACCACAAACAATCCGTTTGCTAGATCTTGCTTCAATGTGAGAATAATAAAGCTGCTCATAGCCCAGAAACAAATCTCTAAACTAGATTTAATTTATCTGCCTCATCAGCAGGCAGGTATTTCCTGAATATGCTGCCCAGGCCCTAATGCCTGGCTCTGGGCAAATAGCACACCAGCCTTTTCCTCACACATCCTTTTTTTTCCTTTCTCATTTTTTATATTACCTATTACTCTGGGCTTTTATGTGATGTGGCTCTGTGGTTCTTCTTATCTTTTATGTGATGTAACTCTGTGGTTCCTCTTGCCCAAAATGACTATATTCAGGGTTTTAATTGGCTCTAGGACTTTTGCAAAGCAACACTAAAAGAATGGATTTTTTTTTTTTTAATCTAAAAAGGCAATTATAAGAATTCTGATTTTCAGATTTTTCCTGAATATTTGCAGAAAGGAAGAGGTTAAGAAAAAGGGGGAAAAGAGGGGAAAAAAAGAAAACGAGAAAGAAAAAGAAGGGGGAAAAGAATAAAAAGAAGAAAAATATAAGGAAAAAGAAAAGGAGAAAGAAGCAGACTTTGAAAAGCCGGAAGCGCAGTGGCGCGGAGTGCGAGGCGAGCCTTTGGGCGGTGTTCCCCGGCCCCAGCGCGCTCTCCCGGCACTAGAGGGCCCCCCAGGACACGCAACCGGCGGCGCCCGCAGCCCGGGAGGCCGCGGCGGTACCCGGGACGCGGCTGCCGCGGCTCTGGGCTCGCACCTACCGTTCGGTTTTAGTAGGGATCCGGGATCTGCTTTCGCCGTGGACTGTCTGAAGCCCCATCCCTATTTGCTTTGCATCGCAGAGCTGTCTCTGAATGTGTGAAGGAGATTGTTTTAGGATGAAAAAAAAAAGTCATAAAATTAATTCCAGTAGGGCACATAATCCTCTTGCTAAATAGCAATTCAGTTCTTAGGACAAGACTACAGCTAGACTCAAAAAAAAAAAAAGAAAAAAAAAACTTAAAATGAAATGGAATTACTGCTTTGCTCTGTAAATCTGTTCTTATATTCACCTCACAAGTTGTTAATATAGACAAAACCCTGGTCTTTGTTGAGGAATAATGCAGCTGGGAAGTTTGCTTCAGAGTCTGAAAATCCCCAAAGTCTATAGATATTTGGTTTATGGTGCTTTGTTCATGCCTATCTTAGATTAAAAGCAAATAGTGACAGAAGAAAAAAAAAAAAATCCCAAGAGGCATGTGACTCATATTTGATTAGTCAAATGAAAGCCTGAAAGAAATGAGATGGGTGTTGTAAGGACCCCTGACCATTCTGACCTGAACACTGGGTTAAGTCTTTTCCCTGCAGACTCTTAAACCATTTCACTTCTAATGCTCTGGTTGTCTGTGCATCACTTTCCCATGGAGAGAGTATAAAGGCAGAGCTGAGCTTGGCCCTGGCCAGACCTCCCAGGTACCTCCCCTTGCTGGGAATAGAGGACCTTTATTGCTGAGGTCCAGGTTCCTTGCAGTGGCCTGCAAGCTCAGTGAACCTGAACAGTCCAAGCGAAACCCAAGCAAAGCCACACAGTTTGAAACACTCTTGGAATAAAACCCCCTCCGTGGTGTCAGCTTGGTGCTCAGAGGGAGAGGCAGAACACGGCAAACTTGGCTCTGTTTTACCCCAAGCTTTCAGGAAACTCCTTGCAGTGAGGCCAAGAGCTATGTTCATAACAAACCCAAGCAAAATTTATCACGTTTTGCGTTTCTTCATGAAAGGTTAGACCAAGTTGGGATGTACTCTGCTGGGATAAAAGAAGAGATGGAGTCTGCCCTTAAGGGCCGATTTCATATCCACTGAAATCACATGCAAAACTCCCAGGGAAGCAAGCCTAAACTTTTAAATACTGCTACAAAAGCAGCTACCACAGTTCTCTGTCATTCTAGTTAACCATCTATAAACAGTTACTCACTTGACCTCTATTTGATCTCTCCCTCTGCCCTCCAAGGAATCTTTCAGGGCCAACATACATTATGGATATGTCTGTGTACATGAATGTTGGAGGCTATTTTACTACTATGAGAACAGATCTCTTGCAATTCTATCTGAAATCTGGTTGTTTGGGGAAATTGTTTTTTCTTTCTACAGACAAATCCAACAAATGACATCTCTTGGTTTATACTGGTCTGCTGAAAATACTTAATTGCTATAAGTCCTGTTTGCCACAGGACCTTTGTAAAGGATGATTTTGGAATCCTGCCATGGCAATAAGAAGGGAAAATAGTTGTAGCACTTGAAACGAGAAGGTCAAAGACAAGAGTCAAGAAAGATCTTCGAGCCACACTACAATTCTCCTTTTCTATCTGTTGCTTGAATGTGCAGCAAGATGACAAAGTCTTCAAGCTTTCACCTGATTAATAGTCTTGGGGGAACAACATTCTGTAGGAATGCTGCAAGAGTAAGACTGCTATTTTAAAAAAAAGAATTCTTAAGCAAAACAAAAATGACAGTAAGATGGAAGTAAGTTAAGGTCATATAGTAACTACAGGAAGAATTTTATTTGGATGTGTTGGTTTGATTGGGTTTTTTTGTTGTTGTTGTTTTTTATTTTTTTTAATATGATAAAGAATTTCAGAGTTAAGTTATGAAATAATATAGATACATAGAAATATTGAAGCACTTAAAATCTCCAAGTACTCTTAACTCTGCACACTACAGATAGAATTCAGTAGCTAATATAAATTTTAACATTTTAGCATCTTTCATTTCCTTCCTGTCACAGTATCATACAATAAGGAAATAAGCTGTATAAACATGCTTTAAAAAACATAATCTTGAAAAAAAATCTGCATCTAGAGATGATACTAAACTGCTGTAGTCATTATTGTGTGAGCTAGTAGATGCCCAAACAGAGAGATAAGGTTGATTTTGTATCTTTATTGTGCAATCCAACAGCCTAATAAATACAGATTTCTAAATGTAATTTTCCTTAACTCTAGAACCCAAGGTAACATACTGTAATGTATTTTACTTGAAATTGTTGAGATGCACTGTTTACCTTAATTCCACTTAAATATAGATTCTGTGGGAGCACTTTGGCCATCCAAAAAAGTGGTGCATTTAGTTACAGATAATAAGTCCAGGAAACTTTATGGAAGATCTCAGTGAAATAGCATTAGTGAGAACAAGGTGAAAACAAGGTTACTATTTTCCAACCTGAGGACATTCAATTTAATTCTTGACTCACACAAAATTTTCTTAGTTGTGCTGGCTAGAAATCGCTTATTTTAGATGTAATCTAAGGGAGTTTAAAACAGCTTCAGATAATAATGACTTCATTGCTGTATTTTGCCAGTCTAAAATTCTAAGTAACAGAAATGTTGCCATCTCCTTATTTAAGAGGAAATGTAATTTGATACAAACACACTAAAAATTTGGAATATTTTATTATTAAAAAAGGCTGTCTCAAGCTGTGTTGAAGTCAACAGTAGGTCTATTTAAGGTTTCTGAATTCATCCTTTCTTTGTTAGCATTCAGATAAAAGATTGAATTTACTGGCTATTAAGGAGTTCTGGCTGCAGCTGTTTGGGGGGAGAAGGGGGAGAGGGAGATATTCAGCCACCCAGATCATCAAGGGGTGTAGGCTGGATTTTTTGAGCATTCAGATAAACACTGGTCAATTCTGTGGGAGTTAACATTAAGTTGAAACGAACTTTTCAAGGAATTTAACACTTGGCAAGTTATTTGATTTTCCTTTTAAATGTTCAATTCGTCCAGATCTCTGAGTTCCTAGTTCTAGTTTGGGACGGGGAGGTAAACCACGAGACTCACATTGAGAAGGGGTTTTGATGTTCTGTTTTGTTACTTTATACTGTTTAAATCTTAAGCTCATAGTTGTTGTATCATAGGCAGCAGTTTGTGCTTGATGGGAGGAAAAACCAAAAATCGTCGTTCATGAAAATCGCTCGGAGTTCATTCAGAAGAGCTCGATTGTTGCCTGGAGACCCCTTCTCCACCCAGGAGCAGGGTGATAGCGTGAAGCCGGAGGCAGCCCCGCTGCAGGGCTGTGGGGCGGTGCGGGCTCCGTCCCTCGCTGTCCCCGCGCCCCGCTCTGCGGACTCGGCTGCGCTCCGACCCAACACCTCCCCTCCGCCTGGGGATCCCGCCGGGGCACGTCCTGTGCTGCTCGGGGAAATCGCCCTGCCAAAACAACCCCGCAGCCCGCCTCGGTGCCCGCTCTCTGCGCGGTGGGGAGCGCACCGGGCTGGGCACGCCAGGGGCACACGGCGCGGAGCCCCCGCGTGTCGCCCGGCAGCCGTCGGACTGGCGGGTCAGCACGGCGGGTCGCCTCTCCGCCAAGCTCCCGGGCACTTTACCAAGTAGCCGAACCCCTTCCCTGCCCCGCCGGGATCCCCCTCCCGGGCTGGCTGGGGGGAGTCGGGGAGGTCATGGAGGGATGGTGCCGGGTGCGCTGTCCCGGTCCTCCTGTCCCCTCTCCTCGGGAGGCTTGATCTCCCATGCAGAGGCGCCTGTGGCGGAGGGGGAGGACAGACGAGGCGCAGGGGGACCGAGGCATCCTCCTGCCTTGTTGCTAGTTCACTCAGCTATCCCGAGGTGTAGAGGGAGCCCTTTCATCTCCGTGCTGCGACTCTTCGACTCAGCTCCGAAGGTCTGTCCAGACATTTCCTAGAACCCAACTAGTTTTCACCATCATTTACAACACACCTGCATGTCTCGGGATGCCGAGGGGGGACTGCTGCAAAGATTTGGCTCTGATTTCATTCCACATTCATGCAGTCTCTTTGATCCTTGAGATGTTTCTCTCCGCGGCAATAGCAACAGCAAAGACAAGCTGTTGCTTTAAGTGTTATTACTCCAAGTAATTGTGACTCTAAGTGTGGTGTGGACATAACAGTATCTCTGCTAAGTGCAGTGTGGATGTCCTCGTGTGCCAGTGGGAGCACTTGGCGGGACAGCAGCACTCCTAGAGGTGTTTGCAATTACGATGAACTTCTCGCATCCCTGCAGAGTGTCACAACTGTCACGGCAGCCGTAGCCAGGCTCACAGCACTGGTTACAATTATTGGTCCTTTCAATGCATCAAGTTCGTGCACTACTGTGCTTCCTCACCTAAAAGAAAGGAGGGGATCCGGGAGCAAAATCAGCCTAAACAAATTCAGTCCTCTTTGGTAAGAAGGCGCTAAGAAATACAAATAACTAGATGTAGGGAGTTGGATGTGAGTCTTTGTCAGGTAGGGATCCTGTTCATCACCAAGCATCACCGCAAGCATTTCTCCTGGCCTTTAGAAACAATCTTTTCTCAGTGAAACTGTCACAGGTTAGCAAGATGCAACGTTTGGACCCCTGTGTCCAACCTGGTGGTCTGTGGCTGAGAGAATTAGAAGTTACCCGGCGTACAAAACAACCATGCAGGCGCTTTTGGTGGCATCATGACCTTGTCCTTTAAACATCTCCACACAAGGATTAGCTGTACCCACCTGACCCCGCGCTGGCCCAGCCGAAGATGTCTGTAATAAATGCAGACAGAGGAGTCCAAATTCAATCAAAGCTTCGATGTTTATTTTAAGTTTTTAATCTGCACCCCTGTGGGCTTGGGCTGCAGAAAGCGAGGACATGCTTAAGTCATTTACACTTGACAATACTGTAATAGCTGAGGGCAAGTGACACCCCTGGGCGTCTGAGCTCTGCAGGGCTACCAGGGCTTTCAGCCGAGGTGCCAGGGAGTCCAGTGGCATCTGCAATACAAAGGAAGTGGAATGTTGGCAGCAAATGTACTACTGGGTCGATTTAATACAGGGAAGAGGTGGTGTTTAGGGCCAAACACGAAGAGGCAAAAAATGAAAGCCTCTCACGCCTCTCTCTCTCCCCCTCTGCCTTTTCTCTCCTCAAATGCCCACATAAACTTCTGCGAAGATTCTTCGTACAAGGCGCTGTACGCGATGCCCAGGGCGCCAGTGTAAATCTAGATTCACGCCCGCGAGAGTGAAGGGGAAGTTTTCTTCTCTCCCCGGTGTGAACACTTAAGGGATGTGTCCCATACCGCTATCCCGGACCCCGCTATCTGGGTCAGGAGCCGCCGTGCCGGGGTGGCACAGTTTGGTGAGGAAACAACTTTCTTCCCCCGGCTGGGGCTGGATGGGGTGGCGGTGACACCGGTCACCGCCGCAGCCCCGAGCCGCCGGTCCCGCGGGGGGCTCGGAGCGCGGAGCTGGGGGGACAGACGCTGTGCCTGGGGGGAGGCTGACGGAGCGAAGCGAGAAGCCCTCGCTCTTTTGGTTTCTTTCCAACCATTTTTTAGCGGAGGAAGGATGTAATAACATGCCACGGGCAATAAATCACAGTCTAGCTACTCCCCCTGGCTCTCCTCCCCCCGCCCCCGGCCCCTCTATAGCGGGAGGGGCGGAGGGGCCGCCAGCAGAACGCCGCGGCTGCCGGGACGAGCAGAGCAGCGCCTGCCCGCGTCCTCCAGCCGCCCCAGCATGGACCTTCGCGCCCTGGCGCTGCTCGCCTTCGCCCTGGCCGTCATCTCGCTCTCGGAGGGTAAGTGAGCTGCGGGGCCGCGCCGCTCGCACCGCTCCTGCCGGGAGCCCGGCCGGGAGCGATGGTCCCGCTGAAATCCCTGCTCTTCCCCCCTCTCCTCGCAGCTACACCGCTTTCCCGGCTCGGCTCCGGCCGCGGTTCAGAGGTGTCTGGTGAGCCAGAAGAGCGATGGCTGTGCAAAGCTGGAAGCAGGCAGGCTCCCATTCCTCTCTCTCCTCCATCCCTCCCTGGCTTTTTTCAAAAAGCTGGCCAAAGCGGTCCTCTGCCAAACTCGCCCCAGATTGAAGTCGTCTGGGGGAAGACTTTCAACAGCGCTCGGTCTGCAGGGAGGTGGTTTGGCTGCTAAATATATATATCGACTTTCCCTCTAACAAAAAAAAAAAAAAAAAAAAAAAAAAAAAAAAAAAAAAAAACCGCAAAAAAAAAAAAAAACCAACAAAAAAACCAAAAAAAACACCCCAAAAAACACCAACAAAAAAACCCCAAAAAACCTGCCCTAAAAGTTACAAGCAATTAGAAACAGGCGGTTGTTCGGTTCCTCTTCTGTCCCCTATCGTGATCTATCTTTCCTCAATCAGGGCAGAGCTGAGCCAAAGCGGTCACTCGGCAGGAATTTACCGCACCCCGGCGCGGTGCACGGGAGGTTTCGGGGGCGCAGGGAGCTGCCGTGACGGGAGGTCTGGGGCATCGCGGGCTGGCGGCGTTGGGAGCGCAGTCACATCCGCACCGCAGCGCCGTCTCACTGCCCGCCCGCCCCACGCCGGTCCCCGCCGTCCCGTGTGTCGCGCCCGGAGCCCGGTGGCAGCTACAGCTGTGCAGCTTACTTTGCCAGCTGTGCTCTGTGGCTGTTCGGACAGCTCCGGAGACAGCGGACACCCGCGCGTCGCGGGGAGCCCTGTGCCCCAGGGCTCCGGGCGGGGCGAGGGTTCTGCCAGCAACCGCCGGGCATCCTCCGGACTCTCCTCCTGCGGCCGGCAGAGATTTGCCATCTCTTGTCACCTGTCGAATGTCCTCTGTCTGGGTTTTCAAACTTCCGCTCCCATTCTGTTCTCCCATTCTGGCCAACGAAACTTGGGTGTTGTCCACCCAGGGAGGCAGAGGATGCCCTCCGGTGCCCTCCTTGTTTAGCCTGAGAGAGTTAATTTTCTCCGAAAATTTCCCGATGCCTTTCCGCACAACAGCCCCGTCCCGCTGGAACACGGAGCCGGCACTGCCCTGGAGAGGCTCCAACGTCCCGGGCAGGTGGGCTCCAGCCCCCGCCGTATCCACCACCCCGGGGCTGCGGGCTGGGAAGCGAGAGCGGCGAGTAGCGAAGGCAGAGCAGGGGGACCACGGGTGGCAGTGCCAGCTCCAGCCCCTGGCTGCCAAAGTCACCAGCTGCCGAGCGGCTGGGGCCGCCGATGCCTGGGTACCTGAGCGGGCTTCCCTCGTGTCTGGAGGCGAGTGCAGGTCTGGAGGGACGAGGGGACCGGGGCTCTCCCCCCGCTTACCTCCCGCTGGCAGCCTTTGCTCAGGGCTGGGAGGCCGGCAGAGCTGCCCAGCTGCAGCTCGGTTCGCCCCCAGCGCGGCTGCTCTCCTTTGCTGGCAGAGGGATAAGCGTGTGTCGGGAAAAGCGTGTGGGGACCTGGCTACCTGAGGAAGGAAATGGCCCACAGGGGCCGGAGAGAAACTAGTGTAAGGAAAGTGACCCCACCGTCTTGCGGTGTTAAGAGTGGTGGGTTTTGCCTACTTTGCATGTCATGAAGTGCTCTCAGCCCTGATCCAGATGAGGGCTCGCAGGGGTGCCTTGTGCTAGGGAGCAGGTGACCTCTGAATTCTTCTTAGTTACCTGGTAAAGCTCTGTCTGTCTATCCCAGCCTCGCTTTCCAGGGAAATGGAGCTGTTCTACACTTTAAAAATTATCAACCATCTCCTGATAATGACAAATGCACCCTAGGCTGAACATAAGTAAAATTATTTCCTCGAATGTTTTGTCTGTTCATGTCCAGCCTGCTTTCCTGAATATAGCTTCCCTCTCTATTCAAGCATCCAGAGCTTCCTAGTCCACGCAGCATGTTACTGATAACTTTGCAGCAGAACTGGCAACTGACTTCTTCCCCTGCTGTCCAGTCTCAGTGTGGGTAAAGAGAAGCAGATCCCTGTGGGATGAAATAGGTATTGTCCAGCACTGACAAGTGGCCACTTTGTGAGAGCATTTTGTGTGTGCTTTGTCTCTAGAGAGAATTTGTCAGCAAAAGTAGGTGTTCAGAGCCAACAAAACTCAGCTTGAGTTGGAAAACAATAACACTGTTTATTCTTTTAAAAATTCCAAAACACAAATTTCCAGTCGAGGCCAAAGGAGATGTTCTTTTTTTTGTCTAAGTAAAATTAGGTTGAAGGAATGACGTTAAGATGTCAAACTAGTATCTGGCTGTTCTGTAACTTTTGACTACGTTCATCCATTTGAACCAAATGTGCCAGGCAGATAAAGGTCTCAAAAGCTTCATGTGCCATCAGTTATATGTTTTCATGTAATAAGGCAATTAATAGATTATAATAATTTGCTGTACTGAGAGAATGGCTTCAGCTTGTGCTCAATGTTTGGTAGATATCGGAGAACTCACAGTACAAATTGGTAGATTAATTAATAGCTTAATCAGCTCTAATGTACATGCAACAACAATATGTTTCAAATTTTGAAAAGAGATAAGGAATGTGTTTGTCAGCCTCAGAGTAAGACCAGAAATGTTCTCTTCCTAAATTACAACCTCCAAACGGCCCCTTCCCTCTCCTACTTTTGGAAGATAGGGGTTCATGTGTTGAAGATGCCACATGCACAAGTTTTCCCTGGCTTTGAGCCTTGTTGATAGCACAGCCAGACAAGGAGCAGCGGCAGGAGTCACTGATTCCCTGTTGGGGATACAGAGAGCTGACCCAGTGAGTGCCACTCCCTGGTGCTCAGTGCCTGCTCCTGACCACCAAGAAAGGCACACAAAAAATACCAAAGGGATTCTTGTGCTGGGAGGGGGTTTGTCATTCCACTGCACGTTGGGGTAACAGCACACTCACACTGGGGCTTCCTCTCTTCCTTGCTGTGCTAGATACCTTTTCTTGGGCAGGAAACAACCTTGGGACTTACAGACGTGTTTAGTCATGGTTAAACTTTCTCTCCTCCTGATTTCAAATGGTATGAGATTGAAAATCCCACCTCGAGTCTGAGAGAGGACAGGATTGCATTATCAAATCATGGATCTGAACAGTTCATCTCTTGCACATTGTTTAAGTTAAAGCTGGCTTAAACTTGGTTGGGACAAGCTTGCAGAGACACTATCACTGCAGCTGTGCTGAGAGTTGTGTGGCTGTATTCAGTTTCAACCTCCCTTTCCAATACAAATTCACAGATGTGTAGCTATCAGGCACAGATTTGCAGTGGGAAATCCTAGTGCCTTCCTCACTCCTTCCCACATTAGCTCTAGCCAGTCTAGTCCATGTTCTCGAGGCTCACTCTGTAGCCCTCCTTCCTCCTCCCCTTGCAGATTATTAATTCATAGATGGAACCACTGTTTGGAGTGGCAGAAAACTGATAGAAAAGTCCTTCAATTTTTTCAATTTATAGTCCAAATTCTGGTGTGAATCAGGAGAAGCTCTATTCCTACTGATTAATTCCTCTCCTGTGGGATCTAATTCTGCCTCATCTCTTGGTAGAGACACCGGAAAAAAAGGGGGTTCCCTCCTCAGGACGGACCAATTTCACCCTGTGGTCTGTGGTTATGCTTGCTAGAGACAGGCATCGATAAATGTGCAATATATGTAGATAAGCTGCACTTGAAAACCTGTCTCTTTTCTCACCTTCCTAGACAGCTGTTTAGGAATTCCAAGCCCTTCCCGGCTCTTTATCTCCCCATTTGCCTTGAAAGGGAACTGGGTTTGGATGCTGTAAGTATTCCCTTGTGGCTAAACAAACAGGATGGCAGATTGCCATATGGGATCTCAAGCCCTGCCAGATATAGATCTGACCATCTACAGCTTGAGCCAGATTTTAAGGGTTAGGTGTATGAATTTAATTCCTCGCGGTGGCTGAAAACTGCTCCATTGGGAAATTCTTTAAAATCTTAGGCATCTCTTAGACTTCCAGGCAAGGCTTCTGTGTTTGTATTTTATTGTGCATGGAGCTTTCAAACTTACATCTTACAGGATGAAGACTTTACTTAGGTGCACTTGATTGCCAGTAATTGAGTTGTCCCATAGAGAAACCGGGCAGCAGAGGCTGTGGTGGGCGCCAGGCTGCTTTTCTCAGTCCTGCCTGCATCTACATGGCAGATTTTTAGCCTAAGGGGTTAAACTTAATTCTGTCCCTAGTGATACCAGTGACAGAACTCTCATCGAGTCTGGTGGCCCCTGAATAGTGTATTGAGGACGCTCTGGCTGATAACTGTCTCCTCGATTGCCCTACTTAGCCGCAGGCTAGAAATTCAAAAGACTCCAAGTGTCTTATGTGAAACCGCTGGGATCTCGCATCTCTGAGCCGCACCTTCTTGTGCGGGTACCTCTGTTGGGAGTCAGGGCTGGCTGCAGTGGGGAAAGGTCAGCTGGGCCCTGGGAACGCCTGCAAAACTAGAGCTTTTCTGTAGCCACTAAGTCCCCTGTAAAAAGCCTGCACCTGAGCCGAGCCGTTTTGATCTGAACTCCCTGGAATTCATCTCTTTCTTCTGGCTACCTTCTAATTTGGCCTCGGGTCAAAATCGTTTGAGTAGAACAACACCGAGGACAAGTGTCTCCTCTTTTGGCCTTTATCTTGTCTAATTACGGGGAGCATCCCTGTACAATGGCGCGGCTCCTTATTCTAATCTCTTCGATTTTACTTATCTCCATTTTCTCTCCCTCTTCTTTGTCTTCCAAAATCCCACGCACCCTTGTTGAAAGGCTGGGCATTGAGCTGAATAAATTGTGCTCTGAGCTGAGGGCAAATGCTCTCCCAAAGCTACAGCTTTTCTGCTGCTTTTTTTTTTTTTTTTACCACCTGCGTATTTGGAGGGCGTTTTTTTCTGTGAGCCCTGATGCTGTGAGCCCTGACCGGTGTATCTGTGCTGCTGACCGGGAGCAAGCGGTAACGTGTCCTTTCCCTTCCTTTGTCCCGCAGAGAAACCCGTCAGCCTGACTTACCGATGTCCCTGTCGATTCTACGAGAGCAACGTGGCAAGAGCCAATATTAAGCACCTCAAAATCCTCTCCACACCCAACTGCTCACTTCAGATTGTGTAAGTCTCTTGCTCTTTTCCACTGGGTGCAAATCTGGGGTGTCAAAAAGAAGAGTCACAGAGCCGGTGCCTGCTCTGGTGGTTGAATTTCAGTCTTCCTCATGCCATGACTCCCAATTCATCTCTTCACCCCCTGTGTCAGAGACAGCTGGATCCTGCTTTACCCCACGTAAAGGAGCCCAGCTGTTGTTTCCCAGCTGTGTTCTCTGTGATCTCCCTATTACTGTGTGGTCCCATGTCCTGTTCCCCCGTGGGTATATGAGCAGGAATGTCAGACAAGCTGTCCATTCCTTGGACGTGGAGCTTCACACCTTGGGGTAAAAACTTCATAACTGTCTGAGTCTTCCAATGGGTCACTTATCCATGGAGTGGAGCTAAACAAGCAAAAGGAATTCCTGTGTTTCACGTGTCCTCTGCGGGAGGTACAGACTCTAGAAATGTGATGGCTTAATCTAGGGACGCTTGCCAGGCAGGGACTGACTCAGTAAACTGCAGCAGAACAGAAAAATGGGCTCTCAATGGAAAATAGCCTCTTTATTTTTGCTGTAAAAGCAACCCTAATTGTCAGGAAACATTGAGATTTTGCTTGTTTGTTTGTCTTTGTAGATTTGTGTGTGTATGTTTTAGGAAGGTCTTTTTTTGTTCACTTCTTCATGGGTGACCCCTTCTCAAAACTGAAATCCTTCTGAAAAAAAAAAACAAACAAAGAACCCAGCATTCATCTTTTCATTGCAAGGGAACCTTACTACTCTCAACTTCTGTTAACCTATATAAGAGGGTGTCAGGGACTGGGTTTGGTTTCTGTGCAGTGATCCCATTACTGGTTCTGTCTTTGACCCATATGTTGAGTCTTTCCTCTTGCAACTCAAATGCTATAAAAATCAATTTTTGTCATCCAAAACTTTTGCACTCAGAAAACTGATGTGGTTTCACAAGATTGCTCAGGAATGCATGTGAGCATGTATCCATTCATGAACCGATTTTTATTAGTATGGGTTTTTTCTGTCTTAAACCACTCTGTGTATATATCATACACATTTTATCGTGTGCTTCTGCCTTAGGATTTGGTGGAGGACAGTGAAAAAAATGTAAGCTTCAGCTGAGAAATAATTTCCTTTCAGAAAAATGCCAAAACCAGCTGTGACTAACTCCGATCTCTACCTACAAACAATTTTGGCAGCAAGCATGCACTAGTGCATAGATTTGTGCTCTGGGACTGTCAGTGATGTCATAAGAATCCCAGTGCTAAGGCTTTTTAGATGATTTGGAATTTTCTGGAGTAGTTTCAAGAAAATGACAGCATTTACGGCAGGATCGAGTATGTATTTATCTCTTAACATAGGATTATAATTAGAGATAAATAAGAGCATGAAATGCAGAAACAGAAACATCTCACGGTCTTGCCCATTCCTGACCCAAATGTGTTTGTGTGGGGTACACACAGAACATGTGAATCTATTGTTGACCCTGTTTTTGTTACTTTGACAAGTAAGGTACTTAATACATCCCTCCAAATACCCTTGAAATATGACTTTAAACTAGGTGTTTATCAAAACAGGAGATGAAATCAATCAAAACTAACACATTAATTTCTCATCTTGATTCATTTTAAGCATTAAACAATGAAGGCATAAATAAATTAAAAGCTGCCATTTTCAGGAATAGAGAGCTAAGTGAAACATACAGTTGCTAGAAGGTATTTTGTGGGTTTATTGTTTGGGATTTTTTTGTTTTGGTTTATGTTTTTGTTTTGGGTTTGCTTGTTTGTTTGTTTTCCACAAGTATATTTTCCTTTTTTGTTTAAGGGGACTTGTACTTGAACAAAAAGCCTAAGAGCAGGCTTTTAGGCTTTTGTCTTTCATTCTATTGGAAATCATCTCTCCAAATCCAGTGTACTCCTCTGTCAATGTCTACTTCTACAAAGTCCACACTAAATTCCTTGCTTTTCAGTACAGGGAAATGAGCATTTTTAGCAAGTAGACATCTAAACCAGTCCAGGTTAAACACTCCATACAATTTCCTATGTCTCTTCCTTGCACATGGAACAGGGGCTGACAGGCTCAGAAATGAATGTGTGAGGAAATCAGTGTCTCAGTATTAGGTGAGAGGAATTGTGTTGAGTGTGGCTGGAGACTGGTTACGTGTGCTTTTGCTCCTGTACCCTGTGAGGTCAGCTTAAGAATTCCCAGGCATTGCTAACATCAGCAAATCCATTCTTACACACTGTTGGTATCACTTAACTGGAAATGCTCCAGCTTGGCACTGCTGTAAGGGAAATATGAATTAGGCCCATTCATCTCTGTACTGGCGCAGGGGTTGCAGGACGGATCCTTGATGTGTTTATGTTACAACTGTGTTGTTGCATAACTTCAGACCAAGGAGCCTTTTTGACCTCTTATTTCTCACACCATCGTTTTATATTCTGCAGATTTCATTTTATAAAGGGAGGAACATTATGGCTTCCATCCAGCAAATGTTTAAACAAGTACTGAACTTATTCGTATGGGCACTTCTATAAAATTGCTGTTCTCTGCACTTTCCCAAGGCAGGCAGGCTGTTAAGAGGGAAATTTTGGAGCAGCTGGGGCAGAAGAGGCAGGGTGCTGCAGGGAATGTGGGAGATAACAGCTCTTTCAAGGTCCTGAGATCCCTGCGGGGTGAAACCTGTTGATGAAAAGCTATTTGTCCTTTTTCTGAATGAAAGATTCAAGAGAGCCCAAGTATCAAATTCACGGAGAATTCAAATTAGCTAAAAAATTTGCTCTGGGAAGCGCAGCTTGGACATCCAGGAGAAACCCCTCAGGGGGTTTCTGCCTTTGTTTCCAATGCTGAGTGAAAACATGAGGGGAAACTTGCCTCTGGCACTATGGTACTTTCAATTGTCAGTCTTCCCTGCAACCTGTTAATTCACTCCTGTATAAAACAAAAAGCTGACAAGTGACCACACCCTTTCTTTCAGAACATCCATGAGGTGTCTGTCCTCAAAACATGTGAAACTTCAGTTTTGGGTTGAATTCAAAAGCTGTTCTTAATCAATTACTTGCAAAAATTACATTAATTTACCATGTCAGTATTTCCAAATGAATTTTTTCTGTTGTTGGCAGTGAACTCGTTCACGGTCCAGGTATGAATTGGAAGTCTTAGATTCAAATGTTGTGTCTGTTCCACTCTCACATGATTCCCAGTACAGACCACAAGAGCCTGTCAAAGGAGACAGATGGTTTCCAAGCCAGGGATATTTATAATAGGTGAGGGAGGTCAAGGATGGGAGAAATAACTCATCCTCTTCATGGGTTAACCAAAAGCAGCACTGGCACCCAAGGAAAATAAGGCACAGTGGGGGGGATGGGTGTGGGCTGAGGAACTTCGTGCGCCAGACTCACTCTGACTTTTCTCCTTTGGCAGTGCAAGGCTCAAGAGCAACAGCAAGCAAGTGTGCATTGATCCCAAGTTAAAGTGGATCCAGGAATATCTGGAGAAAGCTTTAAACAAGTAAGGCAAGAGACAAATGGACTTAACAGCTAACATCCTGAATTATTAAAGGGTAGAACATTAAGGGCTGGCTTTTACCATGTGGACAAAGAACTTCTCGAATCAGATATTGTTTCAAAGAAGGGTTTGGAGTTGACGTAATTTGTATTAAAACAACAGTTTCTAATATATCCTAGATGTAAAACTAAGAATTTTGCCAGGGTTTGAGGCAAAAATTGTGCTAATGAGTATGTTCTGGGGTCCTGAACTCATCCTCTTCAAAAAAAAAAAAAAAGGCTGTTCTCCCAAGGAAAATTCTTCCTTTAATGCCCTTTCTTCCCCAGCCAAACTACAATTACTTCAGAATCTATATCATTCCGGTGTCTTTGGAGCCCCTTCTCCATGTTACACTGGGTGTCTGCTTGCACAGGCAGCTGAGGCCTAGGGATTCTTGGTGCTAAAAATTGTTTTTCTGCTGCCCAGTGTGGAATGCTGTTAATGTTGGCCAAGGCACGATGAGCTACCTTGAATAAGTCTTTCCCACAATACCAGGGGAAAACCAGCCACACTTGGCAAATTCATACTTTTTAAATCTATTTTTATTCCCCTTGAAAATGGTTGATCATGTCTACTTTGAGGTGGACTCAGCCCATCTGTGTTCAATGTTATGCTGAGAAGAGCAGCACCGAGCACGTTTTTGTGTTGAACTGCAGGGGAGGGCTCCAGCCTTCCAGCACTGAAAGATGGTACATACCAAATGATGGTACAAAGCATTCCCTTGCTTGCCCAGAGCCCTGGGCAGAGGTTGATCCAGCAGCAACATTTTGGCCAGCTAGCCTACCTGTGCACTCAGTATCCCTGCCACCCTTGCCATCACATTCCCACCCCACAGTAACTGCGCTGTAACCCTGCTGAACCTTGTTCCCCCTGCATCTGTAGGGTGAAGGCAGGGCTGGAATCCAATCATTTGCAAAAACAAAGTATTACTGGGGAAGGTATGGCCCCAGGGCAGATAGATGCAGGGCACAGGCACCTGAATGGTCTCCACTGTTTCCTTTGTAAATGCATCTGCCAAACAAGGGTCAGAGTTAAAAAAAGACACAATTCTTTGTCCCCCAGTGTTTTTACAATAAGCAAGTGGGAAAATGCCACCAGAAGTAGAGAGATTCCTCCAAGTGTCCCTTTTGGGGACTGCACTGGGGCCAAAAGTGAGGAGGAAGAAGGAAGGAAGCCAGCTAACTAAGTCAATGTGATTCCAGCCCTGACAGCTCCTCCCATCTCATCTGATGCTCAGTGCCTTCTTTGCTGCCAGCACTCAGCCCTTTTGTCCTCTGGACAAATTCTCTGCAGTGGTAATCCAGGTTAATGCTGCCAGAATGGCTTTGGGTTTAGGCAGGACTGAGCCTAAGAGCAGGATGTGTCCTGTGCTGAATATCCTAGGGAGCTGAGCCACTTGGTTTTACAAACTGGGAAAACCTGCTTAAGTTTCTGTTTGCTATCATCCCCAGCCTGAGACGTAGGAGGCATTTTAGAAATCTGCAATGTTGGGCAAATATGATTATGTGCCTATCTGACTTAGGAGAGCAACTCAGCTGGAACATGTTCTGCTCTCATTACCACTAGTGAAGATCTGAGACCAGCTCTACTGAAACCAGTGAGTCTGCCTGATCTCCAGCCAGATTCTGGGTTTTGTTTACCAAATGCTGATACAGAAGCAATTCCGCCAATTTGGTGGATTCATCCCGGTTTACATTCAGTAACAAGAGAGAATTTGGTCCCAGCTCTATGAAATAAGATGACAGAAAGCATATATCTCCATCACCTAATCCTGTAATCATGGCATTGTGTTCATTTTCCAACTAGTAATGCTAGCACCAGTGGCATTTTCATGCTCCACAGACAGCCAGGGCTCTGTCTGTAGCATTTTCACAGGCATGTTTTTGATATATTTTAGTGCACAGCTTTGACTTCTTCAATGAAATGTACTTTGGAATATATTTATAACGCATCAAACAATTCATATATTTGAATTGGAGCCATATGAATGTTGGTAGTTTAAAACACCGATATCCCTCTAAACTACTAACAGCTTGTAAAATGAATCTATATAGATCTATAAATGTTAATGTAGCTATCAGTTTCAATCAGCCATATATTATATTTTTTCACTTGTACCGAAACTGTATGAAATGTGACATTACCCTATATGCACTAGCAATAAAATGGCTAATTGTTTCATGTTATGAAAACCCAATTGTACATGGGAATTTATTTTTCTGGAATAAAATCAATACGTTTTTTAGAAAGGGCTCTTGTAATTGCTTAAGTAGAATCCAAACTGTGAAGACATCTTAATCTATACCAGTACTTCAATATGAAAATATCTTAAGTGTTAAAATCTGCAGCTAAAGGCAAGGAAAAGTTCTTAAAATAGTAGTCCAATACAGTTAAATATGAAACCAGAAATGGTTTTTACTAGGGAATTATTTTGCTCACTAATTCTGCTTAGCATTTATTATTGCTTTATATTCATCACATCTCCATGTAATATACACATGAGACATCAGTAAAACATTCAGGCTGTCAGGAATCCAAATTCCTTAACTGGCTTTAAAAATCATTGTGCAGCTGCTGTGGCCAACATCATTCAACATTCATCCACTGTCATGTTAATATAGTCCCACTTCAGAGCTTCCCTCGCTTCAAGATGCCGGAGTCCATTAAGCTCAGTGGCTACTGCAGACACGCAGGAGAGATTTGATGGATCTGGAGAAGATAACAAAGTCACATGGGAAAAATCTTTCTGTTAAGCCAGCTGGGAGAAAGGAAAAGAAACTCTGAATGTGTAGGGGCTGGCTGTGTTGGCAGCCAAGCCCTGCTGCTGCCTTCCAAAGCCTAGTGTGGCAGCTCTTCCTAATTTCTAACGTAATTTGTAAGTAACAGTTGAAATTCAAGTTGCCAGAACAACCTCCCAGTATTCCACCAAGCGTGTGCTGGGTCACGGCCCCACACGAAGGCGGACAACGTGGGTGATTATTTTTACAGCTTTGTTTTAAGGCACCAAATGCCTTAAACCCCCTCAGAGTAGCCACTGGTTCTTGCTGATGTCAGCAGGAATGCTGGATGGGAAGCCAGAAATCCAGCTCCCCCTCTGCTTCCTCTGTACCTCAGGGGGAACTTTTTGGATGGTGAGGCTCCTGGCTGAGAAGTTCTGGAAGGCATTTGAGGAGGCTTTGGCATTTTGGGTAAAAGGGTTGTTCTGGCCTCAGAGTTTGCAAATGTTTTTCCCCCAGGACACTTTTACTTGTCTGGCATTTCTCTCAGACAAAGGTTATATGAAAGGGGATGTTACATTTGCACCCTGCCAGCAGGATGTGAAGGGACCATAAGATAAATGTGAACGAGGCCTTTGTATATGGATAATTTATGGCAGTCTTTTTTTGTATTTTTCTTTTAATTTAGACCACGTCATCGCACTCATAAAAAAAAGCAACAGAAGAAACGGGGCCCACTCTGCCCTTCCCGTGCAACACCACTAAAGTCTCCAGGGAGAAAGAATGGTAGGAAGCATTAGTTTCTGAGCTGGGATACCACAGGTTGAAGTCCCTGCTCTTCCACTGACCATGTTATGGGACCTTGGGCAAATATATTAGCCTATCCAGGCCTCCATTTCCCCCCATATTTGTTGAGGATAACATCTCTCCACTTCCAGCAAAAGAGTATTATATAGATGAAACTCTCAAAACAGGGGGAAACCTTAGCTGCAACAGATGTGGGATGGTTTTCCCATTTTACAAATGGAAAAAAAATCCATTTTACAAATGGGAAAATGGACACACTAAGAGACCAAAAAAAACCTGAAGCAGAGACAAAGTCAAAAACAGGGTAAAGGTTTGGGAGCCCCATTTATTTTAGCTCCAATATCAAACTGACAGAGTTAAACTATAACAGCTGTGAATTTGCCACTGGTGTTTTTTAATGAGAAATGCAGCACCACGTGGTGACAACATGATGTGGTGCATGGGTGACTGGTTGATGCCTTTCCTTTGGGAGATGCTAGGCAAGTCCCAGAGAATGGTGTTATATATGCCAATGCTCTGGATGTCCCAGGTTTTTCTTCCTCACAAGGGTGGTTTGTCCTGCCTTTCTGCACCAAGAGAAATCGGGTTACTGCTGTGGGATATTGGAAAAGTTATCTGCAGAGGCAGGCACCTCTTTTCAGAGGAAAAAAATTCCTCATGGTTTAGTCATTGTCTTTGTGCCTAGATGAGTTTTCTGAGACTGCCTCTACTGGGAGTCACAGTCTCTAGCTGTGGTCACAGAGCCCTAGTTGTCCAGCAGGCATTGGAAGAGGTGTTTGTCAAGATATGCTGAGACATCAGTTTTTGAATACCTGTTGTTTACCCTCTGACACTTGTAACTCAGTCTTAGTGACCTCATCTAGGTCACTAAGACCAGCCTGGAGCAGGAATAGGGGTCACTTCAGACAAAACCTGGAGGCCACCAGCACAAACTGCCTCCTTGTTCTGGGTGAACCATACACATGAGACACTTGCACTCTGCTGTGATGCCTAACCCACACTCTCCTGGGTACCATGCTCAGACTGAGCATGGGAGACTCCATTTGTCTGCACCCCACCTGAGCTCCCTACCTCAGCCCTTCAGGCCGCACAGGCTTACTGTGCAGTGCCTGCCTGCCTGTCACCTCACCTTCACTGGGCAGCTGGTCGCCACAAGCTCTGATGTGGTCCCCAGCTGCTCACACCAGCTGAGGTCCCAGGGCAGGGAGGCTCAGGGGTGGCTCCTGGCTGGCAGAACGCTGGCTGCCTCTACTGTCCAGCCACCCCAGGGTGGAAGCCAAACAAGAGCAGAGCATTGGCTGCCCTCTACATTCCTCCATCCTCACGGAGACCTGGCACTCTCTGGAGCTGCAGTCCATGATCTCCATCAGAGTTGTGGGATAGGAGCAGATGGAGGAGGCATTCCCAGTGCCACTTGCTCTGCTACTGGGGCTGCTCACAAATGATTAATCTCTCCTTTCCCTGCTGTATTTTTTGCTGAGTTTCTTTGCCCACCGACAATCCTCTGCTCTGGCTTTCAAGTCCAGAATAAGCTTTCTAGCCAGCCTTCCTACTGTATTAGTTCTGAACACCTTACTAACTGCGATGAGCACAACCTGCCCAAAATAACACCCATTGCTGGGTTTGCCCTGTTGGGTCCCAGTAGCTCCTTGTGGAGAACTTCTCCCAAAATGCCCAGCAATTACTGGTTGGAGGGGCTGCCTTTGGGTTAGTCCAGACACAGATTTGCTGTTTGACTAGGCCTGATAGCAAAGGTTTTGCAACTGAAATAAACCTTAATAGTGTTTCACTTTCTTCTTCATCAACAGGAGGTTCAAGATGTAAGAGGCAAGCATTGTAAACCGTCTACAGGATTTCTTACTGTAGGACCCAGAGAGCAGATAACCAGTATTAGGGAATGAATACATTTCACTGCTAACATGCAGCACAAAAGCAACGCTTCACGCATTTCCAAAGGTTTTTTCTTGGTTGTTTTTGGTGGGGTTTTTTTTGTTTGGCTTTTTTCCCCTTGCACAAATTGGCTTGCTTTCATAGTGCTATTTTTATATAGTAAGATGTAACTATTTGAGAAAAATATGAATTTATACAGGTTGGTTTATTACCTAGCACTGGGGGCAGATACCAAATTAAACTAACCCTCTTATTATAAAAGATATTATTTCCTTTTTTGTGTAGAGGTCCTGCTTTATTTAACTTCTTTTGGTTCATGCAAGTCTCCTGGAGTTTTAAACCTAGAAGGACATGAACTGTACAGTGCAATGATGTTGTGTAAGTAGTGGTGGAACTCCTTGCCTCCAGAAGTCAAGAGGCCAAGAACATAGGAAGGCTCAAAAGCATCAGACTGATGACAGTGGACAACATTACCCCGAGTGGCATTTACAGATATTTTGGGTGAGTGATTAAACTCAGGGCTACAGGGCTAAAGCCCTTCTCTGAAGATCAGAACCCTTGCTGACAGCTGTGAGCAGCTGGATCAATACACATCTGGTTTTGCAAGGTGATAATACTTGGTTTGTAGTAGTTGTGTGTATTAGGAGCCACAACACAGTTCTGATGTCATCTGACATTTCCTATGTTCCTGTGTTTCTGATGATAAATTTAGCAAAAAAAAAGGAATGGGTTATTAGAGCTGTAACCACACAATCGTGTTGCAAGTTGCTGGAGGAGTCAGTTATGCTGCCATGCACCAGGGATCTCCCACCCACCCACAGGAGGTGACTTCAGCTTGCCTGTCTGGCTTTGCACTGAAGTAGGCTGAGATTTATTCACTCTTCACCAACGAGGTCGTACCTGCCTGAGGGTAATCACATCCCTGATTGCTCTGGAGATACCCAGAAGAGGATATCTGGCCACATCTTGGAGAAAAGAGAGGCTTGGCGCAAGAGAGGGTCTGTGCAGTTTGTGGAAGGAGAGGTGGAAATGAAGGCCAACACTCACAGTTTGCCAGTTATCATGGGTTTGCTGGTGAACAGGATAGCCTCTGGAACTCCCTTTGCAAAGCACAGCCTGGGACAGGCGCCACTCCTTGCACCGATCCCCTAAGCCAGAAGTTTCTTTCTCCTTATTCCTTCCTGTACACACAATATCTGCTATGGTATGGAAAGACATCTGCAGCACTGCAATAATCATGTCATGCTGTGCACTGAGATCTGGGGGGAAGCACATTTGTGCAGCACAATGCTTGTGTTTGTATGTATCTGTGTTTGTATTGTAAACAAAAAAATGTTGTAAGATTGTCTTTTTTAAGCTGGTTGATTCAAAAGAAATCTTCCCTCTTCCCTGCAGCCTGTGTCAGGAACACTGAGAGGAGTGTTTCACACTCCTTTTTGTGGTAGGCATCTTTAGTGCCAAAGAGGCGCTTTGGCTATCCAGGGACTCCAGTATTTCCATGTGGATTCAGGTAAAAATCTTGTCTTTTCCTTTCTGCAAAACAGGGCTATTGCAGAGAGGCCTTCAGCTGGGAACACCTCACCTCATTTGCTTTAAAGCAGAAACAAACTGCTGTGCCTAAAATATTTGTGTTTGTGATTTTGACATTCCTTTTGTTTTTGTTACCAGCCTGGTGCTTTAAGTATATTGTGTCTGTGTTTTGAAAGGTCTGGTACCACTGTACGTGATGAGATTGGAGTTTTGATTTAATATTAGTAGGATCAGATCCTCTCCTGGAAGGGGAAAGAAAGAAATACATTTTATGAGAAAACCAGAGTTTTTATTATGTTCCCTGGACTGTATTTGATATCCTAGGCTCCATTCCCTGTCCCACACATGCACCTGCATTTGCCAGTGGTTTGCCAGAGGTGGACATGTGAGTGTCCAAGCCAAGAATGACTGCAGAAAAACTCCCAGGAAAGTGCATCCTTCACACATAACTTCTGTCAAAGGACAGCCTGAGATCTGATTGAGTCCCATTGCAGTAAATGGAGAATTAAATAATCCTCTGATTTTGATTCAGCAGCATGCCCTGCTCATGATGATAGGGGCCACGACCGTTTTGTTTCCAGGGGAAACTTTGGCATTTTGGTGAGAAGGTGGGCTAGGTAGATGTGACTGCACAGCCTTGCCAGTGCTCTGCTGCAGTGCTCATTAACAGGGAGTGCATCTGGGGTCAGCACCAGTAGGGCCAGGTCCCTGGGATCATGCCAACCCCCCATTACTGCTTTGACAGGAGCACTGAGGGGGGCAGTGCTGAAGCACCCTGGCCAAACCCAGGCACCTGGCTCTGGACGGTATTGCCAGGTAGTGGAGGTACTGCAGGAAAGGGGGGCTCCTGTCAGCCTTCTCCTCTAGGGGCTGCAGGGCTAAAGCAAGGGCATTTGTTCCTGGGGAAAATGCATGAGGAGCAGCAGGAGGAAAATGCACTCCATGGAAGGCAAGGGACCTTTTACAGCTGGGTGTTTGTGTGTGCTTTGGGGGCTGTCTGCCCCAGCCCACACAGAGACTGGGCCCTGACACCTCTGTGCCAGTGATGCTTCACTTCTCAGGTATCTGAGACCACTCAGGGCATGGGGCTGCTCTCAGGGGCTAGCAGTGTGACCCTCCCTCACCTGGGTAAGGTTGAGCACAGCATGAATGCAGAGGTGACACAGACCTGGCCAGAGACTTAAGTGAGAACCTTTTAAAAGCTTTCTCTTGTTTTGGACCAAATTCAACCTTGAGTGGGAAGCTTTGCTGTTAGCCTGACATTATGTGCATGATGCACTGTGGAGAGCAGCCTTACTCTTTGCAGCAGAGGGATCAATCACTGGGCTGCCCCAGTGTACCACATGTTTGTCCCATTCATGTCACTACCAGAGCAGGCTGAGAAGCAGCCCTGGCAGCATCTCACTTGGGGAGAGCCCCTGGTTTTCCCTTCTGCCTTTAACTGTTGACCAAAGACAGAGTTGGGGAAAGGAAGCGTCAGGAGATGGGAGTGAGGTAGCGACCACATGTGAACAGGGGGGAAAAGAGATAACACTGAACCATGCTGAAAAGGCAGCTTCCATGAATGTGAAATCATCACGTGGGTATTTTCAATGTGCAGCTGTCAAATCCCAGTTATAAGAGTAGATGGTATTTATTGCTGTGTCAGTTTTTTATTTATACTAGCTTTATACTTTTATGTATGAATATCTTATCTGAATTCTGCCTGAGGAAGAATGAAATGAAGGGTGACTTTGATGTGTTTTTGATTAAGGTGTTTGAGCAAAGGTGACTGTTTATTTTGCAATGAAAGTGTTTTTCAAAGTTAAATATACAAATTTTATTGAAAATGCAGTACCTAGAGAAGTTTTTGTTGCCAATTTCCCTTTATTAGCCTCTAGAAGGTCCTTTTCTCTGGCAACTCTTTTTGAGTGATGTGATTTATAGCAGTCAAGGTTTTTTGGAACTCATAATCTAAAATTTGATTATTTTTTCTTAATCAACATCCCACCAAGATAATCCTTGTCTGAAAACATGAAACTTTGGTTGCCACAGAGAAGAAAACATGTATCATTATAAAAGAGCTGTATGAACCTCCCATCTTTCATTCCTTAAGAACTCTGTGTTGTCAGAATGTGGTAAATACTGTACTTTATATTTTTATTAAGTAAAAAGAAGTATCTTCCCAAATAATGTGAAAAGGGATTTGTATTTGTGTTCTTGTAAGGCAGCTTTTATGGAGGAGTTATATTATGCTTTTGAAATTACTCCTTTCATAGAAAATTTTGAAAATAAACAATTTTATATTGTTGTAATTTCTCACATAAATGTGTATGCACTTAAAATTTTCTTAATAAAAAGATATGTCTGAATAAAGTTTTTGCTTGATTCTACTTTTTTTTTCTCCTCACAAACTAACAGCTACAATCTTCACTCAGAAAAAACATTCAGATGTATTTTGTATCCAGTTTCAAGGATGGCTCCATATAGCCCCAATGCCCAGACTCTCTGCAGGGAACCTGAGGTAACGGGTGGGTCTGGCAGGGAGCAGCAGTTTAGCAGATTGAAATGTGCCATCTTCAAAAGGAAACCCTTAACCATTTGCTCCCAAAACAGAAACCCAAACTTCTTTATTTTTATTGTTTTTTACTCTTTTCTTCCCCAAACTTGTCTCCTGCAGCAGTTTGACTTCAATGGAACTGAGAGCTGTGAGCTGGTTTTGTTCCAGCAACAGAGAGGCCATCATCATCTGTGCTGAGGGGGTGGATGAAGGCTTCTCTGAAAAGCATGAGGGGTAACAGGGGATGCATTTGACAAAAGAGCAGATGTGAACAACACTCTCCTTGAGGCTACTTTTCCCAGGGCACAGCAGGGTCAATATTCAGTTTGGAGAGGGGAAAAAAAAAAAAAATTAGAGGCTTGTAGAACTGACCTGAGGACCTGTAGGACCAATCCTGACTTGGGTGATGTTGTAGGGAAAGTGCTCTGGGTTTCCAAACCACGAGCTGAAAACTGGTCTTTGGTCAGTGCATCTCCCCATCTCCAAGTTCTCATGGCAAGGGGAAACTGTTTCCTGAGGTCACCCTGCCCCTCCACACTGCCCTGCTCAACCTGCCAATCCTGCTCATGCACCTACTGCAACACAGGTGAATCCCAGCACTCTGTACAGCTCTGGCTGGAGCAAAGTTCAGGGGTAGGTTAATATAACAGTGGCAGTGCTTGAGCTTTTTTGAGCTTCTTGATTAATAAATATTTCTTGTTCAAATTGATGCAAGGCAAAAGGCATGCAAAAAAGGGAAAAAGGAAACTCAGATGACTGATGACCCCTTTGGAAACCCATCAATTATTTACTAAGACATTTATGAAAAACTAGTAGGTAATTGTGAGTGCAGATGGTCAGTGAGAGATTCTCAGGCCACTGCAAAATGCATTGGAAGCAATTAGCTACAAAATTGCACATTAATATTAAGCATAGGCCCCATGTTCTGTGGAGCACTTTGCTGTGCCTTTCATCAGGTCTTTTCTCTCAAATGTGAAAGTTTTGGTTCTTACTCCCTCAGCAAAGCACCACAGCAATGTGTCTGTGAACTGCCTAGGAATTGGAGGTGAGCCCACCTTATTAGCACATCTGGCTCTCTTCATAGGCAGCTTTCCAATATTAGCAAGCTGAAGGAAATCAGCTGCATTCATGGCCTCAGCCATCCTGACACTAATTATGGGCTGGATTGATTAGGTCCTGGCATGGTATTGGTCAGAGGACAGCATGGTAAATGCCTCTGTTTCCTAGGACCACTGAGGGTGTTACCTTGGATGCTACATGATAAGGGTCACACGTAGCTTCTAGTGAGCATTTCCTTGTTTTATAAAGCTACTTGCTCTCAAATTGTCCCAAGAGTCTTTCAGGCAAAACAAATATGTAGCACTGAGACTAGCAAAGGCAAAATGAAAAAAAAACAAAAACAAAAACAAAACTCCCAAGATCTAGAAGCTGAAGCCAGAGAAATTCAAACTGAAACCAGATTTTTAGGTGTGGAGTTGATTAGCCTTTGGAACACATTCCCCAAGAGAGGGGGAAGGAAAGCCCTGATCCTTCCTATGCCTTCCTAGCAGGGCTGAAGGCCATTGTGGTGTTAGCATACATACCTTGCTGGGCTCTCAGGGGACATGGGGTGAAGATCTCTTGCCCCTGTTACCAGTAGGGTCAGACACGATGAGCTGAAGATCCCTCTGGCCTCAGAAATCTGTATGCAGAAAGCCCCAGTTCCAGGGGAGCATTCCTCAGCCTGTGTTATTAAATAACACCTGCAGATCATCAGCCATCCCAGCCTCTTGGACCAAGGCTCAGGATGACTCCAGCTGTTACACAGGAGACAGATTTGGGGTAAGAGGCTTCTATTTCTGGTCATGAAGGTTGCCCTCCAGCTGCAGGGGAAGAGGCACAGCAGTGAGGAAAGTCTGCAGCCCTGTCCTGGGTCCATGTATCCACCAACTTTGGGAGGAGAGGTTTGCTCACATAGGTGCCCTCTGGATCACACTGCTTACACTGGTAATCTTTCTTGTAGGAATTCCCTGAGTTTCTTGTCTTTGTCCTTTCTGCCTCTTGCCTTTATTTGTCCTTTGTTCTTTCTTCTGGCTCTTTTGGGGACCTTCTCTTTCCTCTCAAACCCAGTTTTCCCAGCTGAAGGGTAAAACCTTGGTGATTTAAAGCCATTCTCAGTACCTTCCTCCTGCTTTCTCATCACTGCATTTCACATCTCTCATGTGCTCCCTGGCTAGGGCCAGCCATCCATTTCTAGTCTCTGAAAGAGGTGGAAAGACATTTCCTTTCTGTCTTTTGCAGCCACTGTATCAGAGCAGGATCCTCCAGGATCCTTTTGGAGAGGAGCTGCATGACTCTGCTGCAGAGCTGTTTGTCTTTTATGCTTTTGGGCTCATTCCCAGCTGTGAAGTCCAATCTGTCTTCCCTGCCTGCACCAGCAACACCCTTTGGCTCATCAGCACATCCTTAGCTCACATGGTTCCCAGGTCCTGCTTCCACAGCCAGCCATTCCTCACAGTAGCTGCCAAAGAAAAATGGTGACCTGTGACTGCTGCCAAGGAAAAATGACCTGTGACTGCTGCCTTCACACTGCCAGCTCACTGAGAGCCAAACCTGGGCACACTGGCTTTGTGAGCTGGCAGAGCCAGCGTGCTGTCTTAGGCTTTCAGCAGACCCAAGTCAGACCACCATGGCTGGAACAGAAGGTGAAGTCTAGCCCAGTCGGCTGAGAGGTGGAAGAGCACAGCCTAGGAACAGAAGGACAGAGGTTTAAAATGCTGCTGTAGCTCACTGAAATCTCCAAAATGTGTGTGATTCTTCCACCCCAAAGATCCGCAATCAATTCCAGCTGCCTAGCGCACTGCATGATTTATTGCCGTGCCTGCAAGCTTTTGGCTGTGGTGAAACGTGTTTGTACGTTGCCTATAAAACAGCAAATCTGAAGAAAGGACTTTCTGGATGTGGTTCAGAGTGTGTAACAAAACCCAGATCACCAAGTCCTTCCACGCAGTACCACAGCAATGCAAACAGCCAATACAAGTTTAATATCTAGCACACTCTATCTGTTTTGCCTCTGAGCACCAGAGAGACTTAAAACACTGCAGACTGTACTATTCCTACACAAAGGGTAGAGTACTTAAGGAAGCAAATGCCAAGCCCTGTTACATAGCCTGGCGCATCTTTTGTAAATTAAAGCCTTTCCACAGGGCAGAGCACTAGCAAAATAGTTCTGCACAAAATATGTGGAAAAGGAGAAAAAAGAGACGAAATATGTCTTTCTTTCAAAAAATAAATACTATGAATGCAAATAGAAATCCAACTCTCTATGCCAGATCTACAGCCACAAAAGCAGCTGGATGATGACTACCATTCATGCTAAGTGTCCATATTCAAAATTAAGGTCTGTAGCAGCTTTCAGTGCTTTCTGCAGCCTGGTTGTTCCAACGATTCTTCTACTGGCATTATTGCTTGTTAAGCAGTCTACCCCAACTCAGTTATTGAGGGATTGGTACCGTCCTCCCCACCCCCTTGGACCTCCAGAGCAGACATCTGGTCTTGCTAAGAATGGGGGAGGGAGATTCCAAGGGTATTTCTAGAATATATGTGTTGTACAAGCCTGCAAATTCCTGCTCTTGCTTGCAAACGCCTACTCTTCCATCTCCCAGTCTGATTTTCTTTCAGTCCATCATTATTTTAATTCAGACAAGGCCCTATTATGCAGGAGTTGCACAAACACAGAAGGATAAAGACAGTCCCTACCTGATAGAGTTCATGGTCGAAGATCTGCTCTGCCAGGCTCTAATCAAGCATACATGTTGCAAAAAATGCAAGGCTCTATCTCTTCGTTGGGTGTTGGAGAAGGATCACACCAGACGTGGGATGGCTTGTCAGGCAAGTAAAGAACTACAGATCATCTAATTTCACATTCCCCTCTTTCAACATATGCAAGATTTGGCTAACAGGAAGTTTTTCAGTTCCTTAGAGGAGTATTGTAAAAAGATAATGGAGAAGTGACAAGGAGATACAAAGCTTCCCAGTCATTCAGTTACTCGAGATAAAGCCCGGAGAAGGATGTTCTGCAGGCAGGAGATGAGTAGGTCTGAGCTGTGCAGCTCACTCCACACAGTCCCCACGTGCCTTGTTCCCATGTGTGTCTTAGCAGTGCTCACCCTGTGTATCACTGCTTTGGGCACCCAGCCATCCTGGCTCCTCCCTCCTCTCCCTTCTCTTGCCCTCCCTCCTTCCTCATTTCTAACTACTATAAGATTTCTCTTTCCTGCTGCCATGTTATTTGTTGCTGACTTTGGACATTCTTTATGGCCTTTCATCAGGCTTCCCATTGCTCACACACTCTCCATTGGTTTGGCCTGCTCTGCCTTTTGTCTGTGCAAAAACAAAAGCTTTATCTGTTGCCCAGAGACCATGGTGACTTCAGGGCTTTCCCAGTGCCAGCACCTAATTGCAAACAAATGGAAGTCCCCGGCTACATCGCCGGCAATACTCGGTCTTGGGTGGGAGGGCCTGATTCTGCTCACTCTGCACTGTGGGACTGGTGAAAGGCTCATGATTTACAGCAGTGTATCTCACATTGCCATCTGGCCTTCAGCAATCTAGCTGGCTTGGCAGAGAAGGCATAAAAGCCACACAATGCTCGTGACATGAATATCTCTCATGTCTGGTTTTCCTTAATGTCAATGTGTAAAGGGGAGTTGACTGCAATGAACAACCTGTATAGTCAGAAAATCCTCACAGAGCACAGGAAATGTACACAACAAAAAGTAAATGGCACAACATTTCCACTCCATTTCTACCTCTCTTTGAAACCCTCAAAGGGGTCATCCCTCCATGGTGATGACTGCCAGAGAGAGGCACATGGAGCAGGGCACCTGTAAGCATGTGGCTCCCATGCTGTGCACAGTCATGTGCCCCCAGCGCTCAGAGCTGCTTCAAAACTAGATTTTCATCCAGAAGGAAGAGGGAGAGATTCCCAACACTCTCACATTTGTTAGTATTCCAAAGCAGGACAGAAAAAAGTCTGAATATCATGTTTGCTAGTGGAATGGACAGTTTGGAAAGGATTCTCACAGGAAATGACAAAGTAATTTGTTCTGCTCAAATCAACAGAGAGTTGGCTTTGCCTACATGTCACAGTGTTGGAGTTGGAGTTCTAGCAATCCACCCAACTTTGGCTTCCCCAGGCTAGACTGCATCTCCTATACTACACTTCTTCATGGCCCATCTATGACTTACTGGAACATGTCAGCCAAAGGTGTTTCAAGGGGTTTATAGTTTCTCCATAGCACCAAGCTCATGAAAGACACTGAGATCATGAAGCAGAGTCTGGGAGTAGGTCAATTTAATCTGATATCTTTATATTATGATTTGATGCCCAACAGAGAGTATACAAATATCTGCAAACTTTCATTGAAAAACTTCAATTTCACGAAAATTATTTTTAGTTGCATGAATGCTCCAGCTGAAAATTCTCAATCGCTTCTAAATTTTCTGAAAAGTTATCAATTATCTGCTGTTTATTGTCTTGTTTGTACTCTTCAGCATATTTGACTCAGCTGGGGAATCATTCTCTGGTATTGATCAGCAGATAAACAATGCCAAATCTTGCCAGCATTATTTCTTCCTCTTGCTCTCAAATGCCTCCTTTCCCTTGGAGGGCTTCCCAACTTTCATGTGAAGTGTACATTTCACGTGAACAAATCACTCCTGGGGCCTGACCCACTCCTTCACCTGTGCCCCATAGCACCTGCATGGGATTTTTTGGGGGTCTGCACAGGTTCACCCCAAGCAGCAATCCCACCACCCCATGGGAGAGCAGGTAGCAGAGAGAGTAAAGGAAGGATTGTTCTTGCCTGCTGTCTCGCAAGCAGATCTGGATACAATTTTTTTTTGTGTCAAGCTGATTTTCTTGGAATCCAAACATTCAATGGGAACATGGCCATGTTGGTTAAACTTTGGTGGGAAAGTCCAAGTGCTCTGAGGTAACTTTTTCATTTTCTCTCAATAGTTCTCAATTGTTTCATTTCCATAATATTGAAACCTGTGGTTCTGATGAGGTAGAATTTCTTGTTTTGACTTCACTATTTCAAATATGATCTAATAATATAACAGAGCAATGCAACATCAAAAGTAGATGTTTTTATCTTTTAGAAATTAAATATATTCCCAAATCAAATATTTTTCGTGGAAAGAGTCTTCCTACAATAAGTTATGATGACTGACTTCCCCTGAGTCAATTAGTAATGGAAACAAATGGCAAAATATCAGCAGTACTCAGGAAAAAATATTTCTTTTTTGATCACTTCTAGCAGCCATGGTTTGGAAGAGAGGAACTTTAGAGGAACAGAAGATCAGTTTTTCCCTGCAGCCATAGCAAAGCTCTGAGGGATCCCTGCAGTGCTGCTGGAATCTGTCCTAGCAGCAGGGAGCCTCAGTGGTTAGAAGGTGAAGGTATGAGACTGCCCCAAAAGGATGCTCTGGCAACATCAGTGCCTGGAAACCATGGAAAGCAATATGTGCAGCAGCCAACCTGGATGAGTCTTTCATGTACATTCCCCTTCAGGGGCTGTTCTGCAATGGGTTTGAATTAGGCTGAAGTTATGAATCCATAAATGTGGTATTTTTTGTCATTATGCCTGTTTTGTATTAAACTTCTGCAGCCTTTTTTTTCCCCTTGCCTCCTCCCTCCAGACTCCCCTTTTCGCTCTGTGTGTCTCTTTCTCACCATTTTGGCAGCTGTGCACTGCCTTGACAGCATCAGAAAAAAGGTAGGAGAGTCAGGAGAACAGGGGAAGGATGAGATGTTCTTCTACCATCCATCACAATATTTGGTGTTTCAGTGGTGAGTGAACTGAAAGAATGGAGAGATTTAACCAGAGGAAAAAGGCAAAACCTAAGATTACAAATCTTGTCCATCTTAGAGATGAGGAAGAACATCTACAGGTGAAAAATAGTGGAGATGTCTTCAGATTTCCAGTGGGAAAAGAGTCCATGTTCAGATGGCACTGTACATCCATGACCTCTAGTCCTTACTGGTCTGTAAAGTCAGGACCCAGACAGCACAGGAGATGTTCTGTGCAGGATGGGCATGTGGGTCACCCGTGGTGGGGTTTTTCCCATTTCATTGCATACTGAATAAATAGCTTTTAATGCAATTTTATTCCAAGCTGGGAAGAGTATATATTTTATTTTTCCTGTCTCCTGAATCTGCTGTATATGTGAAAGTGCTTTGAAAGCCCTATATCTGTATAAGAAATCTTATACAGGATCAAATTCTTGGGGTTTTCTAACACAGAGAGTTTATCTAGTTTATCTCCAGTGTTCTCTCATCTTACACACCAGGCTCTATAAAGGCAAAATCAGATCCAAGTGCCTCTAGTCTTTTTGTCCATCTAGAAAAAAAAAGCTTTTAAAAAAAGGCCTAAATTGTTTCAGGTATGTGGATTTAATGACATGGAGAACAAAGCCTGTGGACTTATTTTGGATTATACTCTATAACCAAGCCTAGAACTTTGCCAAGTATCCTCCCCCTGGACTTTTCATCACTTTGTTTTACTTGTTACTTAGGACTTGTGGATCCTAACTCTTTGAACACTTGCCTTCAGGGGAATTAAATTAGATTATTAGTAGCTTTCATCCTGCAGTCCCAGTTGTTCAGACTTTGGCAAATGTTCTTCCATAGAGGAGCAACCTTTGTGACCCTGCTGGGTAAAATGCAGAGAAGGCTGATGAGA
Organism: Vidua macroura; assembly: GCF_024509145.1. Lineage (NCBI taxonomy): Eukaryota > Metazoa > Chordata > Aves > Passeriformes > Viduidae > Vidua > Vidua macroura. The sequence continues at coordinate 17,472,854 of NC_071578.1, forward strand.
CAAAGCCCACATTAATTCACCACGATGAGTAACTAAACAAACCATCAAAAATGAGAGGTTTTCTGTTTCTCAAGCCCAGAGGTGTGCCTGATCTCCAGGGTGGGTGGGTGTCATCACCCTTCTCCACAGCACTGGGAGCAGTGCTCAGCACTGGATCATTCTCTGCAGATTGTGCAGCAAAATATCCCAGAGCATGGATGATTCTGAGAGAAGAGGTTATGTGGCTTTGGTGTTTGTTTTTCCTACTGTTTTTTTTGTTTGTTTGTTTGTTTTGGATCTTTATTTATTTATAAGGGAGAGTTTTGCTATAGAAAAGAGGCATTTCTAGGTAGGTGCTGGTGGGCTGCAGTTAGGGAAGACTTTCACTTCAGAGAGGATGGGATTTACTTAGGTGGATGCCCAGGTCTCTGTTCCCATTTCAGCACAGACCCAGGTGTCTCAGTTTCTTGCAACAAGCATCTCCCTCCAAACACCCAAGCTGGGATGAAGAGACACCCAGAACTCTCCTTCTGTCTCTCCTTCTGCACAGACACAACCCATGCAGCAGTAAGACTATGGCAGCCCTGGCACATGCAGAGGAGGGCAGCAGTCAGCAGGTGCTGCCCCACGAGTGGGAGATGGTGAGACAGGGTGGGGAGAGCAAGGAGCTGAGTAGGCTGCAAGTAGCACAGGAACTAATTTTTTGTTTGGCATGTTGGTTTTCAACTCACCCTGTAGCTTCAGTTCAGTTTGTTCTTAGCCAACTACTATGAATATTAAGAAAACAAACCAAAAAAGAAGCAATTCTGAGTTTATTGCTCTGAAATTTGCATATATATATAATTTTTAGCAGGACCACTGAACAAGTCAACACTCACTGCCCATTCAATTGTAAAGAAACAGGAAACTATAATTAATTCACTTCATTTATAAATTTCACTTTTCTAAGTTAGATGTGTGTATAAAAGTCATAAGAGTATTGATACATACATAATTGTGCTTGGATCTGTATATTTGTTTGTATATATGACATATAATCCATTTTACATGTGTATAAAGATGTGTGTAAAAGGCAGCCAGCAACCTAACACGCCAATAAAATCACACCCCAGGTGTTCCAGCTAGAAAGCATAGGGAATTTTATTAAATCTGTTATTGAGCTTGGCATGTAAATCACCCCTTACACGGTGCTACCCATAATATTAATGAAGAAACAGCACTGCAAAGAATTTGAGATAGTTTAGTCCTTGTAAGGGACACATGAGAAGTATATGAGCCCTTCCAATGGGAGCACAGGGGACACTACAAACACCCAGGCAGAGCTATGCTAGAGGTCTGCTGGAAATTTACGGGTTTTCTCATTGGAAAATTGAAGCTGTGTGAAGATCAAAGCCTTTTTCAGGAAACAGATTGATTTTGGCAGCATCTTCCCTTTGGGAAAAGTGAAGTGAAATGGTTTGCTTGGAATCATCAGTCATGTCTCACTTATGTCAGTCATTCAGTGCCTCAGACAGTTTTCATTCTTGAGAAACATTTCATCAGGGCTGTGGCCAGAAATTACCCTGCAGACTCAGATGGGGAGACTACCAGGGACTAGATTCAGTATAGCAGGACTGGGGAACTGAAAAAAAAACACCAGGTTTTGCTGCAGAACAGGCGGAGAGCATCATGTCAGCCAACAGCAGACAGCTCTCCATTGCTGAAAAGGGCTCCATAATTGATTTTTCACTCTCCATCACTGTTTTTCCTCACAGTGATGCATGAAAATGTGGAAAATACCAGAGTTGCCTGAGGGAGACTGCATTTCTCAGTTAGGCTCTAGCTGATAAGGCATTTGAAGAATGGTGTTATCCACATTTTTTTTTTAAAAGCTCACTTAGCTTAGAAGTAAACAGATGATGTAGGAGACCATTTTTTCACAAACCCATATGCACAACTGCTAGCAATTGGACTAATCATGCTCTGAGATAGTTTACATGTGTATAAGGAGCAAGTACCATCTACTAGCAGAATCCTGTGTGGGCAGAGAACTACTGAGATATTGCAACATTTTGGCTAAGCTCAGCACTCAGCTGCTGTTTCTCAGGTTAATCTAATCATCCTCATGAAGTTCACACAGAAGAATTAGATTCAGGTACGACCTAGTACAGCCAGGCCAAAGAGATGTTCTCAGACTATATTCTATTTCCAGTTCTGGTCTGCCCTGCACATGTGCTAACCAGCAATCCTTCTCAGCTTTTTCTACCATTCCTTTATCCTTTCTCTGTTGCAGGTTTGACAAAATGTCCCTGACATTGCCCTTCCATTTTGGGCTGTGGACTGGCATGCAGAGAAAGTAAGAGAGGAGCTGTAGAGAGAGTTACAGCATGTGAGACACACTTGCAAGCCTGCTCTTGTACAGATGCTGCAGTTGGGCTGGGGCGTGAGGTGTGACTGCCAGGGCTCTGCTGTGTCACTCCCAGCCACTGGATGGAAGTTCTTCTCCTCTGGGGTAAGTATGTGTTGGCAACAGCCACTCCACATCTGTCCCTCACTGCTTCAGGGCGTCAGTTGTCCTTTTTGCAAAGAACACTACCAAAGCACAGGGGATGGAAATTATCCCCGTGTTTGGCTGGATCCAAGTTTCAGATGAAAAAAAACAAAGCAAATTTCAAAAGTACTTTAGCACTTCAGGTTGCCATTTTAAAATTAAAATACTTTCCATTTTCCTTCTAAAGGAGCCTTGTCTAAAAGGTAATTGAAACAGTAAGATAATTTGAGAAAAAACAAATGATTCTGTGATGATTATATTTTTTATTTTTATACTGTTCTATTACAGTTCAGTACAGTCCAAATCAATTATCTCATCCCTTCCCTAAGTTTCCTAAATCAACTGCCAAAGCCTCAGTCTCTTTCCAGTTACTTTCCATCCATACTTTCAGTGAATATCCTCTTCCTGTTCTCACCACTTACTGTTTATTGAGACTGGATCATTTTGCTCCTCCTGTGATCTACGTGTCCCTTCACCACCAACCTCCTCAGTTTCCTCAAATGATTGTTCCTGAGGCTGAAGTGCTTTTAGTACCCCTGCTCTAATCTGGATATCAAGCTATGGCAGAGTGTGTCTTCAGGAATGGCCATTCAGAGGAGATCCTTTCACTTGTGGCTAGGATAATGGCCAGGTCCTCAGCTGCTGTAACCTGGAACAGCCCCAATACCTTCACGTGGGTCTGAGGTGTTTTACATGCCTCTGAAGGGGTGGTTCATCCAGAAAGAACATGAGATACTCTACAGGGGGAGAGGTGAGCATTGCCTTGCCTGTGGCTGATGTGTAGCCAGCTTTGTTCTGTCTATCACTTTTATTAGACTTGCTTTTCTCACAGGCAAACCTCTTGCAAGCCTTGTATTTGGGTAATCTGCTCTTCATAACCCTGCGTATTTCAATCCACATATTTACACGACTGAGACTCTGTGAGAAATTAGATCCAATCACCCCACATCTGTACTCCCACTCTGGAAAGTATTTCACTGCTGGGCTGTCAGGAATCATTACAAACCTGAGGAGCAAATACCCTCATACAAATGCCTTCAACTCACCTCCAGGACCAGAGATGATGTATGAGCTGTGATAGGCTCTCTGCTTCCCCTGATGCTCAGAAACACAACTCCTCTCTGGAAGGAGGATGCTTATTGCTTAAACACATCTGCACTCAAGGATCAGAGAGCGATAAAGCCCCGACCCTCCCACTGCTGTGGAGAACTCCATGGCCTGTGCAACCCCAAGCGCTCCGACAGAGGTATAAGCAGTGCTCCCGTTAGGGAGGAACAGAGGCTTGTGAGGTACTGCAGCAGTAACTCCTGGCCCTGGCCTGGCCTGATGGATGGCATCTTGCTTTGCAGAGTGACCCTGTGGCCTGGGGGACTGTGCTTCCCTGCCAGCTGCTGCACTCTGGCTGCTGAGTCTATAGGGCGTGGTGTGACGGTGTCACCTGGCTGTGCCGGCTGCTGCCCAGCACACACTCACTCCACAGCCACTGCTGCCATCAGGATGCCTCCCAGGGCCCTCCTGCAGGCTTTCTCCTTACCTCCAGGGTAAAATATGGATGACAGCATATCCGCACCTCACAAAGGTATTAGGAGAATAAATGCCTTAATGTAAGAATGCTAAAGCATCTGAGTGTTTCAAACAGATGCAACTCCTGTTGAGACACAGCTAAACAAGGCATGAAAATGATGTGTGTGTCTTTCAAATACACAAAACCAGTGCTTAATATTTTACTTTTGTTCTTCCAGTTAATTTTTGATGGGTTAAATCTGTCTCAGCATTTTTTTTCTTCTGATAACTGTGTTTAAAAAAGAAGCCATTGGAAAAGGGTAAATAGCAGCAAGAGGAAACCCTGCTTGATTAGTCCTCAGTGTCCACTTCTTCAACATGAAGAAATTGTGGAAAGGAATTTTCAAAGCAAGTAGTATTTTTAATAGAATTTGAATAATTACTTTCTTGGGAGAAGGGCAAAAATCCATAAAAGCAAGAAATAAACATCCATCAAAGTGCTTCATCAGAAGATAAGTGCTAGTCACAAGAACTCCACAGGGATCCACAAGAACTCCACTCCAGTGGCTGCATGGTCTCCCTCAGCCCTGGTGGCCTGGGTGGCTCCCTGGCAGGCCCTGTGGTGGGACAGCTCTGGCTGGGTGGCTGCACAGGCATCCAAACAAGAGCTCTTCCCTCTCCTGAGCCCCACAGCCCAGCACACCTCTGCCCTGACCCCTCCCTCCTCCTCACCTGATTCTGAAAGGAAAGGAGAAGGGGGCTTAGGAATGACCCGGGAGGGGTTCATGTACAGTGACTCTTGGTTTCCCACCAGCACATGAAATCCAAGCCCTTTTTTTCTGTCACTGCCCTTTGAAGAGTTTCTGTGGTTTGTGTCAGCTCATGGGTGACACAATGTCACATTCAGAATTAATGAGGCCAGTGAGGCCAGGAGAATGTCATTAGACTGAATGCAAATGCAGTGCTCAGAGCCAGCCCAGACCTTTGCCCCAGCACCAAATGAATTCAAGGCTAAAACTTGGAGCAAATAGTCCAGGGCATGACCTAGTTATGGTTCACACTAAATCCAGGCCTTGAACTTGGGAAAACCTTGTTATTTTTTACTTTTAATTTTCATGCACTACTTATTTTCTGTCTGAATGCCAGATATGAAAGAAGTAATGCAGAAATCCTGCAAAGGAGGTCATTCTTCAGCTCCCACCAGTCAGACCAGAAGGGAAAGCAGATAAAAAGTCTAGATGTATTTGAAAAATTTCCAGCATTCATTTGCAGAGTCTTCAAATCTGGATCAATTCCCAGTGATCATCCACTCTGCTAGGTCTTTCATGCAAATTGGTCTCAGCAAGGTCTACTCCATCACAAGAAAAGATACCCTGTCCCTAGGGCTGAAACAAAAGAGAATGGAAATAAATATTCACAGAGAACCGTGCACATGGTCTTTAAGTAGCTTATTGCCTCTGAAATGAATTCAGAGCGGCCATTGCCTCCAGCCAGTCCACAGGTTCTTGTATTCTTTATTCTGAAATGGAGCAAAAACCAAAATAAATAAGCCAAAGAGAAGAAATACTGAAGAACAAATATGAAAGGGAAAGATAGTCCAATGCAGTTTTTCTAGACATGAAAGTTCCTAGTGACAAACTTTGGACAAAGGCTTCACTTTCAAAATGTCTGTAAAAAAAACAAAATTGGCATATCTTGTATGACTTTTTATTTGCTATAAAAGCACCAGGGTTAAACTTACTTTTCATTTTTGGTTGGTGATGTCATTTATTTCTTTCTTTTCCCCTTCTAAGGCAGCCTGAATCCTTTCTATGACAAAATCCTTGTCTTTTCCTTCCCAGTATAATTTCTTTCCTTCCCCACTTAGAGAGCTCCATTGCTGACCCAGAGATGAGCATATGTTCCCAGAGCATCCACAACTCCTACTGACTTCAGCATCCTCACTGAAACTAAACTGCAAAATTCAGAATTAAAATGAGGTTCAGATTACAGCTCTGCTGTTTGGAAGCTGGGCTGACTTTTAAAAGTGTACAAAATGAGGACTGGGCCATAATGCTCCCAGCTGGCAGATACCAGGCTGTAATAGCTTTGCCTAGCACTGCCCTCCATAAAGAAATCCTGTGTCCAGAGACCTGTTAAGTGAATAACTCACAGCACAATGAAGCAGGTTCTCTCTGTGAGCTCTGCATAAAGCTTCCATCTGCACATATCTTTCTTTTTCTTGGGTCGGTTTTATTCCTGATGGCTTACTGCCAGTGCAGGGTTTGCTAGTGAAATTCACATGGGAGTAGTTTTGAAAGCCTAAAAATCAATCATGAATTTAAGCTTCCCCCATGGCCCCACTCTTTCTGTAGGAATAACACCCCTTCACCACCCTCCCTTCTCCTCAGTTTGCATTGCTCTGGTTATTTATCAATAAAAATTCCACAGCCAACACATAATTGGATTTCTATAAGAGCTTTCAAAACTGAGCTGCGCTGAGTTGCAAGAGGCAGACAATTAACTTGACAGAGGAGTTAGCACTTCAGCCTTGCATCTGTTTTCACTGCCTGCTTCTTTCAGAGCAATCATTTTCTCATTTTATTCTGGTTGTGGAAGGGGCAGGTGAAAACAAGCCAATTTCTTTAGCAGCCAGCTCTGGTGGTTGGCTGATACTCATTGGAGGACCAGTCAAGTAAAATGCTGGAAACCTCTTCTGGCAATGGGCTTCAAACTGGTTATTAATGGGAAGGGGTTCAGGTAAGAGAAGAACATATACGAGGCTGCAGACTTATTTAAGGGTCCACCTCACCTGGAAAATCCAGTGTCACAGGTGAGATGGGAAGAACAAATAGTTTGGGCTTTACCCCCAGCAATAACACCTATCTGGACCAGAGCAGCTTCCTTCTGATGAATGGCGTGAAACACAAATTCAAAGCACTGCATCCTCCATCTGCCACCACGGAGTTTTCCATAGCATAGGACAGACATCCAAACTGCTCAAAGCAACTAGGCAGAGAAAGCAGCTCAGTAAAGCAGCATATATGAGTCCTTTCCAGGTTGCTTTCTACTGCTTTCCTTTGCTTCATTTTTTCAAGCCTTTGTATTAGAGGGGCAGAGGAGGCTACACTCTTCCCTGAGGCAGGTAAGTGATGCAGATGGGGATGCAGATGGAGATGCAGATACTGATGCAGATGCAGATAGATGGCACCAGGAGTCTGACTGCTCTCCCCTCCCTCAGTCCCTCTCAGAATGCTGTCGTGCCTCCCATAGGGCCGTGCATAGCCCAGGGGCAGAGGTTACCAAGCAGATGGATTTTTAGCTGTAAGGAACACAGGCAATCCAGGCTGGTGCATGGCTGGTGAAAGGCCAGTGTCACTGGCAGCACTTCTCATCAGCATCACAGCTGGCAGCATAATCAGACATTAATGTTACCCTTGCACAGTGTCCAGAAAAGCACCAAGGTCCTGCACTGCTAAGCTGTGCAATGAGCTTCCTGACTTCATTACATGTTTGCAAGAAAGTAGAAGCAAAGCTGGGAGTTAGTTTGTGCCACCGGGTAAATCCCTCTGGGCTCACAAGGTGAGCTCTCCCTTTACCCACAAGTGCAATTCTCTCACCCAAGGCAGTTCCTGCCCTGCTGGGGCCAGGCTGGGCTCCATTCCAGAGAAGTCCTAGCAATGTCTCCATTCTCTTGCAGTTTGTTTCACCTCTGCCCCACCGTGGCTATCAGCTGCTCCCCTCTCCAACACCTTTTCCAATAGCTGTTCTTTGTCAATCCAGGAATGAAGGTAACAGAAGTCCTCCTTTACTAATAGGCTCTTCCTATATCCTCCAGGCATTTATTTCCCTCTGCCTGTCAGCTGCCATGCTCCCAGATCTCTTTTCCATCTTGCACATAGCAAGCCCATTCATGAAGCCCTGACAAGGGCTGGGTCTGAGTTTGATTTCCTAGCTGGCAGCACAAAGGAGTGGACTGCCTTGGGGCTGCGGGGCCGTGTGGGCATTTCTGATGATGCAGGCAAGGTTACAGATTAGATTCAGGTCTAAACCAAGCTTTCAACTCCAAACAGTTCTGAAATGAAGCTCAGGACTGAACTGGGCTTAAAGCTTGGTTTGGTTCCTACCATGAAAAGGAGCCAGAGCTAAGCACCATGAGCATCTTTGGAGCGGGGCTGTGTTGAACCCTTTAAAGGAAACACAGGCTGTAGTTTTTAGCTTTCCTGTCTGAGGTCTTAGAGCTGCACTCCAGCAGAGCTTGAGGTGGATGGTCTGCAAGCCACTGTCTTGGCCTGGGCCATCTACCTCTGTGTCCTTCTGCTAGCAGTGACCAAGGGGAAGGCCAGTTCTGTTGCAGAAAATGTAATTGCTTTACAATTTGCTTCCTGTTTGAACAACACCAGCAGACCAAATTACTAAACCGTTTTAAAGAGAAAGAATTGAATTAGGGATATGGAAACAACATTTTTGAGGCATTCTTAACAAAGATTAAAAAACAAAACCCCAAAACTGATGAGAGCAGCTTTTTCCATCTCAAATGAATGTTTTGAAACAAAATAACTTTATTTTGGTCCAAAGCTCAAGTGGAGGCAAGTTTTCTTTTTGCTTCATTTAATGTCCCTGGAATATTGAAAAACATCTGTCACGATGGGCAGGTCCCTTTTTCCTCCCCACAAATACTACTTTCACTTGAAACCACATTTTCTGATAGAAAAACTTCCCAGGCAAAAAAGCAGTCTTTGTGAGAGTGGACACAGAGCTGTCTGAAAATGAGCTGTAACTCAGCGCAGCGCCTCCATTCATGGAGAACTTCTCCAGCCATTTGAGTTCCCCTCAGTACACAGGCTTGTAAAGAGAACATAAAGGCCTCCTGCTCCCAACAGCCCCAGCAGATGGAAATAATCTGCGCTGTTTACGTATCATTTTACAACCTGGGGAAATCAAGCAGGTGGTGACACAGTTACCTCTACCCAGACTTTAAAGCAGTTGTGGTCCCCACGGTGCCCAAGGGCAGCTTTCCCCTCGATCAGAGCCAGACAAAGGTAGCAGTGACTGGGTGGGTGATACAAACATTTGCTGCAGCCCCCTCCTCCCCCTGTCCGTGCAGGGACCCCCGGCTTCCTGCGCTGCCGGGAAGGAGCCGCCTGCCGTGTTCCTTGCCCACCTTCCAGGGACTGGGAACAGCCTTTGCTGGCTTTTCACCATCCACAGCAAAACCTAGAGCCGAGGCTGGAACACAAATTCTGCTCCCAGTCTTTAAACACATCCCTTTTTTGCCTGATTTCAGCGTGGCAATTTGCAGTCTAGAATTGTTATTTTTCTCACTGTAAGATTCTGCTTGGATATAAGACCATTCCTTCTTCCCTTGCAAATGATTTTGTTTTACTTGTTCATATATTTCTGGCAGGTCAGAAGGCATGGGTTAAGTTACACAGTGATTTTCAAGTGAGACCACTCAGCTTTGGCAGGGTCTGTGCTCCCCACCCCCGGTCCCTGTGTTTGATAAGGTTCAGGTCAGGGATGATTTGCGCAAAGAGGATGTATAGATGAGGTGATCTGGGGCCTGCTTATTCCTTTACTAAATGATCAGAAAATATTTCAAAGGTCCCTCATCTCTGCCTTGCCTTTGTTTATGAAATATCCCTTCAGATCTGGAGGAAGAAGTCAATAGTGTTTCATAAAAATACCACTTGGCTTTGTGAAACAAGTATTGTAGTCTTCTTATTTTCTTCTGTTTTTCAAGAAGATTTATGGAAAGGGAAAGAAAAAAGTGAGCGGACTTTTTAAAAGTGTTTTAAAGTAAAGTTTCAGGTTTGTATTTCAGTTTTCAAAAAAAAAAAAAAAAACAAACAACCCATATCTGAAACAGAAAAATAAAAAAGAAAGAAATATAGGGAAGGGAGGATACAGGGGAGAAGAAAAATCACATTTGTCATTGTCCAAGGTGAAGATCTAGTTTGAACAGCAAACATCATTCAATCAATCCATCTGCCCATCATTCCCTTCCCAAACACATAAAAAAATCAAATCTTTGTTGCCACAGGATTTGTATACATACATTATGTTGCTTTAAGGGAACATGGAAGTGGTACATATCTCACACAACTGCTGAGCATTGTTTTCCTTGTAGAAATGCACCTTTAAGCTGGATTGTTCATTCCAGGAGCCATCTGGGGATATGTTGTGCCAAAGTAAGACATATTTATTTTGATATAATCTCATTCACATTGAAGGTTGCACATTTCAACCATAAGTAAAAACCCCACATACCTAACCAAAGCTGTTGTGGGGTTACAGATCTGGCCTTAAAATGAGTTAGCCTTGCTACAGAAAAAGTGACCCCTTTGGGAGGGCCCAGTTTCCAAGCTCCCCTCCAAGCCCTTCAACCATTTCTGAATTCAGCAAGGCTACCAAAGAAGAAAGTGCTCTTTTAGTTTATGATTCTATCAGTACCAGGGTGCTTGCTGCACTGGCCTCGTACTCCTATCTCACATAGCTCCAACAGAAAAGCATTAGGCCAAAGAGCATTTCCTTGTAGTGAAAGGAAAGCTGTGAGGCTGAGAGTACCAACGCAGTGCCAAGAATGGGCTGCTTGATGTGCACAGCCTGCAGGACTGCTCCTTTCAGCACTGCTGATAGGATGGACAATAATCCAGTCAATAGCATGAAGCTGTCGCATCTATCACTGGGGACACTGTCCCAAAAGGAAGCTCTGGAATCAGAAGTGTGATTAGAGGCAGGAAGAGAGATTACAGCCTAGGGAAACATGTTGGGCAAGAAGACACTGAAAATAATGGGACTTGCTTTACAGCAGAGATAAAAAAATAGGAATGTTATAGAAGCAGACAGGACTATCAGAGCTGTGTAGAAGCCAGATCATCACAGAGCTTCTGTTGCTGTGTCTCTTAACACAGGAACATCCTGGATGTGCACAAATACACTGTGGAATTGAGTCATAATGTTTGATTGTATCTAGAGGAATGGCTTCTCCATATGTTGCATTTGATGCCTGGAGATAGAAAGGTTCAGAATAAAATAGGATGCTCCTCAAAGCTATGGGAATATTTACTATTATATTAATGCATTTTTATAAACAAGAGTTTAGGGACAGTTATAATGTTGGCAGAAAACTGCTAATAAAGTAAATTAGTAAGCAAGTTCCCCAGCGGGCAGTTTCCTTCTTCCTTAGGAGCACCTGGTTCTGAATATAACCAGAGTTGGGATATTGATGCAGATGTCACAGGCAATTTGGCAAGCCTGAGGTTTTCCCCTTCTGAAATTACTCCTTTAAGTAATTTCAACCTTACAACCTTAGTTGTAAGGTTCAAAATGCTCAGTTTTCTGTCTTCTCTCCTCTGAATTTTCTCAATATCTACTGCTGATTTCCTTACACAGGGCTGGCATTAGCATGCCAGGGTCCTCTAACCTCCATCCATGCTGCTATAAACTGCAAAGTCTGAGGTTAGTGAGAGTATTTTTATATAGATTTTTGTTTCTAGCCAGGGCTTCATTTGCAGCATTTCCATACCAGTCACAAACCTCTGGAGGAAGTTTGGGCTTGAGAGATTTGCAGCTTCATTTTGCTCACTGTAGAAGTTGGAATAACTTGGATAAACACTGGCTAATCAGTACAACTCCTTGTGCTTATCTGCCACAAACCCAGGCTGCCTACTCACTACTATTTCTCAGCACTAGTTTTCACCAGACATAATCACAAACATTCCTATTTCCTGATAATATGCAGAGGAGCAAAGTTGATTCAGAAAACTTTTTTCGTGCATAAGAGCACAGGCAGCTGGGGCTGCTGCTTGTGCCCACAGCTGATGTTTCAAGGGGCTTGCCAGAGTCAGCTTGAATTCCAGACCAGCTGGAGAGATAGGGAGCTGAGGAAGCGTGACTTCTGAAGAGCAGAGATAGCCTGGGATAAACACTTGTAAGCCACTGAAGTAGGTCTCTTGAATTTCTCTTCCCAATAGCACTGTGAAGTGTGTGCATGAGATGGTGACACCAGAGAAATGAAGAACTGGCTGGAGGAGTTGCTGAACAGATGCTGGACTGTAGTGGATTTTTGGTGAGCCTGGTAAACTCAGCAAATTTTAGATTTGTAGTGGGAACAGAATTATTTTAGGAGTTTTCTTCTGCTGAGAGAAAGATCCCTGATCTCTGGTGGGCTTTCCCCACACCAGCCATAGATCCAGGTCTCTGCTGACATGGGCTGGGCAAGCACTCTCACCTCCCCTCTTCCCCTCGTCCTTACTCCCCTGTCTCTACCTTGAGTTGCCTTGCAGTGTTGTCAGCCCACCCTGACTCCCTGCACCCTGACCCAGGGACTGCACTGGGGGAACTCGTGCTCCTGCAGGCACAAGTCAGAAATCCTGCATTAGCAAAGCACAAGGTTGGTGCTCCCAGGATGCTGCTCAGGCCAGCTTGGACCAGCACTAGGATCCATTACTAGGACCTGCTGAGCCTTGGACAGCAGACCTGCCAGCTCCACAACAGATTGCCACCCTTGGACACAGAGAACACTGAGGAATAAATCCTAGAGTGCAGGAGACAAGATTACATGTTCACATACTTTAATTTATATCCATTTCTAGTTCTTCTAGCTTTTTTGAAGACATTTCTGTTTATTTATTTTCTCATGTTACCAGTGACATTAATAGTTTAGCAGCAGCTGCTGCCAAAAGAATGATCCAGTTTATAGGCCCAGTGAAGAATGACCTTTTACATTCTTGGAGATAAATAAATCTTTGTTCCCCAAGCAGAAGAAATTATTTCATTCAGTAAAGTAACTCAGCAAAGAAATGTCTTCTCTCAAAAGTGTTCAAGAAGTGCTAGTAATGCAGAATGCAATCACCACAACAGATTTATTTAGCCCTTTTCCCTCCATCACTTGTCATATACTTTTAAAAATAAAATTACTCCCAAAGGGACAAATTCACAAGACATTTATACAAAAGTTATGTCCAGCCAAAGCAGATGGAATGCAGATAGTGCAGGATATGACAGGGAAGCAGATGTTTTCTAATAATTCCTGCATCATTTCTGGTCACTAGCCAGTTGTATTGGGATTACCCAGTCCCCACACACAAGCAGCATGGCTTTGCACTCTGCAGACACACTTGGTAATCCAGATGCCTGCTTGAGAGAAAAATTAGGAGTCTCAGCACTGGTATTTTCCATGATACCTTGCTGTTGCACCTCATTCAATTGGTAAAAAAAGAGAATGAGTATTGCAACTTAAATCACAATTTTCACAGCCATCTTCAGCACTGATATGGCTGCTCTGGAGCCCTGCCCATTTCCAGGAGAGATGAGCAGCCCTGCAGGGCTGTGTGTAGTTCCTAGCTGGCTCCTGGACGTTGTATCTCAATCCTGCCCTGGCATAATATCATTTTGCATGCTCACTGGCATTTCTAAGTCACTCTTTGAATTCTGTTAAATTGTTCAGGTTTTTTTTTTTTTGTTTGTTTGTTTGTTTTTTTTTTTTTTTTTTTTTGGTTTTGTTTTGTTTTGTGTTTTTTTTTTTTTTTTTTCTCCCATGAAGACTGAATAATTCTTCTACCTGAATTCTGAGAAAAAAAAAAAAAAATCACTTTTATCTTCATTTAGGCAGTGGTACAATCCAAATGGTTTCTAAAGGAGAAAGACTTATTTCAGACAGACCTGCTGTGAAATCTCCCCATTAATTTGCATGCATACATACATATGTGCAGACAGACACACAGAGATGTCCATATACGTCATCTATCTCTGCATCTATATACCTTCACAATAACGCACTGCAAAGATATGCAGAGACAGCTCCATGATGCTTTAGCCCATGCTGTTGTGGAACTGAACCACAATGACATTTCCTGAGTTAAGGCAAACCTGCTTTCACTGAAGATGCTATATGGATTAGAAATCCCACTCTCTATGACCTGCATTTTACTGTAGGAAGGTTCCTGTTTATTTGCAGTAAAGAGGCACCTGAAGTGGGCAAACAGATTTGTGTTTTTTCACAAGCTCCTGGGTAGGTTTGTGCCCCCTGGGCAGGTTTGTGCCTCCTGGGCTTAAGGCCTTGTGTTGTGCCTTCCCTACACCAGTCCCTCAAGTAGCTGGTCCCAGCTGTGCCTGCAGGTATTGCACTCAAACCTCAAGGCAGCGAAAGGGCCTAAGTAAAGAACATGATTTGTAGAAGACTTTTCACTATCTCCAGGTAGATGAGAATTACAGGGCAAACAGAGGTGATAGAGAGTCCATCAGCCAGCTTGAGGACAGGGAGATATTGGGTTGCTTGGGAAAAAGCAGGAAGGCACAATCCTGATGCTCAGGAGTTGAGTGATGTTATCACTGCTGATAGATGAACGCCTCAGACCAGCTGGACTTAGTCTGTGAGACCTCAAGTTAGGGCTGCATAGGTCTAAGAATTTCCATCCCTTAGCTGGATTTGTAAAGGGCTTGGCTTTCAGTAAGACGTGGTCAACATGTGATCCTTTCTATTGTCTTTCTAGGAAGCAGTGGGACTAGCATGCTCCACTGCCTTGGCCAGCCTTGGTAGGAAATACTCCTAGAGCAAAAGGTGTTTAATTGCTCTCACATACCCCGGGAGGAGAGTTGAGATGCCTCTTGCAGGGGAGGAGAGTTGAGATGCCTCTTGCAGGGGCCGAGTATGCCTGGAGGTAGATGGAGAATCAGGTTTTGTTACTGCCTTGTGTCAGGCCCCTCCTGGTGTCCAGACAGCTTTGCTCTTCAGGTCCCCTCAGCCAAATCCTGCTCATGAGGGTGCAATTTACAGCAGACTTTGTGTGGGTGGGTCAGCTCACATCAGAGTGATGCTAACCCAAGAACAGAGCCAACAGCTTTGCTTTCCCAAGGATGATGCAAAGATAAAACAGATTATAGCTAAAAATTATTTTTCAACATGAAATCTGGAAGTTGTCAGGAACATGGAATTGCAATTGCTATTCTGTCCTGCTCTCAGCCACACCATAAAAAGAAGGTCACCAGGATCCTTCTATTGCAGACATGGCTATTGCTCTGAGTGTGGCAGCTGCAAGAAGTTCATTAGATGGAGGAACTCTACAGAAAATAGTTTCATTTTTTCCAACCTGGAAAATATTGCTTGTCCTGAGAGCAGGACCAATCAGGAGGCATAAACTCTGCAAGAGTTAGACCTATCTTGAAAAATTCATATCCACACCTGACCTTTCTGTTCTCACCTCTGAGAGATCATTTCCAGGGAATAAATAACCCGGTCATTTGTGAAGCCATTGGGCAAACACAGCCATGTCCTGGTCTTCTTGTAAGCTTCAGACATCCACAACAGATGAACAGATGCCAGCATCTGAGTCAGGGGTTACAGGGGGTGCAGCAGAGGTCAAATGCAAGAATCTCCTAAGTGTTGCCTGTGACTTTAATTCAGCAAAACATTGTAGCACATGCTTGGCCTGAAATTGTAACACAGGCAGTAGTGACTTGTCTGAGTAAAGCTGGGCATGTGGTTAAGTACTTTGTTGGCTCGAGGCCAGCACGTACAGCATGAGGCTACTAGAGCAGGAATCAGCACTGGGGACTGAATGCACACACATGGGGAGTGAAGGCATCCCCCTGACCCCTGAACTGAGCTCTGCAGGCAGCGTTTATGGAACGGGCTGTGACAATAACCTCTGGAAGGAGGCAGCAGAATGACTGCCCAGGTTTAGCTTGGCATTGCCTCCTGGCACAAGGATGCAACCCCCTGTGTAACTTACACAGCTTGGTACCCTTACCATCAAGATGGTTGGGCCCTCTTGCCCCTCTTAGCCGTGACATAGGTGAGCGCAGAATGGAGAGAGAAGTTGTGAGCTGCCGAAACAAGGAACACAATACCTCAGCTTTGGGTCACAGCCTGAAGAGCAGCTGCAAAGGCAGGGCCACCTGTGCACTGGGCTGCTTGGAAAAAGACCAGAGCTTCGCCCTGCCGTGTTTAGCAAAAGGCGTTTTGCTTTTCTTCACAGATGTGCAAATTGCAGCAAAAGTAGTGACTCACAACAGCACTGGACTTTCTTCCCTCCTGCCAGAAATAGGACTTGACACTTTGAGCAATCCTAAACGCTCAGGGCAGGGAGGGCTGCAGTAACTTGAACACTTCACGTGGGTTGTTGTGCTGTCTCCAGGCAGTCCTCTGAGGTGAGGATGTGCTTGGGGTTGCACTCAGAGTGGTGCATCCCTGGAGGGCTTGCTGTGTCAGAACCCATCCAGCAGCAGTGAAGCTGTGCAAAACAGAGAGCTTAGCTCTGGGTATCCTGATTTTCACCTGTTCAAAGTGTCAATCCCACTCTGAAATCATGGCAAACAGTCAAATGAGGACTTTTTAATGAAGAATTTAATGTGGGTTTTAATTGCTCTACCGGATGATGTTGCATTAAAAAATATCTTTTGTTAGTTAAGAAAATGAGATGCATTTTGCCCATTTAAACATGTATGAGATTAGACAAACATGCATTACATTAGAAGGGGTTTCCTTTGAGGAAAATACCTAATGCTAGTGGAGAAAAAAATAGGTTAAGGAAGTAGCTTCTAGTATTACACATGTCACTTGTGTATTCTTGGTGAATTGGTGCCAAAAGCTAGATTCTGTTTGTTAGAAACCATATACACTTCGATCTAAGCCTATGACTGAGCTAGGATCTGGCTTTTGTGTCTTGTGGGAAACTCAGATGAGATGTCAAAAACATTTCTATTGTAAAATGAAACACATAAAGACAAATTGCTTAAGGACCATGTATGAAAAAGATTTAGAACTCTTCATTTTGCTTTTGATTTGTAAGCCTTGAAATGCTTTTATATGTTAAAAATTATTTTAAAAAGACATTCTGAAAATTTATTTTCAAAAAGAAACACGAATTTTTATCTGAAGTGAGTTCTTTAAATAGGTTGTGTCAGTACTTTTGAAATGTTTCATTTTGGAGCTTCCCCTAAACAAAATGTTAAAATTGCCTTCTGTAATTTTTCCATTTGGAAGGAACTACCTTTTCTAAGTCAACAATTCTCTCATAAAGAATATGAAATATCCTCTGAAAAACTGCTTCATGAAAGATGGGTTTATTTCACAGATCACTGGAAAGCAGTCAGCTTTAGCAAGGGCAGTGTGGAGGTTTTCAATGGCTCAGGAATTCATAATGATTAGACACTTAAGCTAAGATGATTCCCAAAAGGGATTTGGAGTGTGGAGCTCTCAGTAATATTTGGTCATAAATATAATTCAGATTTTAATACCATGTGTGGTAAGCAATAGACTGCAATGAAATTCAGAAAGACTGCCTTATGTGTCTAAAATAGACCTTTACTGCCAAATGCTATGTCTTAAAAAGGTATTTGAGAGTAGCTGTACCTTGGATTTAGCTGAGTGTACTGGGATACATCTTGCCCAACAATAAAGATATATTGCACCAAGAGATTTGAAACGGGTCCATTTTTTTTGTTTGTATGTGCAAATTTCTTTGTGTGGAAAAGCAATATATAAAGCAAAGGTGAAAGAACAGAAAAATGTAAGTTTCCAGAACAAATATTTCATCTAAATTTGTTTTGGTGAATGATAGCCAAAAGCAGTCTTTTATATATATATATATATATATATATATACACAAATGTATATATATATGGCTTTCAGATATAAAGTAGTCTTTGTTAGAAAACTTTCTGACTTAACCCTGATCTTAGGCAGAGGCCTCTTATCTATACAGCATTCAGTAATGGAGTAATCTGATTCAAAGTGTTTCAAGTACAGGTAATTTTATCAAAAGCACTGAGCTATTCCAGGGCACGATTACTATCATACTGCTTAATTATATTTTCTTTAGAAAAATGCAGCTATCTGAAAGTGTAATGAAGCGATTGCTGTTTGTGTAGCTGTGAAGAAGGGAAGCTCGCGGGCTCATTAGCAAAGCAAATGACCTGCCTTTGGCATTAGTTAACCCTGAGGGCTAAATTCCACTCTCAAGTACATCAAGAGGAAAATAACAAGGGATAGAATGAATTTGAAGTGCTGGTAGTGAGAGCAAAATTTGGCCCTTACCCTTCAATGGGAAAGCAAATATAATATTCCTACTTTCCATCCATCATGTCAGATAACTAGATGGTTTGATTAGATTACAGAGCCCACACTAACAATGATGTATATTTGGCTGAATTGAAAAATGCCATTAAAGTGGGATTCCTGGAATTTAGCAGGAAAACAAAATATTTCCTCTCTAAACTCATTATACTTACAGAAAAAAAAAAATTGGATAAGTAAATGAGAAAGCTTCAAGAGACCCTCCTGTCTGTGTTTAGAATTAAAAGCATTTAAATATGATGAGGTTTTAAATCTTTTCCTGGATTTGTAAAAACACTTTGGATATTTCTGGCTTTGTAAATCTTTCATTTTCAAAACCAAGATATTTTTAACATCTTTTCATGTAAAGAATAGACAGAGCATAATGCTTATCCCAAATCTGAAAGAAGGAATAGATCTTCAAGCACAAGATTCCTGTTGGGAGAAACATGTTTGACTTTATAATGTGTTGATTTCTCAGTCAAAACACTGTATACACAGCTTTGATTTTGGCACAACTCGGGACAGTGGAGCACTTGGCACTTTTCTCCCTGTTTATTTTTCTTGGTCGACAGCTGGAGACTTTAGGATTAGGGAGATGCACCCACAATTTGCCTTCAGGCTAGGGGAAACAGGCTTCCAAATTTTAGATGGAAAACAAGGGGATAAAGCTGACCTTGGCACTGGGCAGCTAAAGATCTAAGGATCAGTTTTCACAGCAGCCCAAAGATATGCAAAGGACTTGGCCAGGCTGCGTTTGGCTAAAAGCCAGCTCATTCCAGAGGGATTGCTGGGAATGCAGAGTCTGTGAAGGGCTGCCTGTACTAAAACAGGAGGGCGACCATGGTCCTGTCTGGCTTTATTTCTGCAATATTAGGTTTTTATTTCTGTAGAAAGTCTCTGCAGGGTAAACCAGCATGGAGACATTTAGATGTGAACACTGACAAGGAAAATTTGGTTGAGTGTAGAAAGGGACTGAAAAAGGGAAGCTACATGATGGTGGAAGGAATATTGGGAGATTTTTATTCCTCTGCTTTCCAGGTCAGAAAATCACTTTTGTGTCATCTGGGCAGCATAACATTGGCACAGGTTTGTGGTGAGCCATGAAAAACTATCCTGGATTTTTAAAGTTTTCTACTGACCTCTCCTTCTTGAGTTAAGCTTAATTTCTGAATAACCTTGTTATCCCCCTGTGTCAGGTATCCCCATTATTCCCATGGACATTTTCCCTTCCTTCCCTCTTGTCCATACACACACAGCAGGTAGGCAGAGATTTGTCATCCAGTGTGATTTTTACAGGTATACAGGGAAGGATTCCAACATTATTAAGCTTTCTCACATTAAACAGTCTAATTTATTGTTAATAAGTTGTAGTTTTTTCTTGGACTTGCAATTCTTTTGTATGTTTTGTTTGAATCCCTTTACTGCCAGAGCAGTAAAATTGTGGCTGCATCTAAATGCATTCCTAATAAATAATCTAGAACTCCACTTATTCCCCATTAAAAAGGACTCCGTTTGTAAAATTCTTCTCACATTTAATGGATTTTTCCTTGCATTCAAAATTTCCATCATTTGTAACTGGATCTAGTGCAAAACCTTGTGGAATAAATTCTGATCCCACTGTATAAACTGAGAGTAATTTAAGTGACATTCGAAGAGCTACTCCATATTTGCACAAGAATAACCCTGAGAAGGGTCTATTGAAAAAGCAGACACATTTGAATTTGTTAAATAAGGCATCACATGTACTGCAAAGCTGCAAACAGTGATTTCAGGTGCACTTTACAATGCATCTAATGATGCCGTTTCCCAAGGGCATGTCACTGACTTAGCAAGCACTTGATCAGGGGACTAAAACGAGCCCAGATCCTGAGAGGCATTTGGACTGTGAGATTGCACTGCAAACCCGATCCTAGAGGCTTCCAGCCACGTTTGCAGAGGTGGAAGAAGAGCTGTGAGCCCTGCTGCCTTGCAGGAGGAGCCTGGGGTGCCCGGCAGCAGTGCAAGGGAAGCCAGGTGCCAGGGAATGGGACTGCAGAAGGGGACTCGTCGTGTGAGGAGCTGCCTAAACTCCCGAGCAGAGGCGAGGGGGAGCATCAGCCTTCCCTGCAGGGAGATTTGTTTAGCTCTGCATCAGCAGCAGCAGCACAGCTGAGATCATCTCCCCACAGCTGGATACCTAAGCTAGGTTGAATTTTCCTTCTTCGTGGAGATTCAGCAGGCATTGTGAACTTTCCCTGTCTCACAGTCCTCACCCCCTCCAGGGCCGGAGACCCGAATAATAGAAAAGTGAAAAATTGAGGTGGGAGACCATTTTCACGTGGGTGTGGAGCACAGAGGGGCAGCTCAGTCTCTGCAGGCCACAAGGAGCATTCGGGGCTGCTGCCTGCGAGCACGATCCCTCCCCACGGCGCTTTCCCCGTGGAAGAAGGCAGAGCACCACGGACTGATCAGCTACCTCAGGCAAATGAGATCTCACAGAGATTCGAAAGGAATATATTTAAAATCAGAACGAATGTGTAAGGTGGTAGGGAAGGCTGAGAAAATGTCTGAAGTAATTTGCCATTAAAGATTTTATCTTAAAAAGTCCATTCATCCACAAGATTTGGTACTTCCTCACATTTGCCACCTCGACTTCATGATTCTCCTAATACAAATTTTTGGTATTGTAAAAGACACATCTGTAGCTACAGGTATCTAGATAATAAAGAAAAGTGCAGAAAACCAGTGATGTGTGTTATTAATAGTAGCCTGTTCCCTGCCTCTATTAATGCCTCTACTGAGAAGTTCTAGAAATGGAGTCCTGTCTACCAGTATTTGTAACCAATACAAAAGAAAGAAGTCAAAGAACAGATAATTACAGTCCAAGCTTGAAAAGGAAAAATTGTTCTCCACCCTTAAGAGAAGCACAATGATCTCTTCTAGTAGCTTTCAAAGTCACATTTCTAAGCTTTTCCTTTGCAATTCAAAGACCACATAAAACTCCTCAGGAAAAAAAAAAAGTTGCAAGTAGAGTTTTGTGTGGAATCACATAATCTTAGGACCTTGTACTTTCAGTAATGAAAGCAACAGCAGAATATGTTAACAGACCATCTACAGCTGGCTGGAGTACAGTGCTGTCACTTTTGGGGATGCTGGATTTGTGGCAGTGTCACATTTGGGTGTGGGACTGTTACTACATCTGTGAGCCTCAAGACTTGAGAAAGCTCTGTGCTGTAAAGGCATGACAATGAAGGACTTAAAAGGTACCAATAGATGGAAACTGAGTGAAACAGGGATACTACTCCATTTTAATGGTCTTGAGTGGGTTTTGTTTGGAAGGATGATTGATTGTTGGATTTCTGATGAAGCTGTTGTGAAGAACGGGGATTTCGCACCAAACAGGAATTTCAAAGCATGCCAGTAACTTTTTATATTATTCTCCCCAGAAAAGAACTGCAAAATAAAAACTAAGAAATCTGTGGGTTTTTACTTTTCAGTAGGAAATGTTTGACTCCCATTTGTTTTGCTGTTGCAAACAATGATCCTTTGCTAGATTATAAACTATATCATTTCTTAGCTCCTTGGAGACTGAGAGCAGCAATGTGAGAATTGGTGCACTCCAGTTTCATTCTGGTACTGAAAAACAACTGATTGGTTTGTCTGAGGCCACAGGCATCCCTGCAGAAGGTGTATGCAGCCAGTCAATGCATGTGAGGATCTCATCCTCCTGATCTGTGGAAGCCCTGCTAACCTTACATCCTTTTCAGAGCATGTGTGGCAAGAAACAGGTATGCCTGTGCACGTGTATATCCACTTAAAGCACCCCCCTTCTCTGCAGCCCTCTTTTTGCTTAGTTCACTAAACAGGGGTATTTATGGATTCTTGACATTCATGCTGCCTTTCTCCCTGAACAGTCCATATACAGGGGAAAATGAATCCAAGATCTTGTCTCAAAGAGAGGATATCTGCTCGTTATTTTATAGAGATTGCAAATCATCTTCCTTTTAAAGTCTCTTTTATAAACAGTCTCCAGCTCTGGTTAGCTTAGGGCCATGAGCCCAGTGCACATTTGGCTAATGTGCATCTCTGTGACTGCTATGCCATTTCCTTATGTGTATTCAGCAGCACAGACTATTGTGATGAGTCAGTGGCAGCAGATCATCAAGCTTCTTCAAGCCAAAAGGCCCTGCAAGAGAGAAATGGAGAAAAACAAATCCAAATAAGCCTATTTAGTCATTACCAGGGCTAGCAAAATTTTAGGTCCGTGCTTTTCCCTTTCATTTGCTGGGGACCTGACAACTTATAAATCTGATGTAAAAGACAAACTGAGACTCCATGTAAAATTTGGCTTGAAGTATCATCTTGAATACAGTTACAGTGGGTAGCTTAGGCCAGAGCTCCAGCAGCATCAGTTCTAGTGCCTGATAGTGGGATTACAAGCAGATGTGGTACTTAAGGACATGATTCAGTGGTAGACTTGGCAGTGTTAGGTTTAAAGTTGGACTCAAGGGTCTTAAAGGTCTTTTCCAATCGAAATTATTCTGCACTTATAAGATAATGTAGAGGACAAGATTTTACAGAGAGCAAGACCAAGATAAAATCACTTCCTCTCCAGCCTTTTCCAAACCCCAGAGCTCAGTAGAGAAGGCAGAAGAGCAACTAGAAGCACGTATGCACAGTTCAAAACCATGTGTGCAGCAGCACATGTAAGGATGCCTTCACTCTTCAAGAAGTACTGTTGATGGGTTTTTGTAGCACTCTTTTTAAGGCCTTGGGTGATATCAAAGTTGCCTAATGTGGAATATGTCCCTTTCACACTAGAGAATATTAGTCTGAAATGCTCTTGATCAGGTTCTGTTAGAAGCACCCTTTAATGGCGACATCTGCCAGATGTCACCATCGTCCTGATCCAAGCCAGAGCTGTTTCTGATGCTATTTTCTGAAACTGTTTTCCTCAAATTGAGCTTGTCTTATTAATATCCTGTGCTCTTACATCATGGGTACTTCCCAGGCAAGCTCATTCTGCTAGGAATGAGGTAGAGAAGACCCTGGTAAGCAGCTTTACTGGCATTCCTGAGCGCTGGCACTCTGGTGGTGAGCAGAAGGCTCCTTTGCAGCCCAGCTGTGTGCAGGACTGTCTGCAGGGAGCACAGCTGGCTGTATGGCACACAGCTGTCCACATGGCACACAGCTGTCTGCAGGATGCACAGCTGTCTGCAGGCTGTCCCAGTGTTCACATGGCACAGTGTGGCACACAGCTCTGCCTGGGACACATCTGTCCCCAGGTGCTCAGCTCTGCAGGGCACAGTTATGTCAAGGTGCACAGCTATGTCAGAGCACACACTGTCTGTGGGGTGCACAGCTGGCTCAGGATACACAGCTGTCTGCAGAACACACAGCTGTCTCGTGGCACACAGCTGTCTGCAGCTGTAAATTCCAGTAGCATTGTTCTCCCCAAAGTGGATTCACCTTAATGCAGTTTAATTGAGCCTATCCAAATTCATGCCTTTCCTGAGCTCAGCTTGGTTCGTGGGTTCCCAGTGGCTGCTGGAGACACGGCTTTTCCAGCCCCCAAGTCAGGTGGGTGCAGGGGATCCCCTTGCTGAGGGCTGCCAGAGATGACAGCTGATGTCACCACAGGCACTGCCCTGCCTGTAGTTGCAGACTGTTGAATTCTTTGCAGAACCTTCAATTGCCTTTTCCATGACATCATGCAGGTCAAAAACTTGGCAGGACAGACCCTGAAAAAGTGAATGTGATATGACAAACTACTGCAACATCTCTCAGAAGGGTTTGAGATGAAGCTTATCTTGACCTGGGCAGGAGAAAAGATTAGGTGATCTCTCAAGGTCCCTTTCAGCATTGTGAGAGAAAAATGTAATTCCTCCTGTGAAGTACAGAATGTTGCTGTTATACATGATCATGAACAAAATGTATATTAGTACTGAATAATTAATAGTACCACCATCAGTTGGGTCAATTATTCACTGGAGGTGGTGAGAGATGCCAAAAACTGTTTCACCTTTCCTGCTTTCCCACCTTCCCTGCATGTGTAGCAGTAATTCACAGTACAGTGGGGGCAGTCTGGCCAGCACAAGCCTATCAACCTTTCTAGGGTCTGGTTTGAATTCTTTCAAGTCCAGAGAATCCCAGGAGGCTGAGTCATTTGCTGAAGAGAGCAGCTGCCTTCTCCGTGCAGGGGAGCAGTAAGCCTGTGGCACACAGCACCTTCTGCAGACTGATTAACTTCAGACTCTGCTCTCTGGGTAATGAACTGTGCTTTATGGACTGGCAGCTGCATTTCCTGCTCTGTGTCTGGCAGCACCCACTCCCATGTGTGGCATGGAGTGCCAGCACAGTGCTAGCAGGAGGAAAAGGTCAGAAAGCCTCTGGCAGGGTGCAAAGACTCAGAGAAGGCTGGAGAGGGGGGCCAGGGAGCAGGAGATGGGAGTCACAGGGTTCCAGGTTAGGGGGACAGATGGGTCCCAGGAGATGGGATGGGATGGGGTGGGATGCTGCTCTGTGTTCTGGCTGGGGGCATGCCAAATTGGGACCAAAGATTATCAACAGGATTTAGCCCTTTCCTGCTGCTAAATGCTTTTGCTGAGGAACTGGGAAGCACTGCCAGGCCACTGTCCCACTGCAGGCAGACCCTCAGGCTGGTTGAGCCCTCCTGCCATGCCCTGGACATGCAAACATCGCCCACTTCCTGTGCCTCCCTCCATGGGCCAAATCCCCATCACATCATGCAGTGCAGACCTGCAGAAGGAGCCAGGCTGCCCAGGGACAGGGACTGCAATCAGGCATGCAGTGCCAGGGGCTGGAGTGCAATGGAAATCACTCAGTGAGGATGCTGGTGAAGGTAGGGGTGCAGAAAGTGGTGTCATCCACATTGTGTACTGCTATGTTGGGCATGCCCCCACAGCAGGGCTCAAATGCACAGTGAGAGGACACCTTGTTTAGCATATTCCTGTAAAACAAATTTAACTTAAACTGCATAATTTATAACACCTATGGCCCAAATAGCTGTTCCT
Organism: Vidua macroura; assembly: GCF_024509145.1. Lineage (NCBI taxonomy): Eukaryota > Metazoa > Chordata > Aves > Passeriformes > Viduidae > Vidua > Vidua macroura. Next base: position 17,497,920 of record NC_071578.1, read on the forward strand.
GCTCCTGGGTATGTTTGCTGCTGAGGAGCAGATGAGCATCAGGAGGGTGCAAGGGAGAGGGAGGGAGCACACAGGGAACAGAGCAACTGCCCTTTCAGCAGCCAGCCTGCTCAGATTTACTGGATGCAGATTTACTGGATCCAGATTTACTGGATACGGGAGCTTTTCATGCTTTCTGATCACTATCAAGCAGACAGCTGTCTCCACAGACCACATAATTAATCCAGGATTTCTTTTCTAGGAGTGGCACAACCTAACTTATAGTCCATTATTGCATATTATGAATTTGAGTTGTTTCTTTTCCAGGACAAATACTTTGTGCTTTTTAGCATTCCAATTGCAAATGAAAATTACCTCATTGAGTTCCCTACTGCTCAGTAACCCCTCTCCTCAGGCTGAGAACCCCTCATCCTCAGCACTTATTGTCGCCTCTCTTCTTGCCTCTTCCCAAATCATTCCCAGATCTATCATGAAGAGATTTCAGCTGAGGACTGTGATCCTGCCAAGAAAGCTCATCACACAGACCATTATGGCCAGAACATTGTTCTAGGACTGGTATACACAGACTCATTTTGCAAAATGAGATTCTTATCCTTTTACTAGGGTAAGAATTAACAAGAAAAGGAAAAAAAAAGGAAAAAAGTTTTGTAGATTTAGGAATATTAATGAGTATCCACTGGAAATACTGAAGATTGTTATTGATGTAGAAACAGTCTCATTCAAAGTTCGTTGTAATAATTTCTTCTTTGTACCCAGAACTTAGAATATGACTTTTAAGAAGCTGCAAAAAAGGTATCACTTGCTATGTTTAAGAAAAACAAAATAATGAACACAACTATGAACACAGGAAAAACCTTAATATAAGCAAACCCAAAACATCTGGGTTTTTTAGGAAAGCTCTGTAAGCTCTCTTTCAGAGAAGTGCCTTGTAAACTGCGGGTTTTCAGACAGAGTTGGTGGCTCAGTGGTCATCTGCAAGAAATCAGGTCTGTCCACAGTCACTTCTGCAAGACCGCCCTAGACATGTCACACTGGTGGAAGTGGCAGCTTGGGAAATATTTCCACTATTTCTAGGCAAGTTAACTTTCCTCTGTTAATGAAATTGCTGAGTAAACAAGTTTCTGCTTTCAGAGAGGCATAGTTAGTCCCAGAATGTCCCAGTCTTAGATTTAATGGCTTTAATCCATTAACTACTTAATTTACATATTATAGCAATTGACTCAGATGCAGGTGGAATTCAGAACTATGGGTATTCAGCATTATTCGGTTCCTCAGGGTCTCTCTGGCAATCACATAACATTTATTAAAACAGCTAGAGGTAGAATAATACCATCATAATCCCAGAATAGTCACAGCAGCCCCATAATATTGGAATGTGGATCCATTCCAGGGGATATTTGCTTTGCAGTAGGCAAGGTGCTGGTTTCTAGTGGGTAGAGGAGGTGATGAAAAGGACTTTACATTTGATGTAAAGGCTTAGAGGGTGTTCACTTCTACTATTTCCTCTTGTAGAAGCAGGCAAGAAAAGTTCTTTTTGTCAAAGTGATGTTTTCCAGTCCTCCAAACCTAAGCTTTCAGGTCTGTCTTTCTGCCCCTAGTGTAATGTCTGACTTGAAATTGAGCACTTGTGCTTGTAACAGGTTGGAGTTTTCCAGGTGCCACTCCTGGGTGACTTTCAGCCACTGCCAGCACTGATGGAGCAGAGCTGAACCTCTCAAAGGTCTGTACTGTGGCGGGTTAGAGAAGCAACCTTCCCTTCAAAAAGGTCAGGTTGAGCAAATCCTACTTTGGTCCTTTACCTGACACATCTGCTGGAGCAGGGAACACGTTGAGAGCTGTCTTGCACTCTGCAAGCTTAGGTAAGAAGGGAACAGGTGGATCTTTTCCTTCTGTCTGCATCCTAGACAAGTACACCACCACTAAACAGAGGCAATTCTCACTGACCTGTTATCATTCCTGCCAGAGACTATAAGAAGAATTCAGAGCTGTGTTAGTGTGCACAAGTGCTAATGGGAGACATGTGAAAGCTCTGAATCTCTGTCCTATGGGAAATATAGATATTTTAGCTTCTCCTTTAATCTTAAGACAAAAGTGAAAGGAGTAAAGGAGCTAAGAGGAAGGAAAAGTCACAAGAATTAACAATTTGTGGGATGGGGTGTCCCTGGAGACGTAATCTGAACCCTCAAAAATGTTAATTTTCCATGGATAAGGAAGTGCTGATGGCTTTGATGTGACAAAACCTCTAGTTGGGGCAACATTTGGTGTTTCAAAAGGTTGATGGTAGAATGTGGTAGGAACACAGGGTTGACAGAGTCAGGTGACTCATCCACTCCACTTTCTTGCTATCACAGACACGAGTATTGTAACCCCAGTATTCACTTGAAAATACTAAACTCAGCCTAAAAGTAGATATCCAATTTGGCTACATTTTGAATGTTTGATCCTGAATACCACTGCTTCTCATGTCTAGTAAAAATATAATTATGCTTATTAGGTCCTGTATCAATATGTCTCTTTGGCTCTTCCTTCTCTGCAGTTTTTGCCAGCAGTCATATGGCAGTTTTGGGAGGTGTAACCACACTGCCTCTTCTCTGCTTTGCTGAGCTGCACGAGCCAGGCAGGCTGCTTTAGCTCTCCTGCACAGGACAGACTCTCCAGTTTCCTCAGCAACCTTGTAGCTCTTGTTTTACTGGATTATGGATGACCAGATATGCGCAGAAAAGCTCTTCTGCTTTCTGGCATGAATATTTCTCTCTTCTCTTGGAAATACCTTTCTTCCCATAGCCTAAGAAAAGTTCTGCATTCCTCTGTCAGTGTTGTAGTGGGGACTCTGAGATAGCCTGCAGAGCTTTGTTATTTCCCACTGATGGTCTGTCTGCCAAAGGGGCAATTCTTGAGCCTAATTCCTGTGCATACATATTTGTGTGAATCATTTTTGCCCCATTTATCTTATTCTAGTTCCTGAGACCATATGATTTTTCCTGTATGCTCTATAATTACATGTAAACTGGCATTTTCCCATCTCTGCATTCTATTAAACCTCTGTTTCATAAGAAATTTGGATGAGGCATGTTTCTTATTGTTATGTCTATTAACCAGTTTTCATAATTATTTGCTTTATTTTTTACAGCTCTTTTTTGACAATATTCTGCCACTGTTTTGGATTAGTGGTTTCAGGCTGGTAACTGAGGTCAGAAAAGTTATGTAAATTGGATGCAATACCATAAAAAACAAAATGTCTTCAGATTAAAACTAGAATAACCCTTAGCATTGGTGAGGTGATTCTGGGTTAACTGAGATCAGATTCTACCATGGTGACTCTGATGAGATAGCTTATTTAAGTAAAAGAATCAGGACTGGACCTAAAATGTAGATGGTATTGCACAATAAGAAACCTGTCCCTTGGACTGGAGGCTCTTTCTTTGTGAGAGGCTGCCAGCAGAGTCCAGGCAGCCTGACCTGAGCTCCTGCTTAATTCACAGTACCTCTGACCCACCATAGGCAAGGTATCAATTGTTTCAGGAGGTATTTAAAGACATGCAAGGACTGGAGCCATTAGTTCATCCCTTCAGAGGTGGTGGAGGATCAGACTGTTGCAGGGTGGAATCTGCAGGAAAGCCTCAGCAGGCATCAAAAGCAGGTGCAGGTTTTCTGGGATAGGTGGCTGCAAGGGATGGGAGCTCTACCAAGAAGAAGCATGTTTTCAGTACTAAGGCTACAGGTCTGATGCTGAGGAAGAAGATGAGAGCTGCATGACCTCCCCATGGCTGCATCCTACCCTGAGCTGCATTAAGGAGATTCTGAAAAATCTTACTAAGCATTTGGATGTGTTTTTAGTCTCCAAGTGTTTCTGACACTTTAGTCCCTTTCTTCTTCATCAGCCTTCTCATTTGTGAAAGGAAAACGTTTTCACATCTCTGCCAGGGTGGTTGCTGGGATTGGTGCATTCATGAGTGCCAAGGGCTGAGATTCTGTAACAGAGACAGGAGCAGAAGTCCCCGAGATGCTGATCCCTGTGCACTCAGCATGGGAACGTGCCATCCTTGTGGCAGGGCTCACTGCTTGGCTTAAGCCTCCAACATACTTGCAGGAAGAAGATTGTAAACAGAGAATACAAATGTAACCATTGTTATTTGCAACTAGACTTTCAAACTTCTTGCCAGATTATAAATCTTGACTGTTTGTACCTCTGCCGTTTCTCAGGTCTGAACCAAAAATATTTACCAAGGAAATAATGCTTGTAACAATGATCTCAGACCAGTGCAACTCATTAGCTAGCAATGTGCCTGCAGGCAGTATGAAAGATTCGACCCATCTGGAATTAAATAGCAAGGGATAGCTGGAAGCTGTATTCAATACTGATGGTGGGAAAAGCCTTAAAACTCCTTGATTGCAACACATGAAAGCTGTGAACCATCAATAACCAAAAAAAATATGATGTGCCAACTATAGCAAAAGTAACAGCAGGGCAATGCCATTATTCGAGGTCATTCCACCTTCATCTTGTCAAAAAGGGATAAAGGAAGGGCATGACATAAGCCAGATCTCCAGCATCCTACTCCCTTGTCAGTAGGACATAATTGGCATTAAATACTGAATGTGTCTGGATTTAATATAACTCCACTGCTCAATTACTTCATCCACTAAAGCAATGGAAAGCTGCCCATTTCAAGAATTTATAGGGGATAACTTGCTTTAAGTCAGACGTCAGAGCCCCAGATATCCTAATTGATATTTTATTAATAAACTCTCAAAATTAGCATAACTTGTTCCAAGCAGGGGAGTTAAACCCATGATTGATTACCAGGGAAGTGTCTCTTCTTTATATAATGTCTTTTTGTAGCTGATTAGAATTGAGGGCAAACACTGCCAATCTCTTTCCATCCTTGGCAGCTGCATCACTTGGAAACATACAAAGCACAACAGGGGAAGGACAAACTCTTTCTCTGGTATCTTTGACTACTGACCTCATTTTTGGGCGAGCGAGTAGCTGAAGGTCCATTGCTTTTTTCTCTATGACTTCTCTTTCAGCAAGTGGCAGCAAGGTAGGTAGAGGAAGGCTTAATGGCCAAGCAGGACATTGAGCATTTGGGATATAGCCCAAGCTCATAGAAAATTCCTTGAGAAGCAGAGGCCAAATGCCAGGAGTAAGGAGTTCTGTCTGGATTTGAAGCGGGTGGTCAGCACTGGGTATGGACGCGACAAAAAAGTTACAGTGTGAAAGCAGCACCAAGACTGCTGCCTTGCACTCCCTCTGGGAGCACCTTTGTCTTGCAAGGCTCTCCAAAGCAGAATGCCTGTCTACAGTGTGTCCAGCTGCAGTCTCTGTGGGGTACTCAAGGTTGTCACCCCATGAGAATGCTGTTGTGCCTTCCCAGTCTGGGTAGTACTAACAGGGAGGCAGTGAGGTTTGACCCCATTAGCTGCCAGGTGTTTATGAAACGGATGGGGCACCAACCCCAGCCAAAAGTCTGCACTCCACATTAATAAATTAACCATTTGAGTCGTTGTGACAGATTGATGGACTCATAAAAAGCAAGATGGAAAGGGACCTCAAAGCATCATCTAGTTCAGTGTTTTTCTGCCTCTGGTCTGAAAGGTATCAGGAGACTGTCTGTGAAAGCAATGCAGAAAGTGTTGCAAACCCCCACATACACTCTCATGGGTGCCAAAGCATAGTGAGGGGAAGGAAAACACAACATAAAAGTGCTCAGAACTTCGTTTTCCTGCTGTAGTGAATGGAAATCATGGTCATAATTCTGTGTAGGAGCTGGAGATTCCACTCAGATGGTTTGTGTGTCCTTTCATTAAAATAAAATAAGAAATCCTTCAGCTGTGGTAGTTCAGACTCTTCCTGTATTTTCTGGAAAGATCAACTCTGACCATTCATGAGGAAAAGTACTGGAGTTTCCTGAATGGACCCCATTTTTTATGCCTGGAAATCTACTGTGCATCTGTACTAGTCAAGTCCAGGAGAGCTGTAGGCAGGAGAGGCTGAGCAAGCTCCATCCTACTGCAACTCTATTAATATCAGTGCAACAAAATCAGGCAGTATTTTTCCTCTGTTTTTAAGGAATTCATTAATAATTTTTCTTTTTCCATATTTATATCTGATTTTTTGAACTTAGACAGTCTTAAGTTATTTTAAGTACATGTTACAGTGCCCTGATTTCTGAATCCTGATTTGGGTGGGGAGTGCATACATCCTAACAAAGAAATACACATATCTGTCCCTTGGCTTTTTTCTGAGTCATATTTTAAAAATTATAAAATATGAAACTGTACTTTATTTCACTTGGTTTTACTTATACTATTATATAAATAACAAAATATATTCATCATAATATGTATAAATTGCCCAGCTGTGCGGAGTCAGCTGTGAGCTATCTTTGGAGGAATTTTTAGAACTTCAGAGAACCGTTGCCAGCGATGGCAAGGTGGGAGTACATTCAGCTAAATTAGTTCTAGCATTAATAAACCTCCCCAGAACCTCAGTGTAGCAATAGGCAGCTGGGATGCTGCAGAGCTAGTAAGTGCTGGTGGGCCCCAGCTGGCCCTGTGCAGAAAAGCACCTGGCAGGCAGCGAATCCTGGCCCCTGGGGAAGCCTGGAGCATGCACATTTATCCTTCTGCTGTGCAGGCATCCAGTCCTCCTTCCTCTTTTGGTAATTCATTCATGGAGCATATTTCCAGAGTGGTGAGCTCTGAAAACATTGTTTCTAGAAAGCCCTGTCTGGTAAAATACTCAGAAGATGGAAACTGCAGTATAAAGCATTACTGCTTACATCTGGGTTTGTGTTCTGTCCTCTTGGGAATGATAGACCTGTGGCATTCAAAGACAGCACTATGGCCTAGGTTCAAAGGCAACATTCAGCTCCAGGAACAAATGAATGTGGCAGCCTTTTAGCCCCAGCCTTAGTTGTACAGCTCCTTGCACTGTAGAAGGCTTCTGCAGCCACTGAGGTTTCCTGATGGTGTTGAGAACATCTTATACTTTAACAACCCCCAAAACATTGAAATAAAGGCTTCTAGAGCTCGCTGCCCACTTTGGCATTTCTCAGTTTTTTAAACAAGTGCCTAAATTTACCATCCTGGTAAATAATGTGTAAGTAATGTGTTAAGGATCAAATCTAATTTTCACTCTTTCATTTTGAACATAATATTGGATCAGAGAAAAGGATCATATGTTTGTGTTCAATGCATCCTCCTTTATTTTCACCCAGCTGTGTGCTGGAGGGCTCTTGTAGGTGTGGAAGAAGCCAGCAGTTGAGTTAAGGGGTCAGAGTGTTTGAAAAAGGATTTAGGTGATGCCACAAACTCTTCAATTGATGCTGCCAAACCCATTCACCCAACCCATGCCTTTGTCCTCTCAGTGTGTTATCTGGGGACTAAGTTATTATGACAAGTCTCAGGTCTCAGGGACTTCCCACTCTTGTAGGCACCACTTAATTTACAATCCCTTTCAAATCCTGCCTGTCCTGAGACCAGAGTGGATTTCTGAACTGGCCATTTAAGTCAGAGTTGGTAAAGCCTCTGTTAGTATTTTAATACAACATTCTGCTTTGGGATCCTGGATCTGCTATTGGAGGACAAAAGCCATAACAGAAAACAAGGCATTCCTGAGAGGCAGTGCAATTTGTACATGGCATCCTTATGTCACCCTCCTGGTGCAGCACGGAGCTCTTTAAAGACTCCTCTTTGATCCAAGTTGACCTTCAGCCCTCTGGAGTTCAGAGGTTATGTCAAAAACTTTCTTCCTGGCTTTTAACGTCAGCAACTAGAGATTTAAGCCTTAATGGTGACAAAATCCCATTGTTTTCTGCACACCAGGGCTTAGATGGAATTAAATTCAAGGAGAGGTGCAGCAGCTTGCTGCTGGTAATGGTGTTTCTCTTGGGATCTTAAAGCTTTCAGGAAGAAACTTAGTGCCCAGTCCTCGTCTGCACAAGCGTGCTAGCCAAAACTGCCTTGTCCAAATGCATTTTAGTGAAAGAAATTAAGAAGGATCCCTCCTTATCCCATCTTCCATTTTCTATGTTACTCTTGGCTGATAGAGTTTAGAGATATGTAGCAAACCACCAGTGCCCAGAGACTTTCTCATCACTCAATTTCCCATGGATAGCCTTGAGGAAAAGAAAGTGCAAACGTTTTGCTTATGGGTATCAAAATTCAACTTGTAATGCGACCAGTCCAAGCCCAGATGAGTAGATGCTTTATGTTTCCTGTAAGCTTCAGCCTCTAATAAGGGAAAATAGCAGAAAAGTAAGGCAGATGCTGCCAGAAAATATCTCATCCCCTGGAGGGAAGGAAGAGAATGAAAGAAATAGTTGGTGGTACAAAATATTTTGCCTAGAGAGATTTTGGAATTGTTCCCTAGCCACAGTGGGCAAATCCTTATGATTCTCTCATCTGGGCTCTGTACTTACAAGTGCTATTAATGCACCTAACAAAATCCAGTCTTTTGTAAAAAAAAGACAGTAAATCACTTCAGTGTGTCATCCTCTAGGTGACAGCTTGATCTACCATGAAATGGAGTGAGAGCAGAACCTTGCACAGTAGGGTCTGCTGTTTGCCTCTGATATGCTTCTCCATCACTGCCAGGGAGCAGATCCCACCTGGGCAGCACAGCTCTGTCTTCAAAGGCCAGCATGGAGGACCTCCTTGGGACAACTTGAAAGCACAGCAGCGTGGAACGGAAAAGACCAGGGTCACAGTGGAGCATAGATCACTCCCCAGGAGCAGCCACACAGCCTGCAAGACCTGTGGCACTTCCTGGAAGCCTCTGAGTTGCAAGGTTTCCTGCATTAACTAACTGGCTGCTGGAATGCTGAGGTGGGCCCTATAAACCAACAGTCCAGCATACAGGGCTGCAGGAAGGCACTTGCATATCTGTACAAAACCCACACCACTTCTGATTGCCTTTAAATGGATGAGAAGGATATCAACCTAATTTTTGATCATGCTATCCCAAAATTTCCAAGAAACCTTGCTCTTGTCCTGTCTGGTACCTTAGATCCTTGGGTTTTGTGTGACTGTGGTGGAGGATTTATGAGAAGCTCAGATTTGATCTTATGTGTGTCCTGTTAAATGTTCGACCACTGAGTTCTCTGATGTCTGTGAGTGCTTATCAATGTGGTGCTTCTTGGATACTGAGGGTCCTGGAGAGCTCAGCCCCAGAGTCTGCTGCCAGTATAGGTACATCTGCACCATAAATGTCCCATAAAAGTCACTGGGTTTTCTGCAGGCAGGAGTTCAAAGCAGGCTTCCACAAGGTCCTTCTGAGAGTCTGGACTATAGGCTTGAGGAAGGTGTCATGTCATTTGGTGAATATGTGAGAAAACACATCAATGATTTTTTTTTTTTTTGAGACCAAACAATAGGTCAGAGAGGGAAGAAAGTGGGGCAAAAGTGTGAAATTTCACAAGGGGAAAACACAGGAAGAAAAGGAGGCTCTTAAGCTGTAATGACATCAGATTCGCACAGATCCTGGCAGAATTTACCACACACCTGTGTGCAGAGGTAGGCAGAAGCAGATAGCAGAGAGGCCTCAAGACTTGCCCCAGTAGAGCCTGTAGTCTTCAGTCATGTCCCCATGGTATTTATGGTCATCTAGCATGGCAGGCAGAGCAGGTGAGCATCCTTCCAAGACAAAGACAGAGAGCCCTGTACTCCAGTGCTGCACAGCCTTGCTCCACAGGCAGATACAGAGGCAATAGCCCACCCTGGCCATAGGGACTTGTTAACTATCTGTTCTCCTTTGTTTCAAAGTGTCTGCCAATGCCTCTGGTGTTTCACACTTTGCTTCCCTCAGAGATCTTGGACAAAGCTCACCTCTCCACCCCAGGAATTCCTGCACTTGTTTCCCTTTGGCTGCTCAGTGCTGCTGCAGAGGTTTTTCTGTGCACCAGGGCTCTGGGAGGGCAGCCCCACACCTGGGGCCTCTCCTGTGCCCTGAATGGCAGAACCTGGCTGAGGAGCATCCCCTGGCACAGAGACAGGAACAACTGCAGTTTCTCAGGACTTGGCACTTTGAGAAAAGGAAATGTTTGGAAATTCTCTTTTTGTTTCCCCACTGGGACAGCAAGTTCCCTGAGGAGAAGGTGTGAGAGCAGCATCTGTGTGAGAGGGAGGCATGCTTTGCACAGGGGAAAGAATTGGGCAGAGCTCAGCCCAGAGCCAGGATCAGGACATCCCTTGGGGCAGGCACTTCTAGGCTTTCATGGAGAAGTGGTAGGTGGTGCAGTGAGGTACCACTGTGCAAAGGACAAGTGGGTGGGAGGAGGCAGAAAACTCTGCCAAGTTCCTCTAACAAATCTGGTTTATAGCCCACAAGCAGGCAGCGTTTGCTCTGCTGGTGACAGGATCAGAAGACATGAGACACAGGACTCTAACTCATCTGTGCAAGTTGCAAAGAGCTGACCTGGGGACAGTGTCCCTGAACTGCCAGGCTCACCTTTTACTCCCAGGTTAGCCTAGTTTGTTATGATGGTGAACATCCCCACTGAGGCTCAGAAAAGGAGCCAGTGAGGGTGTTTACTTTTCTCTTCTCACACCTTTTCTTTACTCTTCTAAACTTTCAGGGAAAAAAAATAGAGCTACAAATGGAATAAAATTTTCAGCTGATTAGGGCAAATTTTTTTGCCTTTTCTCTCAAGAAATTTGATTACTTTGGCTGTATTTTGAGGGGAATTTGTTGGAAAAAAGATCTGCTCGTTTCTGTGAGGCTTCTGTGCAGAAAGATTTTTTTGCCATAGTAGTACTGAAGTGGTATCCCCCAAAGCTTTTAAATGTGGGATAATGGCTCTTAACGCTATTGCAGTGCCCTTTGCTCTTGCAGAAGGGTTTAAACCTTGCTGGCAGATCCAAAGAACTAGCTAGCTATTCAGCCTCCTCAGTTCTGCTGTCCAAACTATTGTTATCCAAAACCATAAACCATAGTCCAAGCATAGCTATAGTTTTGGACAGATATTCCTGACCTTGTGGCTTGGTGTTGTGCATTCTTCAGTTTCAGGCCATATTAGCAAGTCTGGGAAGGAATCCATTCATATAATTATTCCAGCATATCAATTTGCTGCTCTTAGAATGAAATCACTCAGCAGTGGGAAGCACATAAAGAGGACACACAGAGTTTAACGTAGGAAACACTTTAATGATGAAGAGATTGCCAGAAGTACCTTGGTTCAGTCCAGATCCCTAAAAGAGTAATTTTATGGGATATTGCAATTCTTTTGCATTAATTCAATGATCTTTTTTTTTCTGTACAGTGGAACATGTGGTTTTTTATTCAGTATCACTAATCAATGTGTCACAGATTGCAGCAATCCCTGAAACCATTTTCTCTCCATTGTTTCTCATTCTCTTACTGTTCCCCATCTCCACTGTCTCCTCTTTCCCTGTGAATGCTGTGACCTCAGTTGTGACCAGGATGGTTTGTGTGTTCCTGGTCATGAAAGGACAGTGACAATGGCACTGTGTGCAGTGCATTCTTGTGGCACTGTGGAATGACCAGCTGGGCAGCATTGGAAGGGCAGCAAGCACACAGCATTTGCAGGAGTTCACTCTGCACTAGGCAGTTTTTGAATGGTATCAGCACTATTTGGAAGAGGCTTGATGCTGCTGGGCAGTGCAGCTGCTGCTCCCCCTCCATGTCCTGGTACCCAGCAGATCCAGGAGCCCACGAGCCTGCCAGGGTCAGGGCTGCAGGGCAGGAGCTGGGGCTGGTGCTGCAAACACCTAGGCTGGTGTTCTGGGCGGGGGGAGGACACACCAGCTGTGTGGTCCCTGTGCTCAGTAATCAAGGCTCGACCAGATTTCAGTTGTCACAAATTTGGCACCCAGATGACTGAGGTGTCTCTTAACACCTGTGGTACAGAAGAAAAATAAAAAGATGAGGCTTTTGGATAGGTTGCTTACTGCAGAGTTGCCAGTACTCGAATCTGGTAACACTGTTTTTCTTAAGCATCAGCTGCCAGAATCAGCATATCACTGAGAGCAGCAGTTTGCATTTCTTACCTCAGTTTCCTAAGGAAGCTGAGTTTACAGGATCACCACACCTGCACATCTGCCTCTCGATCCCTCCCACATGACTGTCCAACTCCCTAGCAGGCTTTCAAACTTCATCCTTAGACGGGACGAACTCTCAAAGTTATTAAGTTTGTACAATCATTGCAACACTGAACAAGAAAGGGAAGGAGAGGAATCTTGTTAGAGCCTTCCTGAGGGAAGGATTGGGTTGCCAGCCACACTCTTTGTTAGCCCCTGGTGCTTCTGCACAGCCAGCCAAGGCAGCCACCAGAAACCAGCCATCAGCACTTCTGCCTGCAGAACAGTTTAACTTATCGGCAAATCTTCGTGGATGAAAAAACAACCTGTAGAATAAAAAGCCTACCAGGCTCTAGTTTCAGAAGGTCTCTATGGAATATGCCCTGGATAATGGCATTTTAAAAGCATGGCTCTTTGGATGGTTTGCATGTAAGCATTGCATGCTGTGCTCTCCCCCACCTGACACCCCTGGGAGAAGGGTGAAGTGTGACATCTGGAACTTTGTGACTCAGCATCACTGTATTGATACCCCAGTATCTTTCTTGTACTTCTTCTCACAAAACCTTCTCTGAGGTGGGCAGGGCTGTTGCCCGTTTTCCTAATAGCAAACCATGAGGTAAAGTGAAAAGCAAAAAGATGTAAGACATACTGAGAACTGCTGATGAAATCACCTGTGAATAAGCAAAGACCATTGCATTCACTTAACATGTAAATCAGAACAGCACAAAAACTCAATTCATAAAATATTTTTGATTTGCACATTTTGTAAGTTCCTGAGAATAAATTCTTTCACTTTGATTCTGGAGCACATTGAGCAGTGGGACCTTGTTAAGCTTAATGTAAGACCACCAATATAAACAACTACTAAATGGATACCAAATGAGGATACCTGCTCTCAAGGATTAACTGTAACATCTGTTAAATTTTGATTTAGTTCATGATTAAGAAATTAGGAACATAACTTCTCCTCTTGCTTCTTTTTTTAAAGGCACAATGAGATCACCTAAAGCTTAGTAAAATATTTTTGGCAGTCACATTCCTGATATTTCTTTAACTGAGAAGAGAAAAAGAAGATCAGCTCCACCATTTTACCTCCTCTAGCTGAGCATTATTTATGGGCCCAGTAAAGAAAAATTTTGCGGGCTATTCCTTATTTAGCTGAAAGAAAACAAAAATCAAACTATTTTATCAACAGCTGATTCTTTGGATCATTTGAGCAAAAAGGGTTGAGCAGCCCTTTTACTTTCAATAAAACATATTTTTTTCTCTTAAAATATTTAATAAAGTGATTGAGAAGCCCATACATAAAAGTTTTCTTTGCACTTCATGACATGGTAGGTGATTGGTTGTTTCCAAAGAGATTTTATTCCTCTGTGCATTAGCAGGGACTCAGGTTTCACAATTAAAGGGCACAGTCCTTTTATGAAAGCCCATATTGTCAGCTGAGGGGGAGAAGGGAATTCACACAAATCTCTCATTGCAGAGCTCAGCTGCATCCTTTGGTAGGTACTTTTTAATCAGAAAGAATTATTAGAGCGGAGAAAACTGGGCACAGCAACTACATGCAGTCATGGGCCGGCTGTTTCAGCTCCAGCTCTGTGCCATTACCTTCATCCAAGGGAGTTGTGCTCCTCATCCCTCCCTGCCCCAGCTCACAGCTCCCACGTGGCTTCAGCCCAGGAGTCTCAGCAGATATTCCAGTGGGGCAGGAGCAGGGCTCAGGTCCTGAGGCAGGAGTAAATCCAGAGATATTTGGGGATCAGCTCTGCCAGAGGCTTGACATGACAAGTTGGTGCTTGTGAATAACATGCAGGTCCTGGGCAAGAGGGGAGATGTGGGCAAGGGAGTCACATCATCCCCAAGTGTGGTAGGCAGCCCTTTTTAGGATGTAAAAGTTTAGAAGACATTTAGGAAGGCTCAGGGAAGATTTAGAATTAGATGAGACCTGGCTTCAAACTGAACAACTTGTGTCTGAGTAGTTTGTTTCCTCAGCAAATAGTTTTCTGCACAACAGAAATGTGATACAGTGAGCTGGATTTATGGAAATCCTCACTGCAGTACCCTGTTGGGAGGGGTCAGTTTGACTAAGAAAGGCAGTGGTAGAAAGAACAATAAAAGAATGTCAGTAAATGAGCAAAACCCAGCAGAGCCAGATCTGGGCTCCTGCATGACCTGGTAGGGTCAGGTACCCTCTGGAGGTAACCTCCTTCCCTTCCCCTTCTCTTCCTGCTTGATACCAAGTGTGGGATTTATCAGCCAGTAACACAAATGAGCCAATGAACTGCTGCCCAGGGGTTAATACAGCACAGACTCACTAAAAACCTAATTACCATGCTGAGGAATGTGAGATTGCAATAGGTCATTCTTTTATAGCTCAGTTTTTGTACTTCAGGATGAAAATTCTCCCTGTAGATATAAATTATTATATTTTCATATAAATACTTTCTAATACACCAGTGAGAGTGCCAGGAGGCTGAGCTACATGGTAGGATAAAGCAGCTCTGGCGTACAGAGTGTGAACACACATGCTTCACAGGTTTCTGCCAGTGTCTGGGCATACTAATCAGCAAAAGTTCTTTAAAGACTGAATATTGGTTTTTCAGTGATTCCTTTGAAATGCTAACAGCAGTGATCACCCTGCAAGCTGGAGTATCAGCTCATCCCCATCTCTTCCCTGGGACAGAGTGATGGAAAGAACATTTCCTGGTGTGGTTTAAACTGCATGGGTACCCATAGCCCAGCTGGGTCTCTTCCAGGTGGGCAGCAGTGCAGCAGGATGCCAGTGAGGTGGTGGGATGGTCTTGGGGAAGAGCAGAGCTGTTTGGGTCCCCACATTTCCTGCTCTGTGACCAGGTGCGCAGGCTATGCTGGAGCTGATGTCAGAGAAAGGCACTTGGAGAAACAGACTTACCAGTCAGCAGCTGTTTTTGTTTGAAGTAGTCTCAAAAGTCTGTCATAGCCCCAAATCAAGCATTTAATTTTATTTTCAAATTTTGCCTTTAAAAACTCTTTAAAAAGATGATTTTGTCAGAAAAAAAAGCATTGTAGGGAAAACTCTCACTATTTCAAATAGAAAAGTGGAAGCGTATGAATACACCTCTAACCTGTATGAATATTTTAACCTGTATGAATATTTTATTTCTGTGTTTTTATTTTCATATAAAAACTACTCCCTGAATTAGGACAAGGTCTAAGAATAGCTTCCATCCCTTCAAAACTGGCTTCATTCATTTTTTTTTTTCCTTTTACGGTTAATGAAAAATATTTTGCTCTGCTCCCTGGCTGTTATATCTGCAAGGTGTATGTCCTTATGCACTGTCTGAGAGCAAGGGACAGGCAGTTCTGACAAACCTGAAAGTGCCCCAGGGCTTACAGCTCTGGTAGCTGGGGAGCCTTGGAGCCCTGTGACCCACAGGCCAAGGGCACTGAGCACAGAGGGGCTGCCTTGGCATAAATGATGTTAAAGACTAAATCTGCCCACAGTGTAGTATTTTCCAGACTCATGACCCCAGATCCAGACACAAGCCTTGCTTATGCTTGAACTTCCACCAGGCTCCCAGCCCCTAGTTTGGCAATTGCTGCTGTAGTTCATCGAAAGTTTGTCAAAACCCATACAATTCCACAAACCCCACAGTCTCAAGAAATCAGCATTTTTCTCCTGAAACCTGTTCTGCTGGAACTTTCCCAACCCAGTTCTACAGAGAGCCATTATTTCTGAAACGCTTTTGTAAACATTTCTTGCAGGGGTTTTCTTAATGACAATGGCCACAGACTCTGGCTGAGCTTAATTTGGCAATTTGCAAATCTCACTCCTTTTTGTCTCTTGGCCAGTTGGAGTAAGGGAAAAAAATTTTTGTGTCTTTCAACACCACCACTGTGGTTTGGCTGCAAAATATGCTGCAAAATGTTTCCTGGAGATGTCCCTGTGCCTGACACAGCAGTACTACAGAACCCAGGGCATTGCTTGTGACAGTGGCAAAATATTCAACATTTGCTTAGCATCCTTCTCTTACAAATTTTCAACATAAAGGAAGGTTAACCAGTGTATAGGGAACTATAAGTAAATGGGAAGAATTTCAGATTGTGTTACCTCCATGAATTTCCTTCAGTCTTTACTAGAGAAAGAACACCAAGTCTCACCCTAGGGAAAGAGGATAGACCAGATCCTGGAGGCACTCAGCAGTGGTCAGCCTACATCCAGAGGGAGAGCGATTGCCACTTCCCCACAGGCTCTTGCTTTCTACCCAAAAAAACCCAAAAGCACTTTGGAGTCTGGCACATGAACCTTATTCATGTTTCGTAATACCCTCGCAGAGTGGTGGTGGTGAGAGGTGGCAGACAGGGACTAAGGGTGGGGGGGAACCCCCTGGTGGGAATTGCACCAGGACTGAAGGCCACTTCTTGTATGACTTCCTGGGATGGTGTCCCAAAGGGCTGCTCCTTTGTGCCTGGGAAGTGGAGCAGAGGACCCCAGAGCCCCCAGTGCACCCCTTCCTTGCCTGGGCAGCAGAAATGTTCACCAGGACAGTTTTGCTCCCAGTGCTGCCACAGGGAGGTGGCCAGCAGGATACAGGCAGCCTAGATGTGATTTCATTCACTGCTTTGTGAGCCAGTGTCAGTCTGCTGTTTTTCACATCATCCCTGGTCCACAGCTGCCGTTAGGAGAGGAGAGCTCAGCCTGCAGCACCGGCTGGAGACATTGCAATCTGCTCTTCCTGTTAGCAGTCTGCCTCTTCTTGCCCCAGAGATATTTTTCCCCACAGATGCTTTCCATGCTGGAATGTGGATTTGTTTTTTGTGACCACCCTATTGAAGACCCCTCTCCCTCAGGTCTGGATTACCTGCTCTGTGTTCCTAAATTCTTGTGTCAGTACCTAACACATATCTGGGATCTGTCTATTCTCTAAACTTGAACCCTGCTGAAGATAAATCCTCACCTGCACTTTGCTCATCTGTTTGGATGTATGTTCTTGGATTCGTCCACTAAACTCCTTGAAGTCCATTTGCTCAGTCCCTTTGCACTGCAAGAGAACAAGCAAAGGACTGCTGGTGCTGGTGCATTCCCACTGCCACATCACACTATGAGCAGACCACTGCAGCATTAAAAATCCCAAACAGCGGGACTTTTATAACTGTACTGGTTTTTGAACATAATGGTTTGGTGAGTGTGAGACCTAACAAAGAGTGTAAGCACCCTACAAGAGATGCCCTGAGCAAGGGCAGAAGTGTCAGGCTGCCATGAGAGGGCACGTGCATCCCCAGGCAGCCCAGTCACACCAGTGCTGCCTCTGCTCCCCACAGGCATCAAGCTCCAAAACTTGTTCCCATTGCTTTGGCCTACCCAGACACTGTCCTTGCCCTCTATGGGGTCACTCCCTGCACCAAGGGACAGGTCCTCAGCAGGACTAAGCACATGCAGCTGCTCTGGGGAGGCTCAGGTCACTTTACACAGGGTTCCTCACACAGTGCTGTGCTGAGGCTTCTCTCTACCACCCAGGAACCTGCCCCCATCCTGTTGTTCATCCTCTGAAGCCTGCAGTGGGGTTAAGGCCTTTAAAAGGGAGTCTCATTTTCCAGTCACACACCGCAGAGAAAAACTGGAGCATTAAGACTGCATTTCAGTGTGAAAATCCCAAATAATCTACTTCTGTGCTGGAGCAGAAAGGTCAGGTATATGCAGAAAACCCCAAGAGCCTTTCACAGATGGGTCAGTTATGGCTTGTCCTTGCACTGTTTGTAGGAGTCAGGCAGATGGAAGTCCCATCTCTGCAGGGGTCCCTGCATGCTGAATTTGTTGCTGATTTACGCCATCCTGAGTGTCAAGGATGCTGTGCAGAGCGAGATAGAGGGAGGCTGTCCAGCTCTTGTGCTTAAAACCCACTTCAGACCTCCTTAATAAGTTCAGTTGCATTTAATGTAAGCACTTGGGAGAAGCTAAGCATCATGCGTGTGTGCTTGAGGCACCAAACAGAGAAAGTAACATGCTTTTCATCAGGTGCCTCTAATTTGTCCATTTTTAATGTTACAGTATCTGTAACACTACTTGAATTACAGCCCAGAACACATTCTCTTCTAAAACTACTCTAGAGGTAGGAGAAACCACACAAAGCAGAACTGCTAACCCTCTTTCCTCCTTAAATCATTTCATATTTCACAGGTCCTACAAAATGTTTTGCAGTTCAGGAGAACAGTCTCTCTGGGACAACACACATCCCATTATAAATAATAGCCCAAGTGTTGCCTGGAGGAATATAAGTAACATTTGCCAATTTCAAAAGGTTTGTAAAAGAATTTCCCATTAAAGGATTTCACAAGCAGCCATTTCAGTATCATTTATGCCTTGTTATGTTTCAATGCCTTTCTAAGTTTATTTGTAATTAAAAAAAAAAAAAAAAAAAACCAAACCAAACAAAACCAAAACCAACCAAACAAACAAAACCCCCAAAAAACTTGCTCCAGTAGAGAACTTCCAATTCTCTTTCTAGGAAGGATTTTCAAGTGAGAATACTGTGGGCTTTCTGGTGCCTTAGTTTGTATTGAGCTCTTTGGTGCTACAGAGTCATCAGCACGCTGAAGAGAAGCAGGGCAGTGCCTGTCTCGCAGCAGGCAGGCTGCAGCGTGGGCAGTGGGGAGGGCTTTTTTAGCAGCTGCTGTGAGGTGCTCCAGCCCCCTGGGGTTTATTCATGGCTGTGAGGCAGACTGTCTGCAGTGAACTGCAGGGAGGGTTGTGAGCCCAGCCCAGCTGACACTGGTGCCAGTTTTGGTGACTGGAACCACTGCTGAGGGACGTTGTGTCTGCACAGTCCCTCCACTTGTGTGACACTGGCTCTGGTAGCTGCAGTGCTGCCGTGGCATGAAGGAGGAGCCCGTGGACCCTCTCCAAACACTGAACTGCTCCAATGCAACCCACAGGGAGACAGAGAGTGATGCAGTCAGAGTCAGGCCAGCCTTACCTTGGTCTTTGCCCTTGCTTGGGCTGTTGGCCTCTGGATGCTTTGCCTTTCCTCCCCTGTTCTGCTGCTCCCTGAGCTGGCAGCAGTGAGGCTGCAGCTCTGCCTCCCAGCAGCCTGCTCCTGCTCATCCCAGGGCACTCATGGGCAGGACAGTGTGGGAGTGAAGCAGAAGGGCTCCTGCTGGTTTTGTTAATGCACAGCTGGATCTGCAGCTCTGGCAGATCAGGGCTCAGCTAATAATAGCAGTGGATGTAAAGCAGCAGGAGGAGTTCAGATGGCAACACTGATCTCCTGTGCACTTCACTGCAGAGACTGGAAAATGTTTCTGATTAGAGTCACTAACACTGATCACCTGCACAAATCAGGCTTCTAAACTGCTCCTGGATCAGGTCTCAGCTTCTGCCTCTCCCTGCCTGCTCCTACAATTGCTCCATCCCTGGCCTGGTGCACCAAGTGCACCTGGGCTATAAGCTCGAGGCTTCCCAGGCTGGAGAGGAATTCAAATCCAGACATCTCAGCTCTTGCTCAATTCCCTTCCAAGTATATAAGTGAAAGGGATGAGGAGGAGACCTCTTCTCTATAAGAAGAGTAAATAGAACTTGATATTTGGAATGTGAACTTCTTGGTGTGAAATGTTCTCCAAGCATGTCTTGCCTCTTCTAAAATTCAAGAGACCAGCCTCTAATTTTAGGATCCACCTCTGTGAGAAATTGCTGCCAGTAGACCAGGTTTTGGGAATCTGGGCTTTGTTGAGAAGGGGAAATTTTGGCACTGAGGGTCTATAAAGCCAAGGACCAGAAGAGGTTTAGGAGAATGGTTTTTGGAGAGTCAGCCAAAGACAGCAAGCCCACGCCTCAGTGCTTCTGGTTCTCAGCTGTAGCATAAATGAACTTTCTCTGGGACTTAAACTGAGGCACCAGCCCAGCCCCTGGAGCAGCTGTGGTACAGGTACACCCTTGTGCTGCTCTCTAGGGCCCACAAACCCCTGTGCAGAGGCACTGCAGAAAGCCACAGGCAGAAGCATCTTAAACAACTTCACTGAGATTTTCTAGAGCTCATTTGTCAGAGCCTGAGGTCTTTAACTGAACATAATCTTCCCTGAGCAGAAGAGCATCAGTGTTGTATGAAAACTCTGGAGATACTTTTAAGAGTGTAACCACAATGTGCAATATAGAGACCACAGCTGTTTTTCTGTACAGAAAACTCAGTTGAATCTTCCAATTTCTCCACCGCCCCAGATGTTTGAACTCCACAAGGAAACTGACAATTTGGGGCAGGATTTCCTGTGTGCTTTCACCCTAAACAGGCAGAAGGTATTGTGGTTGTATGACACGGATGACACTCTTAGACCCAGCAATCCTCAGAAACCTGGGGAGGAGAATGGAGATGAGCATAACAGCAGTGGAGGGGAAGGAGTGGAATGGACATCGCTACAATTGCTTGGAAACATCACTTTTTGATAACAAGCAGCTAACTTAAAAGCAATTTGATGGCACAAACACAATAGTCAATACTAGAATGAGCTGAAAGGCAAACAGGATAGGTGACAGCAGTCACCAACTGTGTGTGTGATCTTGGCAGAAGCTGTGCCTTTGTTTCCTATACTATGAGATGGAGAATAATATTTCCTTATCTCACAGAACTCTTGTAAGTCTTAATTAATTTATGTTCATGAATCACTGTGAGAGTTGAAGTAGGAGTATCCATTTACTGTGGAGCTGAAAATTATATAATCATTATATAATCATTTTTCCTCTTTGATAAATTACAGCACAAGATAAATATTTTGCCAAGTGAGAACTTTCATCTTAATTTTGAACAGAAAATACCCTAGTATTGAAACAAAATATTAGTTAACCACAAAAGGGCTTTCCATGTCCAGACTTGTGAACTTATAGCCTAGAGTCATGATGACTTTCTATGAAATCTATGTGTTGGAGTAAAATACCAATGACTGTAATCCTAGGGAAGAATCCCAAGACTGCAATATACCTAAAGGAGAAGGAAGTGAGGAGCAGTGCTCTCTGTGTCTAGGAAATGTTTACTTGACAAATATTTAGCGAGCTTGGAGGTATTTTTAAGAAAAAAAAAATGGCATGGATTCATGTTGATGAATGTTTTGCTACTGATTAAATCTGAGCCTGTATAAACTGTGTGGTGACAAAGAAACCTGAGACAGTAATGAGGAAACAGTTGGGTAGGATGTGAGAGATTGAAACCACAGATATTGTCATCCCCAGGAGAAATACCTCACTCTAAGGACTGGAAATTGGTTTGGGACTATTGGATTCCATTCAAGGAATAAGTCCTATTATGTACAATATCTCCTAATCTTTACCCTAGAAATTGCCTTGAAAAGCCAAATCTTGCATTGCAATAATTAAAGGAAAACATATGTGAAACAAGACGCTTATTTCTTGTCTGGGCTTTCATCAGCCTGTCCGGTATAAAACATCCCTGTGTCTCCAGTCAGCACAGATCAACTTCCCTCTGCACACCCCCAGGTGGAAAATGGCTTTGAGCATTTTATAGACACAGGATTTCCAAGGCACTTAATTTTGGTTGTGCAACCTGGTCTCACCTTTCAATATTCATTTATTTATGCATTTAACCTACTTGGTGTGAAGTCCCACTGACTTCTCTGAGAGACTCTGTTCAAGCTGTTCCCAAAGTTATTGTTGAACCATATTGCTTGGCATGTTATTTTTAACAGAGGCCAAAAGTTTGAGAAGTGGTAACCTAAAAATGAGTTCCCTAGTTCCTGACTTGGACCCTTATTAAAGCAACACAGGGTGTGTAATACATTTGGACATTATGCTGCTAATATAATATGCCCACCTAGTCATCAAAGCTAACTTAGCTTTGAAAAATTATGACTAAGGATAATGGTCAAAAAAACCCAAACCCAAACTACTTGTTGCACTATATTTATATCTTTCCAGGGTAAAAGTTTGCCATACCCTGGGTAATTTCTGTCTGACATTAATAAACATTTTATTGCAACACATTTAAATTCATGTTGTGTATCCCTGCTCAGCAATATTGACATGCAGAGGTCAGGACTGTGTGAAATGGCCCAGATCCTGTGAAAATACAAATCAGATTTGTGGTCAACCAAGGCTGGAGTTTCAAACTCACACAGACCTAATTGGCCATTGGAGTTTTTTCAAGCATTTCCTTTCTGAAGCTTTCTTTGCTGCTCTGCTGCTGGTTGCAAAACTTTGTTCTTTGCAAGGCAGGAATTGGTTATACTGGAGTCACAAATGCCCAGTGTGTGACAGGTAAGGCTGTGCTGGGCACAACCTCAGCAGGACAGGCTCTGGCTGGGCACAGCCCCAGCTGGCAGCAGCAAGCACAGGGTCACCTGTGTCACCTCCATCTGCCCAGAGCAGGGAGTCAGCTCTCCAGAAAACTCACCCTGCTCCTTTTGCCCGAGCTGAGAGCCCCATAAAAAGAAACTGAAGGTCAGAGCCATTTCCAGTGGTGGCCCAACATCTTCCTGATGGGATCTCAAACCACGGGAAAGGGCTGAATGATCCAGGTTAAAACAGAGGCAGAGCTGGGAAAGCTCTGAGTTCAGCTGGCAGCTTTTTGGACAGAGGCCCTTTCTGTTTATGCTCAGATATCTCCTCATCACATCTGACACATCTGCAAATGCAGATTTCATTAAAGGGTGGGAGCTATGCTGAAATTAACACTCAGACAGGCTCACTCTTTTAATAATTATTTTTTTCCAAAATACTGCAAATCACCAAGTTTGTATGGATAGCCTGGGTAATTGTTAGATCTTACAGAGAGAAGAATTTTATTCCAAAAATAGAACTATTTTGGAAAATATCAGTGAGATATGCACCTAACTGCTTCAAACTATGATGTCATTTTGGTTCATATTCTTTTTAGTTCACCTCAGTTCCTCAAAGGGTAAGGCTGTATTTCCAAAGTTACTCAGGGTGAAGGTTGAAATTAAAAATAGATCAGTCCCCAGAAGGGAATGGGAAGTGTTCAGCAGAGCTACACTTGCTCTCTAAGGCAGGGTGTTTGCAGGCAGTCTGTGTCAGGAGGAAAGGGTTGGATCCAGATGCTGTGCCATAACTACTGACCCTGAATCATCCCTCAGTCCCTTGCTAAAAATGTGTGCAGTGTGTATTTATTGCTCTCCAACTGCTTTCCTTTGAGTGTCCTTGGAGCAGTCTGGCCCTGGAGCAAGGCTTTAATTGCTTGTGGTTTTAAGTGCTCTAAATCCACCTGTGTATTTTACAAATATGTTCAGAGGAAAACCAAAAGTAGTTAAATGGTTTTAACACATTTGAAACCACTGTAGAAATAAGGGATAGACAGAAAGACTGGTAAATGTAGCTATGGAATAATGTACTCAGGGCCAGAACTGTAACAACCACTTTATTTTTTTTTTTTTAACTTCACAAGTGAAAACTTTAAATATAGTATAAAAATAATATAAAAAATCCTTTATTTTGTTGATTTCACTGTGTGTCACTTGAAATGTTCCCTGAAATCAAGTTTAAATTCGAGGTTCTGTTTCCCCCCATTTTCAATGGAAACAAACGATAGTGCTCTTGAAAAAAATTTAATTTTTTCTGGAAAATTATAAAATGAAGCTGCTGGATCTTATAATTTTTTTTCCTATTTTTATTTTTTGATCGAATTTGGCAGATAATTTTATTTTATGAAAATCACAACATTGGTGGAGATTTAACCAGAGAGGCACTAATTTTCCTCATAACACTGCTGCTCCATCTTAGCCCCAATGACATCCTTAGTCCTTCTTCCTGGGGTTGTTTGCTCAGGAGGTTCCTCAGGCCTCTCTTATAGCAAAAAGCTGATTTTAATGATCAGACTTCTCTTTGGGCATGTGGCTGGGGAAATTGTCTTCAAAGCTGGTAGGGCCTGGGGCAGACCTGGGAATGGAAACTGAGGATAATGTGATTAAGGGCTTGCAGGGATACAACAATCCCTCAAACTGGGATTTCATGTTAAAAAAAAGACCTAAAATTCTTTGGCCTAAGTAGGCTGCTTCAAAAGCAATTATGCTGGGAAATGAGCTAGAATAAATCTTGCAGAAGTACAGGCCCACAGCCGCTATGTGAACAATATTTCAAGGCAGAGCCTCTCTTGCTCAGCGCAAGGAAAGACAGCTTGTTTGATTACTTACCTCCACTGAACATCCTGACAGGGCTGAGCATCATTTCCCTTTCCCTGCTCTGTGAACTAGCAGGGAGTACAATCAGAGAAAATCTTCAACAGTCTCTGCTCACGTACCTGGAGTGCAGCAGAGACTGAAGATGCCCAGCAAAGTGGCTGAGTCACCATCTCTGGAGGTGCTGGAAAGATGGGTAGATGTGGCACTTAAGGACATGGTTTAGTGGTGAACTTAGCAGTGTTAGGGTACTGGACTCAATGATCTTGAAACTCTTTTCCAACCTAAACAATTTTATGATGCTATGATGATGAGAGCTACACTTTGCACAGTTGCTATCTGACTTACATCCAACCAACTTCTCTATCCTCCCAAAACATCCCTCAACCCTGTTGATCTTGGTCAAAAATAGAAACCAGGAAAAGTTTAATCTGTGCTAATATTTTCAGGAAAGATGCTGACCAAAATGTGCTTTATCTGTAGCAGGTGCCAGAGTTTCAATTGACAGGAGCAGTAGAAAATGTTCAACTATCTGTGTTGAACACAGGTAAACAAATCTGCAAGAAAAACCGCCAAGCCTCCAGCAGCCAAAATCTCCTAAGAACAATCTTGCTTTGTACTGTGGAGGATGCTGAGCTCCTTGCACTCCCACAGGATATTTTGAACTTCAAGTACCTCCCAAGAAGAGGCACGGAAATGGTGCTGCAGCCCTGAAACCCAATGCATTCTGCTTATGTTCCCCTCTATTTAGTTAGAAAAGTGGTAAACATTGCAGAGCTTAACCTTGTAACCTCAGTCAATTCACATTAAGTTAGTAAAATGGAGCAGAATCTAGAAACAATCAGCATTTGTGGCTTTCTAGGCCTTTTAAGCTCATTTCTCTGCAATGCAAACCTCCCTTTCCAATGATTTGTTCAGCTTTAAGTCCTCTGAATTCCAAGCTTTTATGTTATTACAAGCTTCCTTTTACTGGCTGTGTCTGTGCCAGCAGGTGCATGAACTGGGAGGCCCATGGCAATGTGCATTTTATTACTTCCAAACAGACCATATTTTCTGATTCTTACAAGTTCTGGAGCTGTTACTCAATATTTGGCTATTAAGGTTACAAGAGCAGAGACACCTCACTTCTGAGCCTGTAGCTCTGACTATCAAAAACGCTACTGTGTAATTGCTGTTTGAAATGTGTGTGCCAGCTGGGAAACCTGCACATGTGGAAAAACACAGGAATCAGGAATAAAGAGACATCATAAATTCTGCTAAGGAGCAGCAAGATGCCTCAACCAGGATTTCTGATTGTGTCAGAAGGAAACCATTCTACTGTAATAAAGTTGCAGGGCTATGCTCCTACCAGGCCCTGCTTAGGAGGGCTCCTGGGCAGCTCCAGCAGTGGGGTGAGGAAGGTCGAGGCAGCATCCTGGGGCTGTCATTCAGGAAGGAGCACACTTCTCTCCATCACTTCCAAATGAGCATCCTGCCTTGCTTGCAAGCTGTTTGCTGCCTGTGATGCTGCCTGCTGTTTCTGCTGGTTCTGGTTACACGCTCTGATTTTTCTCTGGTAGGAAATGTAAAAGAGTATATATACTATAACAACTCAGCAAAAGTCTTTGAGAGAAAAAAGTCAAGTCTGGTAAGTTCATGAAAAAAAGATGATTTTGTTGGGCTGCCATTAAACCGTGTGTATGCAGCTCTGCTCAGAGCTATTTCTGGTTTCTATTTAAACGTTCCAACAGCAGTGGAAGTCCATTTACAGGAAATCAAATAGCAGACAATAGGGAAATACCTCAGCAGGAAAAAGCATAGGCTTTTATTTACAAGGAACTAATTCTTCCAAGCAAGGGAGAACAGCAGACACAGTGTCAGACTCCCTTTCCCTTCCCAAGGGAGTGCTAAAAGGGACAGACACTGCACTTTGACAAAGTGTTTACATGTGGCCTCCCCAACAGCCAAACTGAGTGTTTCTGAGAGCCAGGAGCGAGCAATAAATAATACCACTGACTTTCACCTTGCTGCAAAAATTTTCATCTTGGAAGACAGAAAACCCTTTTGGACACTTTTCACACCTTGAAAAAAAAAAAGGTTTTGCATTAGTACAGGGAAATTGGAATGACCTTCAAGAAAGGTGTGATGCACAATGGAACCTAGGCCATCAATCATTTATTTGCATCCTTACTCTGTCAAAGAGACTTGAGGAACACATTCCTTTATTACAGTGCTCAGTCAGCTTTTGCTTTTGCCTTTTGGAAAAGGAGACTCTCAGGAAGAGGGCTGTGATTCATTTTGTGCCTGATTTGAAGAGACTGTTTTGGGGAAAAATACATTTCTATTTTTCTGAAAGTTGTTAAAATTGGGCAATTGTAAGTGATGGCCTTGCTGACACTCATGGAGCTTTTGTAGCCTGTCAGTGCTCTTAGCAGGTTGAGAGAGTACTGGTTATTTTCTGCAGGCACTTGTCCTTGACCAAACCTTTAAACAAAAGCATTCCTATACCCACTTGTTCTTCTGAGTCCCTTTTCAACAGCTCTCTTGCCTGCAGGCTTTTATAGCCTGTGGTCTGTTTATGGGTTTAACTTTATAGCCAGTCTAATTAGTTGCTGTGATAAGGATAATTAGGTAATTAGGATAATTTGGATAGCACACTGTGAGGCTTTTCAAACCTCTTTTCTGGAGAGCTTTGTCTGCCAGAGTGTAGTCAGTGACACTTGTCTGATCTAATGGAAAACAAAAAGCCCAAATATCTCTGAACATGATTGATGGCAGAGAGTTAACATCCAAGCCAGAGGGCTGAGAATGAGTAACTTGGAGCCACACTCTGGGGGCTGAACTCACACAGTCACAGCTGAAAGACACACGACATGACAGCTCACGGTATCTTGTATGTTCCAAAATGAGCACTCAGA
Organism: Vidua macroura; assembly: GCF_024509145.1. Classification (NCBI taxonomy): domain Eukaryota; kingdom Metazoa; phylum Chordata; class Aves; order Passeriformes; family Viduidae; genus Vidua; species Vidua macroura. The sequence goes on from NC_071578.1 coordinate 17,524,967, forward strand.
TCCCTCTGCTCCTCACCTGCTGAGTTTTGATAGAGACAACGGAAAAGCACTATTAAAAAATGGTAAAGAAAGCAGGGAATTCCCCCTCCCTTAATATCCTCAAATCCAAATGGAATGATTTCCTGAATGATATGCTCCAGCCAAATACAAGGTATAAGCCAAATAGTAGGAATGACTAGAGATTTTCTTGTTTTTCAGAAAGTGAGACTGCAAGTTCCTGAGCCTCTCTTCTCTGAATGCCTGTGACTTGATGGATTTTCTCTTGTAATCCCTTTTTCTCATTCCCTTTTCTCTTTAGTTCCTAATTTATCTGTTGTGAGCATGGAAGTAGGACTGTCAGTGGGATCATACTTGCAAAGAGAGAGCCTTAGGTAGAAAAGTTTGGAAGCACTTCCCTGTTCCTAATTGCAATTGGCGACCAGTTTGCAATATCCCAAATTGTTTCAAGAATTGTCCAAAGATCATAGAGGACTGAAAAGCAAGACACAAACTAGGAATAAACAGGAAATTTGCAATGAACAAAGCAAGGGAGAATGGACATTAAACACCCAGTTCAATTTCCAGCATTCATTGGAAGGAAACAACTGATCAACCATTGGAATCTAAGCTGAGGAGGAAGAAGATACAGTATCTATTAAACATGATGCAAGTTCATGGAGAAAGAAATGTGAAGGCTGATAATTTATGAAATTCCTAGTTCATGACAACAAATTATTCAGCATGGAGAAGAGCTTCCCTGAGCTGCTTCCAGAGACTTTCTCCTCTGCGTCCATGCTGGAAACAAGAAAAAGCTGACCAAGGGGAGCTGAAGGGAATCCCAGCCACAGCACCACGTGGGCACTCCCAGGGACAGGCACAGATGCAGGACACGTCCCTTCTCTGCACTCTGATGTGCAGGCCACATCTGGAGCCAGAGCAGTGTCAAAGGGATCACAGCTGGCAGCTAAGACTGTGCAGCTCCTCCAGCAGTTGGCCAGAGATCAGTCCCAAGAGCTGAGCCACAGAAAAGATCTGAGGTGAAGCTGAAACACCAGGAAGTGTCATGAGAGCCTGCTATTCGTGTAATCCCAGGGCACAGAGAGAAATAGTTTCCTGAGAAATCGGTTTAGCAAAGTTTTAAACTGGAGACAGGCAAGGATCCAATCTATATAGGGAAAACATGCAAGACTCCTGCCAAGTACAAGCTGAATTACAAGAAACTGTGGGCTGGAGCTCCTCTAACCTGCGATGCATTAGACTGGAGTGGTTCAGGCAATACTGGTGGGGGTGGGGGGTAGAAGTCTCCTGACTTGTGCATGAGGGCTGGTCTTATACAAGTATCATTCCTGATGGAGAAAAACCTGCATTCCCTCTCATGTCTGCAAAGCAGATGAACCGGGGATTTCCTGGTTAGGGAAGACCAGGCACTCTTCAATACAAACAGAAATCTTAGAGCACGGCTAAAGCCAAATTGGTTCTAAATTTGTTCCAGTAGTCTCCTGGATTCTTCAGAGTTATTAGTCTTTGTAAATATATGCTACAATTAGCTGGATCGATTGCCCAAACATATATTGACTAGAGCTGCTCAGGACATTTTTGCTGAAGTGATTGAGTAAATATTTTTTCCACAATAATCTGTAGTGATGATGACTATTCTCATCAATATTAGTAACTTTTTAACATTAACAAAATATGTTTATTTACTTTTCTCTGGTTTTAGTTATTTGATGACATTTCTGTGTCATTCAGTCTTCCAACTAGCATGCCATAACCTATTGTAGAGGAGCTGTGGCAGTTATGTTTTGGGATGAAAAAGAAGGAAAGCAAAGGGGAAAGTTGCCACAGGCACACAGTGTGTTTATCAAGTGAGATGATATATGACATAAGAGACAGCACAGGATGTGATAGTTATGTTATAATACCTGCTGTAATAACCATTATTTAGGTTTTTTCCTTTAATAAATAGGGGCAGCTCCTACTTCACAATGACAGAAACATCCTGTCTTTTCTGGATTATGTCTCCTACCAGTGTTAGTGTATCTCAGCATTCAGAACAAAGAAGAACTCATAAACTGGATGAGCAGCTATTGTTTAAAATATTTTAACATGATTCCCAGCAAAGACTGGAATGGCTATGTCTCAAAAAATGATGAAAAACTAATAAAAGTAACAGAAGAATAAATACATATGAGATCTTTTTTTCCCAAAAAGGACATTTTTTTCTGAGTGTTTGGAATAAAATATTCAGTGTGTTTTTTTCATTCTGGCTCAGAATGAAAGGAGATTTTCAAATTTTGCAGTAATAGCAGTACCCATACAGAGAAATGCCATGTTCATAGAGAAGTGCAATGTTTTGTTGCTGCTGTTTGACCGTTGTCCTCTCTATGCATCCAAGGGTACTGCAGCTCCCTGACTGAAGCAGACCTATTGTACCCAAGCTTTGTGACCCCAGCAACAGCCAGGACCTCCTTCTCCCACTTCTCCTTAGCAGTTAGGGTTCTTTAACCTTTTTCTTTCAGGCTGGATGTTCCTTTCAAAAAATATGTTATCAATACTCATGATGGATTTAAGTATTAGTGTTATCTCTATAAATGTCCATTCTGTTTCTGAGTTCTCTCCCTCAATGACCTTGTCTGGCAGTAAATTACACTATGAAAAATGCAATTAAATTGAGTAATATTTCCTTTTGCTGGCTTTGAATTTGTTTCATTGAATTGTCATTTGTTTGGTTGAGGATTTTTATATTATAAGCCAAGGAGAGCTGTATTTCCCAATCTCTGTTCCCTGACACTCTTATCATTTATACAGTTTATCACGTATATTTTACTTCTCTCCTGCTTGACATTTAGCAATCTCTTCTCAGAGATTTCTCTTCTAGGTTCTTTGTTATGTTCATTGCCATTCTCCAGTCTGTGTAGAGAGGATGATTTTTGAGACAAGTAATTGGAAATGCATACTAGAACTGGCTGGAAATTTGCTGTGTTTTCATCAGAACAAGAAAAAGTATTTATGCTGGAACAACTTTTGGTGAAAGACACACATACATTTATTTTAAATTTGTAACACCTGAAAAAATCAACAGAGCAACATTTTTTCACTTGGAAAAAAAAGCTGAAAAATACTTTTCTTTCATGTATTAAATACATTTATATCCATGTTTGCAAAAAAAATGAGCATTCCGGGATGACTAAAAATAGTTTGGGGAATTTACATGCATATATTTCTGGACAATATTTTTGGGATAAAGGTTATACACTAAAATTGCTTGTCCATATCACATTCATCTCAGCAAGTCCAGCAAACACCATGATATTGAGATTGTCTACCTTACAGCAGCTAAATGCTATTAACTTACTGGGAAAAAAATGAGAGACCTTGGTCTGTCAGACATTTCAGACAATGCAGCTGATGTGGGGATAAAGGTATCAGGAAATACATTGAAAAATCAAGGCCCTAAAGCTGTGAAGCATCTTGTGTTTGAAGCTTCTGCAGCTTTTGGAAGGAGGTAGTTTTGTCCGGAGCACAGCAAAATTTGACCAAAATGGGCTATTTTAGGAGGTCAGACAGCCTTTGCCAAGCTATTCCCCTTGAGCTGTCAGACCAGTGGGGTTCTCCAGGTGTTATTAATGCTGAAAGCTTTTTGCTTGGACTAGCACGGAGAGATAGGGCTGTCTCCTGGGAAGTTAAAAGGCTGCTTTGCACATAATAAAAGATGCTTTAATACCATCCCATGGAGATTCATCTTGTTTCTAATCTATCAAAACTAACTTGTGCCTCAGGGGCCTTTGGACTACTGCCCAATTTGCCTTGCCCATTTCTCATAAAAAAACCCCAGGAAAGTTTGGCAGCATCATCATTTCATGAATGAAGCAGATTGATGTAAACAATGCTGTAATTTTAATGGGGTCTATACTTACAAGCATTAGTCCCACTCTGACCCCACACTCTAGACTCCTGCTGACCTGGGGGTTAGGCTCGTCTGAAGATAACATGAGTTTCTATACCAGGCCCCAGATTTATTCAAGCTTGTGTTGACTTTCAGCCTGTCTGCCTAAAATATACATGGGGAAGGACAGCTTGCTTTCTGCACCAAGTGCTGTCTAAGGGAAGTGTCTGCTGAGTTTTTGGTTCTGGGCCAAGTTTCCTGCTGTCTAGCATTAGGGCTTTGGCAAGGCAGTCTAGGCCCTGTCACAAAGAGAATCTATAAAAAAGGTTTTTCTCTGTCATCACACATAATTAAGGACAACATTTTAATCAGGCTGCTCCCACTTAATTGCAGTGCTTTGCATAGCTACCCTGGACCTGCTGTTTTAAATAGATCCAGTGCATTTGTCAGGCTGGGTCAGGCTGGGAAGATGAAACCTCATTGGAGATATAGAGAAGTCAATTATTTTATAAGGAAGGAATGTGCTCATGTCATGGTGTGTTACAAAATAACCATGGTTAGATGCAGTGGGGATTGATTGCTGTGGTACTGTGAGCAGTCAGCTCTAACTCTGGTAACTTGCTGTGGTTTAAGAGACCACATGGAGAGTTGAACAAACCTCAGGACTGGGCAGACAATTTTGATTGACTGATAATTTTACTTTTATTTAAATAATACACAGAACAATGAAAATAATTTTTAGGTACCTCGCACATGGAAAAATATTCCTAAAAGCTCAAAACCTGTTTTTATTTAAAAAAGAAACCAAAGAAGAACTCAACCAGGAAGCCATGACTGGTAAACTTTTGACCATTCACAGCCCAATTGCTCCAAAACCTCTTTGCCAAAAGTTTTTTTTATTCTGCAGCATGCCTAGGAACTCACCATTTTTAGACCCTATCAACTCAAGGTATAGGAGAGAAGAACATTTGCCAGACTTGTGGAGGCTTAAAAACTGTTTGGTATATAGCCAGAGGTATTGCACAGGAGCACTCAAGGAAAGGAAACTCATGAAAGGAGACAATCCTTTCGTTGCTGGGCCCTGGTGATCTCTTGCTCTAAGTGCTGCAGAGAAGGCAACGGGCAGACCTCATATCCTGAGTTCACAGTGCCATAATCCACCCAATCCTTCATGCATTTTGTTCCAGGTTCAGCTTGTGAACTGCAGCTCAGTATGGGAAAAACAAAGCCAGTGTCACCCTGGTTTTCAAAAAGGGCAGGAAGGAGGACATAGGGAGCTATGAGCCAGTCAGCTTCAGGTCAGTCTCTGAAAAGATGATGGAGAGCCTCGTTCTGTAGAAGATCTCCATCCATATGGATGACAAGAAGATCAGGAACAGTCAGCATGAATGCACTAAAGGTAAATTACGCTTGACCAACCTGATTGCCTTCTACAATGAAACAGCTACCTGCACTCCAGCATGAGTGCATGCACTGTAACATTTATTGAGCAGCTTTTGAAGACAGCTGGAGCCACAGCCCCAGGTTTAACTCCAGCACTGCCAGAGAATCTGATACACAGATGGGTTGAAGGCACTGCTAGAGGTAGAGCACAGACATCCTAAGAGGCTGGACCATCAGCTTTATGTCCTAATGATAATCACCTAGATTTTCTACTATCTGAATGAATACTATCTGAATAGCCCAAAGGGCTCTTTGGCAGTCCCAACAGGTCCCATGCAGGATCATAAGCTCTGCTGGTGCTGGCATATCTGTGTGAATGTGTACAACTGCAAATTCTGGGCCGAACCCAACACACAGGTAACTTAATTTAACAAATCAGCATCAGTAAACAGGAGGCAATAGATAAGTCCTTTCACCTACAGCTGTTGTTTTGTTTCTCTTCCTATGAGATGGGATGGGCTGTGCTGCTGCACATGTACAGGTCTCCAGCAAAGGACTGGCCCTAGCTGTGATCTTCCTCATAAGACCTATGCAGGCCTCAGCAACTTTTTGAGAGTCAGAGAGCTGGTGGGGAAGAGAAGCTACACTGGCCTCTGTGCTGCCTGGCTTGGCTGATGGTCCCCAGTGCAGTTCCAGGCCACAGACCTGTCTCACATGAGCTTGCCCAGAGGAGGCATACAATGTCCAACATGATGGGACCTGCAAGAGTTTCAGAAATGCCCTGCCCTGGGATTCTTCATTCTTCCCTTTGTGGTCAGTTCAGGTTACTAAAAAGTCAGCCCTGCCAGCATTGTTGGTTTCTTGTTGATGATTTTGGCCATCACCCACTAAAAATCTCTTTCCTAATTCCTACTCCAACCACAGATATTCACAGCAGGGGAATAAATAACTGGATTGACCAGAAATAGGAGATTGGGAAGTCAGTGGTGGAAATCCCCTTTTGGCAACTGCTCCATCTGTGGATAAATGCTGAAGGAGAATTGTGCAAAGGGGACATCACTGTTGCCAGCACTGGCCTCCGCTGGACAATCTGTACTGGATCGTATTTCAAGGACATCTGTAAACATCATCCTCTTTCCATCATGTCAGGTGCTTTACAGGACTAGAGAGGATTTACAGCTAGGCAGCATGGGAAGGATCAGCTGAGGAGATGGTCCTCTTCTCATTCCAGGATGGCTTTCCAGCAGGTTAGCAGTCTTACAGCCCAAGCCTTCACAATCCCACATTTTCCTAATCTTTTACAGCACAAAATCACCTCGCACACACATTTGTCTTTGCAATGGAACACAATGGAAACACATGCAAAATCTGTTATGGTATCTCAACAGCAATGAAAACAACTCCCTGTAGTATTTCCTCAGTGGAAAGAAGGAACAGGTGGGCCAGTAACTTCATCTGCCATGCCAGCTGTATCCTCGGAAGGACCTGACTTGGCTAAAAGTTTTGGATCTCAGCAGAAGCAGCCTGCACAAAATGCAAATGAACATCCAGAATCCCAGACACCAAAATCACAGTTACAAAGGACATTTGATTGCCTCACTGATCACTGGACATTTCTTGTTGCCATGGAGTTTTTGAGCTTGGCTCACAATCAGCTGTTGTGAAAGTAAACATCTGACTGTAGTGAGGGAAGGGCAGTGACAACAGCAGGGAGCAGCATGTCCTATCAACTACTTGTCCCAGTGCCCTAAACTCCCTTTTAATTGCCCTGACACTCCTCTTTTCAATCTCATCACTTCCAGCCTGAAGTGTAATCAGAGGGCTGAATCAGCCCAGAAAGTCTCTCAGTAATATCCCGTACCCAGGCCCCAGGGAGGCAGCACCCTGCCTGTGGGGTGGGTCTGGTTGACATATGGGGTCTCTGTTCCCCTCAGAAGGGAATCACCCACCACGATTAATTACCCTTCTTTCCTTTTTGATGCTAGAGGTGGTAATCCTTCTCACAGATGAGTTATAACTATAAGGCTCACTGTGCTGATAATTTTCTTCTAAATCATCTGGCTGACTCTCCACATCCAGGGGTTCATACCTATTCTGAAGTGGCACCTGGCTTGGGAGTGGTAGGGGGGGTAGGGAAGAATTTTTATTATTACCTCCTCGAGTAGGTACCCACTTCCATTCCCCTTCATCTACCAGGTCTCCTTCTATTGTCTGAGAGTGAGAGGCATGGGACTCTTCTAACACTTGGTGGGCTTCCCTCAAGGATGGAAAGGCTGAACTCCACCAATCTATTTTGCTTTCACTTTCCCTGATACTCCTTAGTCTTTCAACATCCTCTCTAAGCTCGGCCACCAGTGAAAGGAGATCGTGCACCTGTTCACACTGCAGGCAGGTTTTGTCCACAACGCCCCCTGAAACCACTGATAAGCTCAAACAGTCTGCACAGGAATGGGTCAGGACAGACTCATCTTTTTTGGAGGGTTCCATCTGGTTACATACACTCGTACTGACTACAGTTTTTGATCGTGTACAAACCATTACTACCAGAAATGCTAAAACTTACCAACCAACAGAAACACTGCAAACACACAGTAAACCTTACAGCAAGAAACCCTACAACCCTGCCCACTTGCCCTGCCTCGCAAACTGCCGTGCCATGCTTGCCCTCAGAGCCGTGCCATGCTGCTGTTTGCCATGCTCCAGGTCACCATGCTCCCTAGAGGCCTCTTTTAATCAGCCTGCTACTCAGAGATGGAGGAAGCCCTGCCCCAAACCTCATGACCCTCAAGCACAAGGAACACACCTGTTCAGCATTCTCACAAACAGGCACTCAGTGATGGAGGAAGCCCCAGTCCGGTCCTGTGTGACCCTCAAGCATAAGCCTTAGGGTTAGGGTTAGATTTAGAATTTAGGATTTAGGGTTTAGGGTTAGGGTTAGGGTTAGGATTAGTGGTAGGGTTATGGTTAGTGTTAAGATTACATCCCTGGCATTGTACTCAGAATTCGTTTTTGCCCACCAGTGAATTGGAAGCAAAAATGACATCCTTGGAGAGAAGCACACAGGTGACACCACCAGTGATGCTTCTGGTTTCTATAAAATGTGTGCACTACAGGGTCATCCTTATCTGCTGCCCCTATGCCGTTAGTCTCCTGACACTATTGGAATTCTTGCCTGTGTGTCACTTGGCCTATTCTGTTAACAGTTCCTGGGAATTCTACTTTTGTTTGATGAAAACTTTTGAGGAAAGAGTAGCAGTTATATACCTGCTGGTCCCAAGAAGTCCTCAGTGGTTGTGATAGAGAGCAAACTAACAATATGAATGTGTGCTGAGCCACAGAACACCAAGACATTGGCCTGGGTCAGCATGTTTCATGTTGCCATCCAACTCTTTAAGCCAGCAGCTGATTTCTTGGCTCTGAAAACTTTAGGGTTATTCAATATATAACTATCTCTTCAGATTTGTTTTTCTGGCAACAAGTCAAAATATGGTTTAAATTTCATCCAAAAAAAGTCCTGTTTATACAAGTGTTTGCAGTGAAGTTTTATGCTCTTTTCCCAGTTGGATCAGACCATTACATCGCTCTCACCCGAAGTTCGTGCTGGGTCTGCTGCAGCCAATGCTGATGGGGGTGAATGCACCTTACGTTCAGCACATCGCTCTTCCTTTTTCTTCTTCATTATCACTGAGGGAAATAATTGAGGAAAAGCCAGGAAGACTCCTTAAGGCACATTTCCAAGTCAGGACCTGGGATGTGGCCAGGTAGTTTTCAATAACATAACAGGGCGCCAGTTTCCCACAAAGCATTTCAAGAACGCACCCTCCATCTTCACAGTGCAGTTTCATCATAAATACTGAGGATTCGCACACAAAGAACAAAGCAGAAGAACACATGGCAAAGCAATCAAATATAAAATACTGGCATTCTTGAATTTCATTTTACCTCAGTGTTTTGGACTCTTCCCTTTAGAGAATTCACTTGGTCAGATGCATACAGTTGTTGAGTTACTATCCTGGACAGACTCAGCCGGTGATCAACACATTGCTCACATTGCTGTCTGCCTCTTCTTTCTTTCTTTTGTTTTTTTCCTTCTTTATTTTTTTTTTTCCTTTTTGCCTTTTCCCACCACTCACTAGGATGGGTTTTTATTTACCTACCAGCTTGTGAGATGGGAATTTGCACTGGAGCTCATCAATTACTCCCTTCACTTCTCCAGTTCCCTTATCAGCAAACAAAAACAATTCTGTGGAATTAAGCACAGTGAGAGAGCCACTGAATGTGCAAACACTATTTTTGCTCCCAGACTTGTGCACAGGGCAATAAAAATAACATTTCTGCAAATGGGAAACCTTTCACCAAAGCAGTCCCCATAATTGTAGCACTGCTCTGGTGCCCAGGTAAATAGCTGCTGGCTGAAAATGCACAGCTCCAAGAAAATCAAAGAAAATATTCCAAATTGATATTGAAAAATGCATTATGAGTGTTTATTTGATTAGGAAGTAGTCTCCAAAAATAGACCAAAATTCCCTTCACAGTCTAGTCACAAATGGTAACTTGCCCATCTCTCCTTCTCAGTGGAATGTCAACACAAACTGCACAGCAGACTGTAAAACTGATCCAAAATTCAACAGGTTAGTTCCTTGGCACACATTCCAAACCAAATTGTGCTTTAAATCCTTTCAGCATCCCCCTTATGAAAATAAGAATATCAGTTTCTTAGTTGGCTGGCCAATGTTTTCAAATCACATTGAAGTGCTTATGATTATTTTTAGCTTTTCCACTATAAGATGTAAAAGAATTTATATTATTTTTTCTCTGAATTTTTATTTTATAATAGTTTTTAATAATTTATAAAAAATTTATTAACCAATTTTATTGGTTAGTGACCAGTAAAATTTTTTAAAAGTAAATATCTGTATCTTAGACTATGTTACTGAAAAATTTTACTCTTTCTCAAGTTTTTCTTTCTTAAAATTCAGTTAATATATAAATTTGTACAGTTTTTGTCATCTCAAGCACATATTTTTCAGTGGAAATTGGTTTGCCTGAGATGACATACATTGTTCAGCATCCATGATGTGGAGGAAGCAGAGAGAATATTTTGAGCACTTAAAGATTTTCATATCAAAAATACTGTTTCATTTAAAGTTTTTCTAATTGTGTATTTTAGTTCCTCAAATTAATTTCAGGAGTCAGTTCAATGCAGCCATCAAAGATGAATTTAACCATGATTCAAGCATGACTCTACTCACAAATCCAATCCATTGCTGTGTCAAAATAAACACAAAGCTCAGCAGCACAACTTTGGTATCCATGTTTCTCTGAGCCACAGCCCTCACTAAAATATATTGCTCTCTATATAAATGGCAACAGTTAGAATTTTTTAACCTCAGTTAAAATGCAAAAACAAAGCAGGAATCCCTTTTCCAGTCCTTACCCTGTTAGATTTATGATCAAAAATACAATGTGTCTCTCAACAGGGAGAGGTCACAGAATGGTTTCAGCTAATATTGGAGCCTGTGAAAAAATGCATTGTTGTTTGGTTAACCAGTGTCAGACAATTAGGCAATGCTCAAAAATCAATTAGTTATACACTATAGCCAAAATGACATGTTTTCCTAACTGTGGTGTATTTTATTTCCTCTTGAAGCCCTGATAACAGTTCTAACCAAGATATTTTTAAGTCCTAGGAAAAAAAAAAAAGTTTTTCAAATCTGGAAATTATAGAGTTCCTAAAACATCCAGAACAGCTTTAGAACAATTACTTTTGTCTGCCCTGGTGTGCATTTTCAAAAGCTTTTAGGTCAGTTTGTCTTTCTTCTTTTTAATATTTTTTTTTTTTAATTTAACTAAGATGCAGCTGTGAAAACTAGGTTCTTCTTTTGAACTCCTGTATTTATGTTTGCTTCTGGCAGCCCTGAGGAAATGTGATTGTTTTAAAGCTTGCTGAAGAGTTTAAAAGGTTTTAATATGGGAGGCCAAAAGTGACATGTTACACAGTTCAGTGGATTTAGAGGTCCACACTGCCTCAACCTCTGTCTGTGGTGATCAGGTGAAGCTGGGGTGTAATGGCAGCATAGGTATGCTGGTGACTTCTAGTGATTAAGGCAACTAATAAAAAGATTAAGGAGTGAAATGGTTCTGAGCTTGACCAGACTTTCCCCAAGGTCAGGACCATTTGTGCACAAGGCGATGCGTCTGATCTGTCTCAAAGGAAAACATACAAGGTTCTGGTAGACACTGCCTCCACATAATTAGCTCACATTTGAAGAAAAATGGAAACCAAGACTGTTTTGCTCAAGATATACCAACTAACACACTGGTCAGCATAGTGCACAAAATGGGATTCCTGACACAGGTAATCCTTTCTGCAGAAGTGTCATTGCCACAGAGCAAACTGGTCACACTTGTGGCATTAAAGTCAGCAGCCACTGGTCCCAGGTAAGTGTGTGTCACCCCAGGAGCAGTGAGTGCCAGCCTGCCAGATGGTTTCCTTTGGGGACTGGAGCAAACCTGTGGGTTTTTGTGTGTATCATGCATGGAAGTGGAGCTAAAAGTTGAACCTTAAATCTTGGAGCAAAAAATTAGTCTCACTCATAATCTCATTCCTAATTAAACAAATGTTTAAATTGAGTTTTAGTCTGCTAGTTAGTGAGAGTTAGCATTGATTCATTTAAACACTATCACCATATCAAAATGAGAAGAACTAAAGGCCTTAGGTTTGCTTCAGAGAAATACTTAGGCAGACCTCTTTATATACATCTGTAAGCAGTCCTGCTAAATCAGTGGGACTGCTCATCCAGCAGGAACGTCCCTTTGGTACACTGCCGGATCAAGATAACGAGTGATATATGGCTGGTGATAAGTTTTATGTTTCAGCCAACACAGATGGTGTCACAGGCAAACTCTTATTGTATTTTGATCACCTAAGCTTTGATCCTGCTTCAACTGCATCTGGAAATCAGCATTACTTGGCTTCACGTGTATGAGTGCAGGGGCTGCTCTGCTGTGAGGTGGTGGGAAACTTTGCTGCAGAATCTACAGCTGCTGCCTCCAGAAGGAGTCCCTGGGCCAATATTTAAAAAGCACTAGGCTGGTAATACAAGCGAAGAAGGACAGGAAAATGTTATAAACATCTCTTTTGTAACATTCAATTAATTAAATTACTGTCTGTACCCAGATGAGTTTTTCAAAGACTTTGCTTTAATTCTAATAGGAAGAGATTTTGTGCCAAGCTCTCTTTCTTTTTATCCTTTAGCCTGGGGGTACAAAGAAAATCTGATGGCCGAAACAAAATTGTGTTGGCCATTGTGTTGCAGCCTAGGCAAGGGACTACTCTAAATAGGCTTTTTTAATACTACTTACAAGTGGTCCCCAAAGCATGGAAATTCATGAGGAGGAGCTCTGTTCTAATTAATCCCAACATTATGTCCTCAGGTTCAACTCCATGTGCTAGAGAGAAAGTGATAAGGACCATGTCACCAGCCAGGGTAAGATGGCTGTCACTTAAATACAGTTTTTTCTATATATTGATGTAAATGATGTAAATCAACCATATCCAGTGAGGACTCCCCAGCCAGTATGCCTTCAGAAACTGTGCAAATTCTACACAGAAGAGTTACTCTGATGAAATATCCATGCAGTAGTATTCTTTTTACTTAGAGTTAAAACTGCTTCTTTGCCTAAATTTTGATGCTGGGAGTGGGAAAAGTGCCCAGTTATGTCAGGATGCCTGTTAAGTCTCCTCAGTACAGTATGTGCCTGGCTCTGCTGGCCTGAGTGTCACTGAAGAGGAATGTGTGTGGGCCATGGACTGCTTTCATCAGCAATATTTGCTGATCGCTGCAGTGCTTACAGTGGCAGGAGATCACAGCCCTGCTGCTTTTGGGGATACGTCGAGGAGAATTTGGGAGGTAACTGTCCAGAACGACATGCTCTGGTGTGTGGAAGGTCAGGAGAGGAAGCTGAGTTACTACCAGCCCCCTTTAGTAAAAGCAAAAGCAGGTTTTCATAAAAAATACAGGGAGGAAGGGATGTATGGGAAGCCATGGCCTCTTTCTGAGGAGGACCATGCTACTGAGATGGTTGTGCCAAAGAGTAAAGCATCACCCTGGCACCATGAGATCTTGATCTGGAAGGACTCAGGCTGCATATTTCAGAGGTTAAAATACAATTTCTTAATCCAGTGATGGCGATAACATTCTCTGTAACATTCAACAGAAAATGGGCAGAGCAATAACATGCATGAAGTATGATAGAACTGAGTCCACAGTCAGCATTAATGCTTGAGAACTTGAGAATATGAAATGGAAATATTAGGTTTATTTTAAAAATATTTGTTCTTCACAGACTTTTATTTGTTTAAAATTTCCTAAATCTAGAAGGAAATTAGGACACTAAACAGATAGGACATTAGCTCCACACCACAGCTCCACTGTGTATCCCTCTCTCCCCGCTAGGAGATCTGTAATCAGACAACAGCGACAAGCAGTGACAAGACCACACCTGGGATAGAGAAATTCTGGCTCAGACAGCTGCCTGGAGATGTGCATTTTCCTCACAAAGAGTGGCTGTGCAGAGGTCATTGATATCCCAATCCTTCTCCAAAAGTGGGGTTACTAAACCTTTGCCTTCTGGCCAGTATGCAAGAGGCCTGTTTGATCTCTTGTTTGTACATGATTTCTACTCATCCCCGTCCAGAGGAACTCGCTGTCCTGTTGGAGAAAGCCCTCCCTCCTGAGACACAGCACAGACCCTTGGTGGGTGATCCTCTGCACACATGTTTCTAGATAGCAAGTTTGCCAAAGAGAAGTGCACGTCCCTTCCCACTGTGTGCTGTGCTGGGGGCTTTGACAGCTGCACTGCAAGTTCCTGTCCTTGGTGAGGAGGAGGGATTGACAGAGAACAGAAGTCCCCATCTTGGATATATCATTGCTCTTCCCTCTAAAATATGCAAAATAGTCACCTTAAACTAGACATGAGTCAGAGATGGATGCTTAAGATCCAGATTTTGTCTGTCCTCTGGAGTTTGGACCATTAGTTCAGGCTGGTTTGCTAGCAAGGCTTGACCTGGAGTCAGGACACCCAAGGAGTATGCAGCCCAGCCCTGGCCAAACCTCGCTGTCTCTGGGTCAGTGGCTGGGACATGACATGTGGGTCTCTTCCAAATCACTCATCACTTTTCATCACCTCCCTACTGGTTCTTGATATTCCCTTTCCGCCCTACAGTGAAGGATCTCCTGAGACCTCCAGAGGATATCCAGAGACTCTGCGACATTATTCATTGTCAATTTCTCCTTATTTCTCTTAATTTCTCCTTCTCTCCTCATTAGCCTTTAATGTTTTACCCACTACTTATTTTCAGTTTTGTGAGATATATTTTCACGAGCTGATCTCAGGGAGATAACAGAGAAACAAGAATTCCTTGACTTTCTGCCTTAACTGTCAGTTACTTAATTCCTTCTACTGATCCTAACTTGACACCCTGAGAGAACTCCAAATAATTTACTTTCCTCCTGCAGCATCTCCCCTCCAGACATCCAATGATGCTCTTATGACTCTACAGATCATCCTTTCTCCTTTGCATTTTGGCCAAAACAGAACTCACAATTCTTTTGATATAACCCCACATAAATCAGTCTCTCTAGCCACTCCATCATTTTGCTGTGCTTCTCTGAATTCCTTCCAATTTGTTCTCACTACTGTTACTGAGCTGTCCAGAACTGAATGCAGTATTAATATTCCACACACTGTATATAGTGCCTGTCAGGCAAAGATTAGGAGTTTTATGAAGATTGATTATTTAAACCTTCCAATACGACCAGTGATCATGGAGTCACTGACTATTATTATCCCAAACCTGAAAAATTCCATTCTTCCACTTATCAGGGTCAATTCATGTTTCTGATGGTTGAGTGAAATGTTAGCTTTTCTTATCCTCACTACAGTGAGGGGTAAGCCAGTAGACTTTGGCATCCAGCCATAAAAAGCCTTATATCGTAACAACTTTATGGTGTTTGCAGGCTGGAGCTGCCAGCCCCAGGTTCAGTGAGAGCTCTGCCTGTGCACTGGAACAGGCGTGTCGAGGAGTCGGCCTCAAGCCAGCACGCTGGGGGAGGAGGGGCTCAGCGAGCACACAAAAAATGCTGAAGGGAAAGATGGGTTTCAAATCCAATAGACTGGAATCTATGTCCACTCTTTACTCCCCAGAACAGAAATGGAACATGGGGGAAAAGGGCATTTCACACAACCTTTCTGAGGTCAGCAATCATTATTTTGTCTGCATCAAACAGCTTCAGACATCTCCTCTGCCTTTCCAGGCCAATGCTCGGGTTTAAGGACCTGCAGTACTTCACTTCTGTTTCCAGATCGTTGATTTATATTGAGTAAAGTACTCTGTAAGGAAGGAAACTAAAATGTTTCAAATTTGGATGTCAAAACCTGTGTATAAAACTGATTGTATTAAGATTAGCATTTTATTGTTGAACATGCTGCATTAGTAGAGATGAAAAGCTTTTCGTAGCTCCTGCAAACATGTAGAGAAGAGAGATAGGCTTCAAGTTTTGCTTATATGAAACCTTGAAACACTCCAGAAGAAAAGAACATACGTATGTGTGGTGTGTGTTGCAAAGATTTTCAGGAGCCATAGTTATGTTACCTCCTTTTTCCAAATGCCTTCCAAGTGCTGGGCTTCTGAGGGCTGTGTCCCTTGGCCATGGCCTCAGGAAGGGGCTCCCATGAAGGACCAGCCAGCCCTTTGTGCAGTAACACAGGAATGCATCCTGATCTTGCCATAGAAAATGCTGGATGTATGTCCTATTCCATACACCCTTGTCTTCTGCATGGAGATGCAGCAGAGATGGAATGAGAACTGGCAGTGTTCTGTTTTCATAAAAGTAAATTAACAAAAAATAACCAAACAAACCACTTTTGCACAGAGAATTTTAACAAAAACATGTGTTTCTTCAATTCTGCAGAAAGCAGAGTTTATATTTTAATGAAAAATTAAATTTAATGAAATATTAAAAATTAAAATGTCCTACCTGTAGGTTTGCTTGGACAAAACCCTGATTCCACCATACACTCTGTAATAGTTCCCCAGACATTTTCAGTAAGGGGTCAGCAGTATCTAAAGCTTATTTGTTTCCTAGTCATTGGCAAATAAATGAGACTTTTCAGACATGGCTATGCTTGGGACCTTTTCCTGCTGTTCTCTGCCATAGACTTAGGCACCATCCCAAACTGCCAGATAACTATTGCCACACAGTCTGATGTGTTGGTGAATCCCACTGTGGGATCAGTCAGATATATTTAAGTCTGACCCAGTACTTGAGCTTATCAGACGCTGTAGTGTAGAAGGGGGAATGACCAGAAAAAAAAAAAGCAGATGATTTTCTGGAAATTAACAGAAAAATGTATATTTGGCATGACAGTGCAAGCAAAAAGCAGCTTAACCATTTCCCAGTTTTCCTCAGCATCTTTGTGGTGATGAGTGAAAGTAATGAGAGACCAAGTAGTGTGAAGTCATTTCCTTCATTGCTAATGTCCACTTGCTGATACTCAAGACAGCAACTTGTAATACTTAAATGTTTGTACTTGAATGTGGAGTCACTGATCACTGTGGTAGGAGGCTGCAAATTAGGATGGTGGCTCAAGAGTGTCTGCTCTGAGATTCTAGTGGTGCTGGAGGATGTGTGCTACACGGGGGGAACAGGACTGTTCTGAAGCAAGTCCAAGTTCAAAATCAAGTCTCTGTTCTGAAGGAAGTAATAAGTGATAAGTGTGAGATATGAGAGTGAAATTATGGGCTGCTAATAACTCTCAAAGGCTTCTAGATTTAGTTCCTGGAGCTATCCTGGGCCAGAGTTTCATGCCAACAAGTTTCCTGAGGAAAATATATCTGTTTTACACACACCGATGAGAGAGCACTGCAGAGTTGCCATGGAAAGACAATCCATATGGAGTGCTTTCCAATAGCTTTTAAAGTTAGTGGAAAAGGCCCAGTGGTTTAATTTTGCATAGTACATCACCCCTCTCTGAAAGGTTGCCTGGCTCTGATAAGCTCATGAAAAGGACTAAATCAAATTCTCCTAAACTTGCAATTCTTAATGTGGAGCAGGAAGTTCCCAGTTAACCCCTGGTCTATTTCCAGCTGCTCTTAATCACAATTCTATCACTAATTCGCTGATCTAATGACTTCTTCAGAACATCTTTTAGCACATTGTTATGCATGCTGGAAGGTAACATTGGCTTGGTGCAGCCTGTGTAGGCCGTTTTAGATGTGAACAGTGTTACCAACTTACTTCAGATTCACAAATTGCAGAAAGATAAATTGTTGGCAGAACCTCTTCATCATTAATTTTTTAGAGACATATTAACACCTTATTTGATTTTTCCTCCACAGTTCTCATGGTATGAGGGCTAAGTAACTTTTTCCCAAAGGAAAAAGTTTTGAGATTATCCAAGGGAAAGTTTGGGACTTCATTTTTAACCAAACTGTCCCACAGTTACACCAATGGCATTAGTCCATTCTTGTGTGCGATTTTGACATTTTTTGAGGATTTAATCTGTACACTATCTGTGCCAGCTAAAGATTTTGGCATTTTCACACAGCTGCTGCCAAAATGCAGCTGCCTGCATATGATATTTTGCAGGCACAACAGAATTTACATGCATTGGCCTTCAAGTATAAACTGGGATATTAAAGAGCAATAGTGGCTAGAAAATGTAACAACATCACTGTGAAGATATCTGCCTTCAGGATATTATTTCTGTACACAGAGCATTAGTGTTTGGAGCATTGTGCAATCCATGACTGAGGAACTCTCACCTCACTGGTTAGTTTTTGATGTCTCAATGAGGCATGAAGACTGCAAATCCCTTGGTGGTTGGCAGGAGACATTGATTCATTTCACGGGTCTCAAGAGGGCAAAGACCAAACTTAATAACCTGAGAAGTGAACGTTTTGAGAAGTCTGATATGGAGTCAGGCCTCCTATTTGAGCTCCTGACGCTTACTCAGCTGAAAGTTGTTCTCTTTGTGGAAATTTCTGAGAAGGCCAAAAATAACAGCATTCTGATCCTTTTAGGAATTCCCTACCCCTGTCCTTCCATTCAGGAATTCAGGGTGCTAAATGAAGGGCTCAACTTCTGCTCCTTCCCATCCCCCCTTGACTGCTTGCAAGGATGTCAGGGGAGGTGAATCACAAGCACAGCAGGGAGGCAGTCTGTGTTTCATCATGGGAAAGGGTCACTCCATGAACCACGTGCAGTGTGGCCCCTCCTTGTTCAGCTCCTGGGCCTGGCAAAGACCACTGGCTCTCCCTTCCCCATGGCCAGTGGCACGAAGCTTCTGGGATACTGGGGACTACTGCTCCCATCAGGTCATCCTGCCTTTTCCAGGGAAAGCAGTAAACAGAAAAAGAAAGCAGGATCAGAGCTTTTATGGCAATCTTCAAGAAATTAATTTGAAGTTTCAGTAGAAAATAACAATTATTTATTAAAAAGAACTGCAAGTATCTTCCAAGCAGGAGTACGGTGTTTCAGATTTCTAGCCTAGCAGGAGGAATCAGAAAGAAAGAAAACAGAGGAAAGCAGATATTCTAAAGAAATCTTTAATTAATCAAAGATTTCTCCCCAAATTCCACCCAAGCTTCTCAGCCTTCAGGTTTGTAAAGACAAAGTACTTCAGAAGGACCAGAGAAAGCTGGTAGGAAAACTACTAAAACCTGAGAAATCAGATGGAATATGGGCCATGTGAATCTAAGCTATAACAGCTTAAAGTAAGACTGTCAAAGTGAGCCAAGATTTTCTGCTTGCAAAGCTCTTAAAGGTAGCCCTAAAAGTCAGGAAATGGTCATTCTTTGATGTCTAAACTTTCCCTCGTTCTACTACTGTCTAAACTTTCCCTCCAGTTCTACTTTCCCATACTTTTTTATTTGGTGTCTTCCGTTTGTATTTGTCCAACTGAACCATCTTATTTTGGTTCGATACGCAATGCTGTGGTGCAGGTAGGAATGCAGCAGATGTGTAGAAAAATTAAAGCACACTAAAAGAGAAGAAAAGAGCATTTTGAATAGAGGCTTTGGAAGGTGTTTAAAGCTATTCTTACAGTGGTTCAATGAAGTTTAGGGCAGTGGAGTGACTGCCATTAAATGGTACAGAAAAATACAATGTCCTTCCCATGGGAAAAATGTAATTTCATCACTAAGGACAAACAAACATTTGGGACAAGCAGTTGAAATAAAATTTAACTGAGTTTGTTTTTTAAAGAAAACCATGGGTTTAGAAATGCTGAAAAGCTGCCTTCAATTTTTGGTTTGGCCTTACTCTTGGCATGCCCTTTTCCCACAAGTGCCTGTGGTGCCCCATGGTCCATGAGGCCCCCTGGCCACCCCGTGCCACCACGGGTGGGCCATGCAGGGCAGGATTGCACAGCCCACCCTGCACGGGCCCTGTGGCACCGCGCAGTCACCAGGCATCATGTCAGCTTTGCACAGGGTCCTGCGGGTCCTCTGCTCCTCCTTTAGTGACTTCTGTGGAAAATTCCACTGGAAGAGATCCGTTCAACTGGAAAATGTTTATAATATTGAAACAGACCCATTTTTGATAAGAGAAAGTGTGGGGGTGGAGGGATGCTCTGCTCAAAATACTTCAGCTAACTCTGCTTAACAGAACAACTACTCATCTGTTTGTCTAAAAACAACAGATTTACTATATTTGTTGTTAAATAGAGTTCCAGGGAAAAATACCCAATAACGAAGCAGGAACAAAACTCAGCTTGCTTTTGTTTTTCATCCAAAAATAGCAAGTAAGTTTTAAAACAATGAGCTATACTGCTGGAAAGCTCTAATTTTTCTTTGTTTTGTTTCAAAATCATATGTTGCCAGGAAGTAAAATGACCTGCATCAGAAGAACTCAGCTTCTTAAATGCTTCAAGGTGATCAAAGTGTTTAAGGTTAATCCACAGTAATTCTTTCATTATGTCTTGCTTTTCTGAAAAATCCAGAAATGTCTTTTGGCAAAGCCCTGTTAATATAGCTCTAATGATTGTAATTTATTGCAATTTGTAATGTACTTAAGAAAACAGAGCTTATCAATTTTAATGAGACTTCACACTCTGTGGAATGAAATATCTGAAGTTACACCTGGAAACAAGATTCCCAAATCTCTTGGATAATTCCAAAATCTTACATTCCTACATATATTTCCTGCAAGTCAGGCTGAGGATTGTGCACACTCTGTTAGAAATGCATGATCAGAGCGCACACAGCTCAGCAATGGCATATTACCTTCTCCTGAAAGACCAAAATGAGATCTGCTATTCCTGATCACATCAGGCCACAGTGTGTGGATCATTCACACTCGCCCAGTGACTGACTGAGTGAGCAAATGATGTGAAATGATCCATTCCTGCAGCTCTGACCTCATGGTACTGTGAGGGGCCCAAAAGGAGAGGGAACTCACTGAGACATCTTTTCAAAGTTTATTTCAGATTTGGTGGAGCATGAGTTCTTCTGTTTAGAATGTTACTATCTAATCTGGTCTCTAACATGTTGCATTATAAACAACCACTTGTCTTCTGTTTCCAGACACAAAAATGTCCTCTATTCCCTCCACCTTTGTACTATGCATTCCAGCCACAAACGTTGTTTTTTCACTATCCCTGACATCCTGTTTAGAATGAAGAATGGCTCTGTTTGGCCAGGGTATGTTTTTTTACAAGTGTTTGTAAAATGTCTAGGAGCTAGAAGGAAAGGGGATAAAAAAGGCCAAAGGGACTGAAAGTGGGGAAGGACCATTAGCAATTGTTTGTTTTATTAAAACTAAAAGTTCATTCTGGTGCTGTTTAAAAAAAATAAACCCACACATTTTACTGCATGTGCTTGGGTCTAGCACAGGCTGTTTTGGCCTGAGGACTGCAGTGAAAGGTGGTATATCATGCAGGCTCCAATTGAGTGATGCTTATAGGATTCATCACAGCTCAGCAATACATGGACTGGCATTAACCTGTCATGTTTCATTTGTGTTTCTTTCAGTGAAATCTGTAAATGATGGAGCTGGGGCATGTGCCAGCCCCAGCTAGTCCTATGCCAGAGGTTTTGATCTGGACAGTGAGGCTTGGGCAGCAGAGCCAGGTTGAAAGTCTGTGTCCTTCTTCCCTCATTGCTACCCCATTAACATCCTGAGCAAACATCCCCTCTTGAGATACTCTGTCTTTCAAATTTTTACAGCTTTCTCAGAGAAATGTGCACTTGCTTTTCACTTTAGAAGGTGGTCTTAAAATAACTTCTAGGTCCTCTTAATCAAGAAGTCTACAGCATTTATTTATTTTCCCAATTTTGTGATCAGACCAGTCATGAAATTCTCTTTCTTTTTTTTTTTTTCTGTGATTTTAGGGGCCTCCAGCCTTTCTATAACATTTCAGCTGCTTAGGTGTCTCTGCTTGCTGTCTAGTAATGCTCTTTGTTCAGACACTTCCCTGTCATCTGAGTCTCTCTTTCTAGGAAACAGTGGTATATTTACTCATGAGTTTTCCCCATCTTCACTCTTTTGTGCTCTTTGTCCTCTTTGGGATGCAGAGAAGGCAGGGAAGAGACCAAAAGTGTGGGGAAGGAGGAAAAGTGAAACTCTGCCTGCTGTAAACTTTTGCTCCAGTTAAAGCTCAAGTTCCAGATATGGGGCCAGAAGCACATATGTCTCAGTCAAAAATTAGCACTAACCTGGTTTTCCAACATACAGTTTCTCTTCTCAGTTTCCATCTGGAAAATTTAACTTTCCTAACATTTGATATCTTCAGAAAGCTTCTGGTTTTGATAAGCTGTGTTTTCTGTCAGGAGAATTTTTCAGTTTCGCACTTTTGATCAGATCCAGCATTGCACACACTCCACTCTGCTCCTACGCCTTAGACAACTTACATATTCAACACAACCAAGAGTCTTTGGTAGTTTTCAGCTAATTGAAAGGTTTTGGTTTTTTTTTTTTGACAAGAGGAGGATACCAGAACACAGTGACCCTTTCCTTGTTTTTGTTAGGCTTTTTATACTGAGTCCTGATATCTTCTAATGAGTCAAGAAAATATTTCTGTTCATGGTACAGTCCTGCACAGCCACTCTCAGTCTTATCATCTTGCAGCCCCATCCCACTGTTGCTTACAAATGTGTGTGTGTGTGTGTGGTATTTCTGCTTCATTATTCCTATTATTCCTTTGAGGCAGAGGATCCATGATCAAAGTCAGCAAATGGGATTTATTGGGTAAAAACCAGAACTAATGCCACTACAGAAAGCCATATCATTAATTAAGAAGGACAAGCTATGGAATTTACTGAGCTATACCTGTTATAACCCTGCTGCAGTCTGACCATGGAGATTGCTGGTAGGCTTCCAGATATTATATAGGCCAAATGCACTTAATTTGCAAGACAAAACAAAAAAGCTTTGTGTGTGTGGTCTGATTGAGGAGCACTGTTTTCTGTGTTATTTAATTTGGAGAGAGGAAAGCATATTATGGGTCAGTTTATTTTATTTTATAATTTACTACTCAGTAGAGAAAAGAAATGCCTTCAGGGCCCCAATTTGCGTGTAGCAGCATCACTTGGAGACTACATTGTGCAGGACAGAAGCAAAAACTTTCCACTCTAGCAATAAGAAGTTCCCATCAGAGAGGAGCACCTGAGCTGGGGCTGCAAAAGGTCACCCCAGGAGCTGTGCATGGCCTTGGTTTCAATTTTTCACTGTGATGTTCATAGAGTCTTAGTTTAGGCTCATTACACTGCATGTTGAATCAACAAACAATGTTTGATAAGCAAGAAGAAGATTGATGGTATTGATGTATTGTTTGGGACAAATCCTCTTCCACTGACTTCCTGCAATCCTGTGGGTCTGTAGTAGAACACATCTCCTGTGGTGGGCAACAGCTGTCTTTAGCCAAAAAAAAAAAAAAAAAAAAAAAAAGGAAAATTGGAATTGTTCATCACCTGCTTAGCAGTTACCACAGACACACAGGGGTACATGGGTCACACGAATAACCAGGATATTGAGTCTAACAATGACCTTTCCCTTGTCTGGAGCTGGTGCACAGAGGGCATTAATCCTGGTTTTGTTGGTACTTGTCAGTGAACTGGGTTTTCACTGAACCAATATTTTGCATCTGGTGCTCTAAATTACTTTAGATATTTTGTTTCCAAAATTGCTCTTGGAGGTTTTATGATATTGCTTCCTTATTGCACCACAGCCCCAGTGTGAATGCAGTGAGAGGACAGAAAGAACCAGGAATAAAGGATGGGGGAGGCAAAAGAAACATCAGTTGGGTTCTTGGAGTTCCTGACAGATTACAGTGTCCCCAGGAGAGCTGGAGGCAGCTCGGTCACTCTCTGTGAGGCAGCCACAGCCAGTCCTCTCCCTTGGGTCTGCCCAAGGCAACTTCAGCCAGAGGCATCAAGCCACAGCTAGCAGTAAGTCTGGGATGGGAATTCTTTGAATTCAAGCAGGGTTGTTGCCAAGGCTGAAAAACCTCATCTGTTTGACTCAGAAACAAGAGGAACCACAAACCTTTATAGACATTTTGTACAAACACTTGTAGACACTCAAATAGTACATGGCACCCTGGGGTTGCTCAGACACCACTCAAGAATTACTCAACATGGGCATAAAATAATTCTTGCTTCTGCAGCAGAAAGATTTAATCAAACCTAACATACAGCAAAATCCTTTGTGCTCACAGAGGGGACCTTTTGGTGGCTGACTTTCCCAACAAACATAAGAGTACTGGGAGGGGGACAGTGGCCCAGCAGTGTGATGGCCAGGCAGGGAGCAGGCGATGGACCTGCCTGAGACAGCCCTGCTCTCAGTCCCTGCAAGTGAGCTCTACTCTTTGCTTTATTGCTTCACATGGTACTGTGGGCTCAGGCCAGAAGTGCCTGCTACTTTCATGCCTCCCTTTAAGGGCTTGAAAGCACCTCAGGGAAGATGCAGTTGGCATACGAGGGCTTCCTGTCCATGGGGGGACACTTTCTCTGGAATGCCTCGTTTTTTATGGGTTTTTGGGCTCACTGGACTCAGGCACCAACAAAGAGAAAGGGAATGTAAGTGATCCTTGCAAAGGGCTGCACTGACTACCTATGGTCTGGTAAAGCCTGGCTTTGCAGGGCCCCTAGGGTCCTGGGAATGGCTGGGGCTTAATGTGCAGCTTCAGGAACACTGCTGGTGGAGAGGGCTGCTACCAAGAGCAGGAAAGTGAAGGAGCAGGGAGGGTGAAGCACCGTAAGCTGGAATCTGGCCACAGGGCAACGCTGAGCATTTCTACACTTGCAGAAGTTGCCATGGTATTTTAATAACTGCAGGTGATTTAATGGCTCATCTGGAAGACAGCAGCACTAGTACAGCTGGGTTTGTGCCACACATCACTGCTTACAGTTTTGTAGTGAGGCAGTTTTCTTTCAAAAACCAATGGGAAGCTATTCCCTGCCTCCTTGTATACCAGTATGTTCACATGTGTTGCCAGGTCTGTCCTTTTGTGTTCCCTGGTTACAGATGTGCTGTGTCTCCAGCTTGCAATGCTCTTCACTTATAGCAGTGGACCAGGGCAGATGTAGAGAGAAAGCGAATTTGCTACACTTGCAGGACACGGACAAATCCTTCTCTGTCCTTCTGTTTGTCATTCAGCTCAGATGGAGCCAGAGGCATTGACTTCCCTTCAGCAAAAGCATCTGTTCTGCTCAGCTTTCTGTGAACTGTGCAGAAAATAAGTGCTGTTCCCTCTCTTCACTAGGCCTTTGTAATGGCTTATAGGAGTTTTCAGAAAGTTCTGTCCTGACGCCCAAAGTCCACTGCCCAATGCCTCTTGGTGGATGTGGTTTTTCTAATATATTTCAAAACTTTTCCACTTCAGGCTGGTACAGACTGTACTGAACAATCCAGTTTCAAAATGCTGCCTTTGCAAATGTTATGCAGTTGTTTTCTAGTCCTTTTCTCCAATTCTTCTTGCCTTTTGATAGGGACTATCAAGAGACTCAGGAAACAATAAATAGAAATGTTGTTTAAGTTTATCTTAGGAGAATATGGGATGTTGGCTCAAGGAACTTTGCTGATTATCTTGGCTAGCCTTGGACATTTCCTTTGGCATGTCTATAATTGCTTTAAGAAACATGTTCATGCTGAGCCAACTTCTAATACTGTAGATTCAACTACTTGATTTCAGATATATGGCCAAGTTCTGCCCCCTGCCTTACTGGGATTGCCCCAGCATAACAAAAGCCTAATTTGTTCCATGGGTCTCAGGTATGTGATTTCTTCATTGTTACTCACTTATTGCTTTCAGGATATTTGTGTCTTGAATGAAATTTTAAACTTCTGGGAGAGGTAGTTAATAGCTGGGAGAGGGAGAAAAGCAAACTACACAATATATCTAACAAATATGTGACATCTAATTTAAAAATCTGTTGTTTTCTTTCAACAGAAGGGGAAGAAAGCAATGCAGCCATATTCCCTCTTTCCCCAGGATATTGGCACAAGTCCTGGATCTACTGACATTTATAGGGAGATGTAATTAATTAACTTCAAATACCAGATTAGCTCATGGATTCAATATATCTCCATTCTTATGTGGACATAAAAAAGCTTTTGATTAATGATCACAACCTTTCTCAGGAATTTGAGGGCTTTTACTTACTAGTGACAGCTTTTTCTGGGGTTCTATATCATGAGTGCACAAAGTGGCTTCAAAGTCAGTGCCTGGTATTCATTACTGATATCGCAAACGAAGCCTACAGGCTGCAGCCTTAGCCCTGTTAAGTCACTTGCAGTTTAATCACTGGCTTCAGTTGCACCCAGATCTTGTTCTGATGCTTCTCTTGATAAATGTTTTAACAAATAAACCAGAAAACCCAACATGGCCAAAGGCTATTGTCTGCTCGAAGGACAAGTGAAGTTAGGCAGAAGGCAGTGTCTAGTCTTAAACACCAATACAAGCCCAAAGCTTAAGGAAAGGAGCAGGTGAGACTGGACACAGAGAGAGGGCAGATGTGGCTGAAGGAGATTGTCACCATGCATAAACTATTACTGCCACTCTCCAGACCTCAGGCACTAGCTTATAGAACTTTGCTGTCTTTCAAATAAAGCTTATTTCAGGATGCTCCTGTGGTTTCAAATACACCCATGGATCCTACTCTCACAGACATTGCAGTGGGACAGGTCTGGAGTCCATTTATGCTGCTGTGAATCCAGTGGTTCTGCAATTAAATGTACTGCAAATGCAGTCCAGTTCTTCCAAATAACACTTCCAAGATGAGGGACATGTTCTAGCTCTAGAAACACAACTAGTCCATCTATTAACAGGCATGGCAAAGCACAGTCCTGTCCAGCCTAGTCAGCCACAAGGTCTGAGCTAGGACTGCCCACAGAGGCCCTGACTCTGCTTTCTGCACAGAGTCACGGGCCATTTGATGATAAGGATTTTTTGGCAAGTCTGTGCTGTGCAACTGGATCACACTGTCTTGCCCAGTAAGCAGTCCCCCTTCATCTGCAGGCCAGGGAACATCCAGCAGGAGATCAGAGCCTCCTCTGAGGCCAGATGCACAGACTTCCCTGTTTTGTGCTCTTCAGGAGTGAGGTGTTAATGTTTTGTCTGCTGGCAAAATATGCCTGAGAAGCTCCTGGTTTGGGCAGGCCTGCTTCACTCCCCTGCCACCGCATGTGGGCAGGTTTTGCTGCAGCCAAGGTAACACCTGATTTCTTTTGGCAACTTGGGCCATTTCACTGATACAAGTATGAGGTGGCCTGAGCTGAGCATCCCTGGGAAAGTTCAGAAAAAGCTCAGAACCCCTCTACCTCAGTTTTGCAGTCGTTCCATCAGGAAGGCAGACCTCACGTACAACAGATGTGGTTCAGTAAAATGACGCAGCTTTGGCAGTCAGCAGCACAAAAATCTTGTGCTGGTTTCCCTCTTGAGCCGAGTTTCATTCACAGAATAAAATTAGCTGCTTGTGTTCCTGGCTTGTTTTGGCCACAGTGATATTTTTCATGGGGTTTCCATTGATTAAACCTAATTAATTTCCATTGCCATCAGTTGAGTCCAGACAGGCTCTTCCAGGCTGGTGGGAATGAGTTAGGGAGCCTTGCATATGATATCTTACATGTTGGCAAAGACCCATTTAAATTAACCCTGTGGTCCTGATCCCCTACCCACCTTACATGGCATCAATTGTGAGAGATCCTATAGAAACAACAGTGTTTCTGTAGAACAGAGAAGGAAGGTCCCTGCTTAGATTTCTCTTTCAATATTGCATCAGGCTTCCAATGCAATATACATTTTTACATATGTTAGTACAGAGAACGGACACTTCCTTAGGAAGCCCTTTATTTGGCTAATTGTATCTCTGAAATAATGAATTCCTTATGTGAAAAACCATAGTTTGATCCACTGTCAAGCATGAGGAACAGGTTCCCCTCTGGGTCCAAATGAAATAGCTTGATAGGCTGTTACAGACAGACAGGTGAAGGTATGTGGATTTCTCACTTCAGGCTGCAGTACCTGGGAGGACAATGACTCAGTTCCAATAATACTTTGCAAAATGAGGACTATTGCGTAATTCCAGGCCTGAGTTTTCTTGCACTGATGCTGGTTTTTAGCTTTGCAATTGCTCCATTCACGTCTACCAGGATTTTAAGTAAGCCAAGTTTTAGGGCTGAAGATGGCGTCAGGTGTTCCGGCTGCTCTTAGGAAGGAGCTGTGTAATTTTCTTCTGGGTGTAAATCAGTGGAGTGTTGTGGGAAAGGATCCATCAGCAAAACATGAAGTCTGTTTGTGTCACCATGTCCTGTCCTGCCCTGATGAATTCCTCTGCTTCAAAGCCTGACAGCACCAAAGAGTTTTACAAAACTTTTGGCAAAGGTCAGGGTCTCCAGCAAGTCCTCACATCCTTCCAGGTGAGAACCTGGTTCTGTAAACATATTTTGGGGAACATTTGCAGGAACATTTGTTCTGAAATTTGGAGTAATTTGGCACTTAAACCCATTCATAAATTGTTTCCATCTTCCAGTCCCCTTGCACCAATCACTTAGATCTATTTCATTTTTAAGGATGAGTCAATTTTAAAAATAAAACGTAGCATATGAGCAGCTTCCAGCATGTGTCAGGAAGAGATAAGTCACCCAAAGCTGTGATGGCCCACCAGGGTGCCTTCAAGGGATTCAGACTACTGTCTACACAGTCCTTATTAGGATCATTCTCTCCCTCTCCCTCTCTCTCTCTTCACTTCCTTTTGGCACTTGCTCTGTAAACTGAACAGCACCTGAGCCGGCATCATGAACCTCACTAGGCTTTGTAGAGTTCAAACTGAGTTCAAATATTTTAATTAAAATGTCCCCTTCCTCTCTATCATTAGATAGCTGCAAACAGATGACTGAAGCTTCCTGACTGGAAAGGGTTGGTCAATGGCCTTATATCCGAGGGGTGAGACCTCTCTACTGGGAAAAAAATCTTGACTTGAATGGTCTGTGTAAGGACATTTATTAAGTCAGAACAGTGGCAGCTGGGTTAAGAATTGAAATCTTCTCACCATGATCTTGTGGGAAAGAGTTTTGTCCTCAAAAGTTTGGTATATGGGTTTCTGACTCCGTGTTCAGAGCTGCTCTGTGTGATTGGCTCTTTGCCTCCAAGCACCCAGGATGTTGAGCACACATTAACTGTTGTCTTTTCTTGGAGTGAGATTTGGTCTGTCCATTGGAAAAGCACTGGGAACTGAAGGCAAAGAAGAAGGAAGAGGATCTTTGTGAATAACTGACATTCTGCTACAGCTGCTAAAGGACTTGGTGTCATCCCAAATTGAAAAATATGCCTTCTGTTTATAAATGTGCTGACCCCCAGTCATATTGCACTTTCTTTGCCCAGAAGTGATGATTCATTAAGTTTCTGGAACTTTTCTTTCCTTAAAGAAATGAAATACTATTCTCTATGGTCCCAAGTTTACTTTAGAATGGAGAATAAAAACATATTTGCCTTTAATATTTTGAAACCTTCTCAGTTCATTTCTTTAAGCCAAATGCAATACCGCCCAGCCACTTGCAGTGCTTGCCCTAGCACAGCATTTTCCAGGAAATTATGGTTGCAGCTGAACCTTTGAGACATTCAGAATCTACTGCAGCTTGTGTTTGTGCTGTTTGTATTTCCTAATTGCTTCCTTTTTCAGAGGAGAGATGAATACAAACCTGCCCCATGGAAGGGCAAATTCTGGCTCAGGCCCTTTTCCAACTTTAAACTAGCAAAGAAAGCGCTGTGGTGCAGTAGAAAGCACAGAGAAACTGTTCCCCACCTAACTCCAGAGGTGTTTGAAAGGCTCTAATGCCAGGCCTGAAGTTCTTGTTTGATGCTTAAACCATGCAACACGATCCCTGCCATGGCTAACCTGCCCGGGCTGCTCAGAGCTCTAATCCTGTGTGGCTACAAGCTGGCCCATCGGCTACAGCTGTAATGGTCTCATGGCCACTTCTGACTGAGGGGAAGGGCAACTCTGCAGGATGCCCAGCAGCAAGCCACTGAGGATATCTCCTTCCCAAGGGATTGCTGTACCCTTTGCAGAACCCAATTCATTCATCCCCTGACAGCTCATGCTCAGGTGAGGCTGTGCCTCCATGAGCAGCTCATGTACCGATGCAGCAGTCAGGGGCTGGGGCTCATACTGAAAATTCCTTGAGCTCCTCTCTGCCCCTCAGCTCCTTCTTCCTTTCTTATGACACCACGAGAGGTGCAACAACAGGAAGCAGAACCACAACATCACTAATGTTGCTTCACTAACCCAGTGTACAGCAGACTGGCAGTGTTTCCTCTGGGAATAGGGTTGCCTGAAAGGGCTGTGGAAGAATATTTCCCTGGAGAGGTTTGCCTTCCAGTTGCTGATGCAACCCATTACTAAATAATCAGAGGCACTTTTTTGCCTGCAAATATTTTTATTGCAGTAGTAACTTTGTTGAAGCCTTGATGAAAGGATATAGGCCAGTCAAGGTTTGTAGGGAGAGATAACATCTTTTATTAGAGTAGCTAATACTGTAGGAAAAACCAGACACACTTTTGGAAGCAATATTATCCTTTATTATCTCACTGTTCCCCCTCCCCTGTGACCCCCTACCATCCTTCATCTGAAACAATAAATACTTATGAAGTGGAAGGAAACTTGACCCTCTGGGGCAGGTAAGAGACAAAGGCTTCTGCCTGACTCCTGATCCCTGTACCTCTCCCAGTGGTATGGGTAAGGAATCTCCCAATGCTCAAGGGCATTGCATGGCCCCCGCCTGCCCTGCTGCTCTGTGCCAGAAACAACAACAAAGAGAAAACCCTCTCACAGTGGCGTCAGTAACCAGCAGTTCTGATTAGGGTCCCTAGCCTGGCCCCTCTGTCAGCACCTTGTGGGTCAGTAAGGGCCCAACGGCAGCTGAAAGTTAGAGGCTTGTAATATTCTTATAATATTTTTAGCATGCAGTAAAGGGATTTTAGTTTTGGCATTTGGAAATCTTTGGGGGGCATGGTTACTGACACAGCAAGAAGGATTTGTCTGGGGTCATTGCAGGATCTCCTTTGCTGAAGAGTCTCAAGAGTTTAGAGGAATATTTGTAAAAAATGACATTACATAGACATACCTTGTGCTGCCTGAGGGCAAGGAGATGGCCCAAGTGAAGGTAATGATGGCACCTTTCCTGAGAGCCCATTCTCATTTTGGGGTTGTCCATTTCCCTCCCACATCTTTGCAGGCCAGTCTCAGCTCTGCAGTCTTGGTCTGTTGATCTGGTACAGGGACCATGGAGCAGATTACTGCTCTGTGAATTTGGGGTTGCATGCTTACTGCCTGGATGTCCTGTAGGGAAAATCATCACCGAGAAGAACACAGTGTACCATGGCCAGAGCATTTTTTTTTGCCTTCCTATGGCTGTCACCCAAGTGAGCCATCTCTAACTCAAGGTTGTGTAGGCACCAAGCCCTTTCTCTGACGAGTACAGAAGGAGATTTCTCCACAGACCATGTTTCCCTCACTCTTCATGAATTGCCGAGAGATTTTCAGAAGCAGGTCCCAGAGCAGCACCTTGTCAGAGGCAGCAATAGGCAGAGGAGGAAGGAGAGAATCATAATGTGGGTTTCAATAACACTTTTCAACAGCAACAGAAGAGTAAAATAGAGACCAGGCCTTGAGCAATTTGCTTAGACTAGGAATAGCACCTACAGGGGATGGTGCAGAATCTGGAGTGTCAGTTGGATGTCAATGGGAATACATCTGGTTTAAATTAAATTTATACAAGGATTTTGAGAATGGGGAAGACTTTAGTCTTGTGCTGATGGGAACAGAGGGGCTGCCAAACCTATTCAGAGTGGTTTCTCAGTTGCTTGAATGACCACATGCCATGTTATCTCCATGTTATTTCACACCACAGTAAGCACCTACACACTCTGCTGCCCAGGGCAGAAATGACCTGGGAAGGCTGCTCAAATTAGGGAATATTGCCTCATTTCAGGAGCCAGGGACAGCAGTTATAGATGAGGACAGGCTACCCAGCTCTTGTTTGTAAATGAAGCTGACTGTCACTAAAAGGTTTTCCTTCTCTAGAGAATACGGCTGATTGCAAAATGCTTAGCAGAAAAATTTCTGGTTGGTTCAGAGAAAGGAGGAAGGGGAGGAAGAAGGGAGGCAGTGAACGAGGGGTTGTGAAAACATGTCAATTTAAACAGAAACTTGTTTGCAATGGTGTCAGAGTTTCTTTTAGCTCTTGTTCTGATTCATATCAGCTTTTTTATTACATTAAAATTCTAGATTAATTTCATATTAGTGTTTTAGGTTAAGTTGGTGTTATTTAATCTATGCAATGTTTTAAAAGAAAAAAAACCCAACAGCTACTTGCCCTCTCTTGGAATGTTATTGTTACCCTAAATATTTGCAGTTACTGGTTTTAATTCCTTTCAGGTTAACGAAAATGTTCAGCTTTCCAGGACAATGAGTATAGAACAGCTTCTTTTCCTGCCACTTCCCTCTTACACACTCTGTAAAAGTCAGTCCTATCTGATCCTTCACTTGTGAATTTTCACAGTGCTCTTCACAAAAAATACAGTTTCACTAGAGCCTGTCATCTTGTCCTGCAGGCCCTGGGGTTGAGCAGATGTTGCTTGTGAAAGGATATTTAAAGGCTTTTGAATAAGAAGCTAATCCATAAGATAAAATAAGGAAATAAAAATTCAAAATGGATTAGAGGAAGCACTTTTTTAGACAATGTGTGATCAAGCTACAAAACTAATTTCCCATAATATTGTTAGACTTAAATAAAAAGAAGAAACTTGGCAAGATCCTAAAAGGAATGGATTTCCCTATAGATAACAAGCATATCCAATGTTGTAAATAATGAAATATTTAAGGGTTTATTAAAACCTCTGTTTCAACATTGAGATTAAACTTTAATAGAACATGAAAGGAGACCTTAGAGCAGATAGTTTTGTTGTGTCCTACTTTGGAGCATGTCTTTTCCAAAAGGACTGGTGTCTACTAGCTATTGTCAGAAAATGAGGAGCCACGTTCTATGAACTTTCTTCAGTGCTGCCTTGTTCATACTCTCTAAAACTGAATAGACATTGAGATAAAACATTTGGCAGTATTTAAGAAGCAGTGGAAAATCTGTAGATAACAAAAATGTCCTGAACCTCATTGTGGGTAAAGCTAAGACCTCTCTTCTCAGGGCTGTGATTCTGCACTAGATAAACTAAGATCTTTGTGTGTATATATTTTCTGGAGTACAAGACTCCTTAAGAAGCCCAAGGATGGTCTGTGAGCTTGCAGAGCCATGTGACAGTGTATCTTTCCAATATATAGGGAAAGCAATTGCAGCAAGAACAGTTTGAGATTAAGATGTAAGCCTGAAGGAGGATTTAATTTTTTGCACAATGTATCTCAAACATCAGAAAAACTGAAGGAAAGACTGATTTCTTTCCATGGGTTTTGACCCAATAAAATCAAAATGACCTCCAGGATGTTCCAGCCCATTCTCCTGAATGCTGCATGACCCCTCTGGCAGCACTGCTATTCTGAAAGGCCTTAGATTATTTTATGTTATCTCTAATGTCATCTAGCTGGTGTAATTGGAGCTGACTGGGTCTCTGATCTATTGAGCCTACACATCTCTGTCTTCACACCTCTCTTGGCCACAGTAGCTGCTAAAAAGAGCCCTGGGGACAACTGACATTCTTGACTGCCAGCCCAAATGTGTCAGCTGGAAGGAAGACTATTTCCCAAATGACATCCCTTCTCCCACGGAGTTTTGGCAGTCACCCCAGTGCCATCTCCAGTCAGGAATATCTGGCTGTCAGACCACGCAGAGGCAGAGCTCTCTGTGACCCCTGATCCTGGCTGCCCTGTCCTTACCCCTAAAGGGGAACTGCCATTGTCTGCCAGGGTGGTCAGTGCCTCAGGCTGGCTCCCATGATTGTCCTTCCATCTGGTGCTGGCTGCAAGGTCAGGGGCTGAGAGAGCCACAGAGCCACCCATGAGGCAGCATCTCCTCCAGGATTCTCTGTGCCCCCATCCCTGCTTGTTGGTGGGAGTTGTACCCAGCCGATGTGGCAGCCGGATGGTCCCAGGGGCTCTTGTCCTGGCTGAAACATCAGTGGCCACTTTACACCTTACAGGGTAAAAGTGACACTGGGTTAAACTGGGCTGTTGGTGGTGTTGGCAAAAAGATAGAGCGACTGCACTAAGGGCACAGGAGTCTGTTCCTGTATGACTGAGAAGCAGGGTTTATATGCCTGGACTTGTGTTCATATCACAGAGAAATTTTTGGCTTTGCTTTCCCACCCAGGAATATAAGAGACAAAGGAATCAATGTCACTTTCCAGGTGGTTAACAGAAAGTAAAAATCCCGAGTATATCCCAGCTTGCAGCCAAGCTATACTTAAGCATTATGCAACAGCAAAAAAAAAAGTCTGCTTAGAGTCCACAGCCACAAAGTTTCCCCCAGAGCCCTTTCCATTGTGTGTTGGGAGCTCTACACCTCCCCCATCTCCTTGTCTTCATTGAAACTGGAGTTCATCTGCTCCGCCAAGCCTGCTGCAGCTTGGGGAATTTCACGTCACTCCTGTCTCAGCTAGTGAAGAGCCTGAGCTACACATTTTTGGATGATGATGCCTGCGCTTGTTTCCCAGTTGTAGATTTATGGGAAGAGTGGGAGTAGTGTTTTCAACTTTTCCCCAGTTCCTCAAAAACGAAAAGCTAGTAAGGATAGTGCTTGAGGATTGGGCACCATCCTGGCTCTCCGTGGCCATGGGCACTGTATCATTCCCAGGGAGCTGTGACATTGCAATAGGTAAATGGGGAATGAGGCTTTCCTCACAAAAGGGCAGCTCACAATGCAGGCATCAGCTCTCCTCCACTGCAGTCCTTCTGCTGCCTCTCCTGCCTGCAGTACCCGGGGCTGAGGAAACCAGGAGAGAAGCAGCTGCCCTAGCAGACATCCAGAAAAGCCAGGGTGAGGATGGATGGATGGATGGATGAATGGATGGATGGATGGATGGATGGATGGATGACTCAAGATCCCAGCACAAAGGTTAGAGACAGGCCAGGGAGTCAGTGCCCTCCATAGTTCCACCAGAAATTGGATGCCTGGGCCATGGGGTTCCCTCCAGACCCCTGTTTCT
This sequence comes from Vidua macroura, assembly GCF_024509145.1. Lineage (NCBI taxonomy): Eukaryota > Metazoa > Chordata > Aves > Passeriformes > Viduidae > Vidua > Vidua macroura. Next base: position 17,559,870 of record NC_071578.1, read on the forward strand.
GATAGCGCACCTTCTGCTCACTCCACTGGCCCCTGTCTTCAGAAGGGCATAAAACAGAGGGGAAAAGCATTCCAAAGAGTGAATCAGTCCAAGAAACTGCTGCAAAGTAGATGTCTGGGAATCATTAGGAGAACACACTCAATCTTCCCAGAGCAGCTGAAAGCTTTACTGCCAACAGCACTTGGCTGCCAGTCTCCTATTGCTGTATAAATGATGATAATGGTCTTTGCTACTTCTTCTCCACACATTCTACTCCTCTCTGGGGGGATGGGCTCTCCTTGGCAATCACAAAGCTCTTGTTATATGCAAGGAGCTGTTGGCAGTGAGGACTGGAATTGAACAGGAAAGAGAGGGGGTCCCTCCTCAAGTTAATAAACATCAGTGATGAGCCCCTGCTGTGGCACTTCATGAATAGTCCATGGCTACTCTGGTCACCTTTGATAGACATCACTTGCCTATTAACAGGCACTGAATTTTGACAGGAACTGAAGAGTCAGAAGCCTCCAGTACTTACAGGAGAAAAGCAGTGTACCTCTTTCCTTGTGGTAGCACTGACAAAATCCAGTTACTCATCTAGCATGGTCCACTGCTTACCTTTCAAGGACCACATTCCTACAGTCCTCTAGTTACTCAAGGCCTGTCTCAACTTTTGCAATGGGTCCCTACCCCTGGACTTAAATCCATCACTTTCCTCATTTTGATTTCTTTTGGTGGTAAATACTTAGCTGAAGCTCAAGTATGTACTCTGCAGCAGCTCCAAAGAGCCCTTTCTATGTGGTACCTTGCTGATGAAGGGCTGTCTGCTCAGCGCTGAGTTCTCTGCAGCACACTGAGCACTGGTAACACCAACCTACCAAGTCAAGCCTTTGCTGCCTACAAAACAATAAAGCAGAGCTCCTTGTCCTTCAGTGCCTCTTTCTCCGAGAGCACATAGAATTAAAAAGACACACCAAGCTTCCTAGGGGTGAATCTCTCCCTGCAGCAATAGTGTTCCCATACTTTCCTGATGTATGACAATACATCAATGACAACAGACAGCTTTTCCACCCATAGGATTCCGTGCTGCAGTGCTTCTATTTCAGACCTGAAGCTTGACAAATAATAGCGAGAAATAAAAGCAACATATAATCAAATGCACAGAGACTTGTGAACATGTTTATATTGTGCCCCAGCCCATGTGCCTGGCAGACTTGACCCAGTCCAGAGGTACCTCTTAAGATGTGTTTTCTGTGTCTAGAGACTGTATAGACACATAATTACCTTCCTTTGAAGTGGATAGGGTAATTTTCTGACTTCCAGATACAAACTCAAGAAATGGATGTTCCAAGTTTGCCATTTTCTTGGGACAAAAAATCCCAGGCTTCTCCAGAAACTTTCAATGCTCATACATGTTTCTTGAGCACATGTGATATCTCTAGCATCAACCCTACTGAATATATAGAAAATTAGTATCAGAGCTGCTGAACAGAAACTTGGAAGATCCAGGCATCTCACTGGCAAAGCACAAGACAAACCAGCAAGCCCTAAAATATCTTTCACAGTAGCCCTCTCCCTGCTTTGCTGGTGGGGTTTTCTGTGTGCAGTTTCCTCTATCAGCCACCCAGGCTTGAACACTAGTCCCTGGCTCCCTGTGGGGTGCAGGAATGTTGGATTTCAGTAGACTATGACATGAATAAAAGGCAAGTGATCCCTCCTTTGACTTACTCAGAAATGAGAAGCAGGCACATGTAGGCTTGCACCAGCCAGGAAACATTTCTCTGTAAATCTCTCCATGCCTTTTTGTTGGGATTACTGACAGCACAGAACTGTTTTGCAACACAAGTGCTCATGTACTTGTGTGGGCCTCTTCCAAGCACCAAAAACGTGCAGAGAAAAACAGATTTTATACAATTACTGGTCTTCTTTAAGATCAAAACAGTGCAGTGCAGCAAACAGATCAACTTTGTGCCAAAGCATTTCCTAAAGAAAGCTTTATTATAGCAAGACTCCATTCTCAGAGGCCTTTCCTGTTATTTCTATTACAAAGTCTTGGGCTGACTTACCCAAAATGACTTGCATTCTAAAACTGCACTGCTTCTCTTTTGCTCTTTTGTTCCAAAAATTTGAGTTTCCTAAATCTCCTTAATGAAAGTTCTCAAGGGGCTGACTGGAGAAGATGGGAGAAGCCAACCAAGTGCAGCATTCCAGGACCAGCTCTCCATGCAGGGAAAGACTTGGAAACTGAAGTCAATGGTCTGACTTGGATCTGACCAAAGGTTAGAGAGCTGTACGACCAAAGGTCTGCTACACCTCATGCTCCTGTCTCCTCACACCCCCTGCTCAACCCCCATGCCAAGTCCATCCTTATTAAGTGCTGACTAGGTTCTGAACAGAGCATCTTTTCTCTAAAGGCCAAAAAAATGTAGTTTTTACTGAAGCCATGGGAGGAACTCATTAAGTCAGCTTGCATGGGAAATTTTTCTTTAATGATAAACAGGTAAATTAATTGCCCACAAGCAAGACCACTGCTCATCTGAAAAGCTATCATTCAGCCTCATAGGAGCAGCTGCTAAAACGCTTCAGGCTGCTCCTCTCCTCTTCTTCATGGACTAAGATATGTGGTAGATCACATCCCTCAGGGTCCAAGGTACATGAGCTCCTAACCTCACCAGGGAAGCTGCACAACCAAACATGAGCAGTCACATTTGGGTTAATTTCTGAAGACTGAAGGGGCAAAAAAATGCAGGGTGTCAAAGGAAAGGCAGTGGTGATGCTACACCGATTGTTTTGCCTTCCCATAAAAATCCTCAACTTTTGCTGGAACCTGGAATGGCACAGTAGAGCCCAGGAGCAGGAAATAATCTGTTTTTAGATGTCTATGTTTTTCTATTGTTTATCGAGCCTCATTTCCCTTCTCTTGCTGCCTGGACCTAAATAAAGCACATTAAACTACAGACAATGCATGTTGCACATGTTGAGGCTGTATTAGATCATCCCATGTGGCTCCAGCACAGAAGAAATGAGGCTGCCTGTCCTGGGGGGTCAGCCCCAGGGCTTGCTCCTCCCCTCCACTGCCTCTCCTTGCACCAGCAGTGATGTGCCTCCCTGCACAGTCCTGTGGGTGCCCAGAAAGGCAGATAAATGCACACAAAGAACAGGAAAGGAGAAAGAAACCCCGGGGAATATGTTGGAACACAGAGCTGCCTGACAATCCTTCTGGGGGCTTTAAGTCTTTTGTTTCAAATAGAGGCTTTCTTTGAACGACAATGTCTAGGCCAGTTATCTAATACACAGGTGTAAAAACCTCAGCAAGAACATATAAGGTATAAAAAACAAGTCCTGGGTCCCTCAGGACTGTGAGAAGTCTATGACCATGTAAGTCTAAGGCTTTTCTGCTTAGAAACACTAGGGAAAGTCCTGTTTTGTTCAGTGAGGGGAATGCTAGAGGGATGGTTTCCTCACACATCCAACACACTTTCAGATTTAAGGTGGAACCCACTGACTGGTCTCACCAAACTTGTGAAAAATGCAGCACCAGAAGTGGAGTCCTGAGCTGAAAGGTGACAACCAGTGCAACAGCAAAGGGAGAGGGAGAAGTTTTGCCAGTGGACATTGGTATGGTTCCTGTTATTGCCGGGTGGCACTGCTTTACAGCAGTCGTGGGAGCAGCAGGGATGTGGGAGGGTGCAGAGGGATGTTGGCTTTCCATTTGAGATTTTACATGTTTGCATGCTTTAATTTTTCTGGTGGTGGTGAGTAGTTAGGTTTGGCCTGATCTTTAATGAAATGGCTTTAATGAAAAGCCAAAAATATTTTTTAAAAACTGAAGAATATAATAAAGCCTGTTTTAAAGGATACTTTCAATCATTTTTAAAAGAAATCAGGCTGATGTTTCAACATCAAAAATCCTTTCAGATTACTTCCTGTTTTGAAAATGAAAACAATTACTGACATCATTATGAGTCACCTTTTAGAACTGACCAATTTTTTGTGAAAATCTTTTTGAAATATTTTGGTACTTCTGAGCATATGTGTTTTGCCTCATGCAGAAATGAGCCAAAAAATTTCCCACTACAGGGCTAATCTGTGCATATTTCATAAACAGATCATTCATTTGCTGCAAGTACTGAGAAAACTGAGCAGTCTCCACTAAGACTTAAATGGATACTGCAGAAAAAATAAGGTGTTCCAAGATTGACAGCTCTCACATTAGAATAGCCACTCCAGCCCTCAAGTGTTCAATAGCAGCACCTCACTGCACCATAACAGTTCAGAAAACAATTGTGCTCATTTCCACACATTGCCTATAGCTTTGCTCTAGCCACAACATCATTTGTTGCACTCAAGACATGAACATTTTGATTCATTGCTTCATATTTATATCTCATTTAACCCTGTTTTTCCCAGCTGACTCCCACACTCAGGTGCTGCAATAGATGCATTATTAAAAATCCACAGTCAGAGAAGGCTGTCAACAAGTCTCAATTCCTTGTGTCCCCAGAAAGCATCATCCTGCTCCCTTCACTGGGCTCTTACAAGCCTTTATCACTGTTTCAGCACTCCTATATGGTACCTACACTTACCTCCACCTCCTGTATTTCTGATCTGATCCCAAATTTTTTACTGCAATCAACTGATCTGCCAAGCACATTCTAAAGTGCTGAGAATCTTTAAAATGTTTCTAGGCCAAAAAGGCCTGCATTCTCTCTCATTTAAGTTATCAGTTTTCTGTTGTTAAGAGTTTACATCTGGGGGTCTTTTGACCCTCTTTTTGGTTTTATTTATCCTTAGTGCAATTTTTGGTTTCTGGTGAGATTTTAAAGTTTTCTTGGCAGTGATAGCTAGAAATTTTTCAGTTACCCACCCACACTAAAACTCTTGTGACCCAGACACTGATTGGATAGATAATGGCTTTTATTTTGTATTTCAGTACTCCGTTTGTGTAGTGTCAAGAAAAGCAATTCTCTGGCTGATGGAGAATAATCTGAAAAGCATATTAAGTGTATATAGCCCTTGGGCTGCTTTCTTGTACACACACTCTGTCCTCCCAGTTTACATGTGGCCTCATTAACAACCTTTGCTCAAAAGCATACTGTGTGATATTTTCTAGAGCTGGATGCTGGCCAGATTCATGCTGAACTCAAAGTGTGTTAAGTCCAGCCCTATTTTTTCCTCTTGCCTTGTTCTTCTGCTGCAGGTTTTGCAGGTCAGGCACTCAAGTGTTTCACTGTGCAGTGCTCATGCCTGGGTCACTAAACCATCATTAGCACAGACATCTTGCTGCCTAATGAGAGATCTAATGCTGGAGCACTTGGCATGAGAAACATTGTCTGGGGAAGGGGACCACACTGGGACTAGGAAAAACTGTATTCAGTTCGTTATGGAGCAGTCACAAACTTCCTTCCTTCAGCTAAATCACTTCAACCGGCGCGTGCTTCAGTTCCCCATCTGTGCAGGGTGGATAATGTTTCCTCCTGCCTCCAAAGAATACAGTCATCAAAAACTTTGCAAGTCTGGGGTATTTTGATGTCACAAGAATGAGGACAAGGACCAGGGGCCTACAGACTCACACTGTTTTCAATGAAACAAAATGCCCTCTGTAAAATACAGAGCTGATAAATACCACAAAAGGAAGATGCAACTAATAACTTGGCGCATATGAGCACTCTGCACAAGACAGTATTTCTTAAGTGTGAGAAATTACTAAATATTGCAAAGAAGAGGAATATCTTCATCAGAAAGCAAAGTCTTACTGAATTTCGTATCTGCACTTTCCTGGGGAGATGTTTAGCTTAAACAACTGGGTCTGGAGGCACGTGAAAGCAAGAAAAAACCCACATTAATGCTTGGAACTTAACTTTCACAGTAACTCCTCCCCCTTCTAGAAACACCTAGTCCTTCTAGTTTGTATACATCATGAGTACACATGTGTACACATTCAGTGCTGTAACCATTTCTCTGGAGAGCCTGTTTCAGTGCTCAGTCACCCCCTAGATGAAAAACCTTTTCCTCATTTCTAACCTAAGTTCCCCTGACATTGTTTTGTGCCGTTCCTCAGGTCCTGCCACTGGTCCCCAGAGAGAAGAGATCAGTGCCTGACCCCTGCGCCAGTCCAGGATTTTGATGATTCCTGTGGGTCACTTCCATCTTAGGAAGTTCTATTCTGTAGTAGAGTATAATTATCATTCTACGACCATTAATGACCACATGCTGTTGAAATCACAGTGCTGTGTGAAATACGGAATTTTCTAAGAGAGAGACCTGATGTAGGTCCCATTGGGATCAGGAGGATTCAGCTGTTACCTTGCACTGTAGGGGGTAATTTACTGGGAAGAGATGGTGACATGCTCAGTAAATGGAAGACTGGGGCCCTAGGAACCCCCTTCCTAACCAACCCCATCATGTAATCTCTAAATTATTGTTAAGGCTAGTTTTCCATAGTTTCACATCAATAAATATCTCACAACTTCAGACTCTTTCCATAAAGAATAGCAAATGCTTCACAGCTTCCTTTGCAGTGATTTATGATTTTCCTCATAGCGAAATTTCTCCCTTTATTGTGCCTGTCATGGCTTTGCCTGAACTGCCTGTCAATTAACAGTGGTGCCTATAAAGAAGGAGTTTTATACACGGAGTTAAAACAGAGCCATCAGGAGTAGGTTGTTGGATCTCTTCTTGGGTTTCCATGCAAGTAACTTGATGTGAAAGTGGAAGGAAAGGATGCTCTCATGACAGGGGGATGGGGTGGGCAGCCAAGAGAAAAGCCTTCATTTAACACCATTTAAATGTAAATTGTAGTGAAACATGTTAGTGACAGAAGGGAGATTATGACTGATCAGATAGGAGCCTTTGAATCTTTGCCAAACAAAACTTCTAGGTATTTTGCTTCTTTCTTTCTTGCATTCTTCTCCTCTCACCACTTTTGATCAGTGACATATACAGAGATGGCTGCTATCAGGGAGTCAAGTAACAAAACTGTCCAGAGCAGGAGTAGAAATATGGCATTCAAAAGCAAACTCAAGGACAGGGAGAACATCAAGGGTTTCCTTCCAGAGATAATGAGCAGACTAATGCAAAGTGAAACTGAAGATGAGGAAAAAACATAAGAAAGAGATCTGAGAATATTTTGGCAGGGGAGGAAAAGAGTTTTGTTGAATGAAAAAAGGATCAAATAACAAAACTTCCACAAACCTAGGACATAATGCCATTTTCTTCTATTCACTTCTGATGCAGGCTTGGAGCTTGGATGAGATTTTGAATTAAATTCTGACAGAAAGACGTCCAGGGGGTTCATGCAGTAGAGAAGTTCTGTTCCACAAAATGAGCTGATGGGCTGATGACAGCATGAAGAGAAAAACCATTCAGATTTAGAATTAAAAACTTAGAAAATGGGGTTAGAAATGTCAAGTTCTGAAGAAACTATGGATTGTTTTTTCTTTGTTGTGCCATCATAAATCCTATTGACATTAGTAATTCCCTTTGGAAATCCAGAACCTGCCCTTGTTTAAATTAGAGGATTTTTCAAAATGAAAATTTTGAAGAGCTCTGCACATAACAAGTGAGATCACCTTCCTAATTTACACAAGTCACCCTGTCACTGTCCTGGTGCAGAGAACAAGGGCTAAGCTAAAGTCATCTGTGTGCAAGTAATATTTTTCATGTCATTCACATAAGACAGATACATCTGAAGAAAAAAGTTTAGCTCAGGAGGTACATATAGATACAAGGCTAAAGGGGAGGCTTGGATCTGTATAAATGTAAACATGACTTTGTAAAGTTTTTATTCCTTTATTTGCTTGCATCAAAAGACAACAGGCATAATGGAAAAGACATCTAGGACTTTCCCATCATCTAGTCTAAAAAAGTGAAAGAAAACCTAAATGGCAGCTCTAATTCAGTGTTCTGGTGAATTGTGTGAAGGGCTGTCCAGACCGTTTTGTTAGCAGAGATCTGAAATCTCTCTTACAAAATGGAATAATCCTGTAGACACAACAGATCTGAAAGTGAGGTCTTCCAAGGTCCATCCCTCTGTCTGCCCTGTTGAGCTACCTGGGGCTCAAGTGGTACCTCATGGGCTCTCCCTGAATTTTCAAAGCCAGGACATAAATTCAGGCCCCCAGATAACTCCCTGGAGAACCTGGTTTATTTCATTGGGAAACAATGAGCCTTTTAACAAAAAGATTCAGGATTTAGAAGTCCTGAATAATGAGCATTCCCTTGCTGTTTCCTTGAACACAGATACCACTGTGGGGGTGTCAGGACACTAATCTCTGAGTGCTGATGTTATGCACAGATTTATCTGAAAGGCCTTCGCTTTTGAATCAATTAGTAAATAATAAATTCCAGTAACAAAATCCAACAGTCATGGGGTGAATGAGAAGTCACTAAAATCCATGGAAGTTTTCCATATTTGTGCACGTACATAAGATCTTGAGTACTCTTGGCTAAGCCCTTAAAGTTACTGGCACATTTATCTGCCACAATTTCAATTCAGTTGCCCAGCTGCTGATTCATTGCCAGGTTCCTAAATCTCACAGTCACATACTTTTCTGATGGTTTCAATTTACAAAGCCACCAAAGTCCTGTTACTGAATTGTGCCTTGTGCTCAAATCATGGCTCTAAATCATTAAAAAATTCTAATTGTGATCACACATAAGCTTTTGGGATATTCAGTAAAATGGGACTGTCCCTGAAGAAAACTGATTCTCAACTGCCTGTGTTATTTCTGAGTTGGGAAAATGTTCAAACTTCCATTGATCAGTTGTAATAAAATGCAGTATAAGGTAATGTTCTGCAGTCAAAACATGGAACCTGGCACAGAACAATGTAAATCCTACCTACCCCATGAAATAATGCTAAAAACACCTTATCAAATTTTGACCCAGAAACACACATGTAGCAAGATAACAAATACCTTGTTCTTGGAAGAAGGCCAGTACTGATTTATATCTTGCAACTCAAATAAATATAAAAAGCCTGCCAGAGCTGACCATGTAGATTTTAACCACCTCATATGGTTTCATTCTATGAAGTGAAAAATACGAGGAAGAAGGTGTTTTTGCACTGTGAATGAGCTATTCAGGAAAAGTGTTATTTATTGAACTCTATGGGAGGGAAGTTAATTTCAGAAGTTACAAATGTGACGAATTATAGCCAATATCTTGAAGGAATTAAATGGAAATGAAAGGAAAAAAAGTCCCTATTTTCATTTGAATAACAATTGGGACTGGGTAATGTTAAATATAGGCTTACACCTGCCAGCAACTGGCTGACTAAAAATCTCTGAAACCATCACTGACTAATCAGAGTGGATACTGTCCCACAAAACAGTAGCACTCGTGTTTGTGTGTTCAGTCTTCATGGGGATCCATGGGACAGTGCTGGGTAACAATTTCAGCCTAGAGGTGGCTTGTGACTTATTTGCTTTCACTCCTTGCTACTCCTACAGTGTGGATGATTGCCTAAGAAATCTGGCAGAGCCCTTGCTCCCAAAGTGAATACTTTCAGGCTAGGAGCTGGAGGGAGGTGGGAGTGGAGAACCATGGTTGCTGTCAGTCTCAGAACAGTGCAGTTTGGTGCCCTGAATTTGCAATACAGGTCCCAAGGCCATTAGCTTGGGTCACCCCATTTCTGAAATTCCCCCCAGCTCACACACCTGGTTTAAGACACTTTGGGGACTGCTTTCAAGGGGACTGAGTACTTGTAAGTCCCCACACACATCAGTCTCACAGACTGAGAAGGGCAAAAGGAGAGATGGAATATCTTGAGAAAGGATTTCACATTAGGAAAGAGGAAAAGAGACATGGAAAAGCACTAGAGGAGGAAGGTATGGCAGTATGGGCTGTGTGGCAGGAAAAGGCAGAGTTCATGGAGGATGGATGCTGCTGAAGGTAGGTGGTGTATGGGGGTAAAACACTGCAGCAGAAAGGTAGAGGATAGCTTGGTGTTGAGGAAAGTCACTGAAAACCCACCCACTCACTGATTTTGTGAGCTGCTGGTCTTGTATTCAGGCTGGAGAGTGTTAGTTTCTCAAATTTACATTCCTTTGTCCTTTCACATGACCTTATCCATGCCCACCACTGGGCACGTGCACAGGTACCTCCCTATTGAGGCATCCCACACGCACCCTGCACACATCACCCATGATTCCGTCAGCAGGCACCAAGGTGCAGGTGTTTGTTGTAACTTTACTGCCTTAAACATCAGCTTTCTGTGGCTCCTGACACACAAAGCTGTCTCAGCCTCACGTAACCTTGATGCTGTGAGCCTGTGCTAATAAATCTGAATAAGTAATAGACAGATACAAATCTGGGTAATAGAGTTAAATATCCCTTCTTGACTCAAACACAAACCAGATGTTTTCCATCTACCAGCAGGCCTCCACAATTATCCACACTGCCCATGCTGTCCCCCCCGGCTCCCTGCCGGCCCCTTTCTCCTGGGTGATGAATAAGATGCATCACCACAGCTAACTCAGGGATCGGGTTTCTTTAATCCAACAGTACTTTATCAGGCAGGTTTGTTGTGTGTCTTTATTCAGCTGCTTTAAAGCACCTCCTGTTTTGCTCAGCTTTGTTTTATTTTGCTCCCCACAGTCGCAACCTCCCCACAATCACAACCTCTGCTTGGAGTTCCCTGGCTTTGCTGGGGAACTCAGGCCAGTCACATGCACAGAGGCTGAAAAAATGTTTTTCACAATGCAGTAAGTGCTCCTTGGGAGTGGTGTAGGAGCAGTAATTAACACTTGACCCGTGCTGTGAGGGAGAGCTGGGCTGGCAGGATCGAGGCCGGGCGGCTGTCACAGCCTTTTGGGCAGAGGTGGGATCTGGACCTGTGCTCCCTGGCACAGCCCTTCCTGCCATTCCAGCAGCAGAAGAGCTGCCAAGCAGGTGAAAACTGACAGGCAGGGGCTTACATGTAGAGCAGGATCAAAGGCCCCCTACTTTTACTGTATAACTAGGTTATAATCAACAGTGGGTTCTCATAATGCTCTTATAAACTACTGTGCCAAAACCCACCACTGAGCACCAGCAAACAGCTCTCAGGGAGCTTTGGCCGCCCATGGAACAGCCTCAGGGGCTGGACTTGTGGGACTCTTTCCAGTCAGCTCATGCCTGAGGCTCACTGTCCTTGCTGAAGAGGAGGAAATTTATTGATCTACCTCTGCAGGATTACCAAGATGCAGATGAAAAGGTAATGCTAAGCTAAGCAATAATCAGGATGCTCCTCAAATTAGTCTGACGTATTTGTTTTTAATTAAAAAATCACTTTTTCTCCTTCTTTTTCCCTATATGGAGCAAATTGAGAGCAGTCCAATCTTGTAATTGTGTTTCCACCACAGTGCGCCAAGGCAATCAGAGTTGTCAGGACTAAGCTGTCTTCTTTAAGAGTTAAATTTTATTAACAAGCTTGCCTGCAAGTCAGCTACACGAACTCCAATTTGTCCCTTGGATCTGCACAGCAGAGCCTCAGCATGAACCTCTTAGTTTTTCTATGTAGAGAACCGTCCCAGCAGGATGATTAGAATAATGTGTGCAAAGACAGAACCAAGATTCAATTAAAACTGGCAATTTTTGTTGGAAACAGACTAGGGAGAGCATTTCACATCTCAACAGCCAGCTTGTATCACTGAGCCAGAAAGCATGGGTTTACAGGAAAGGCCTGCTAGGAGATTGCATGACTTGGACATTTGACACTGGCAGATATGGGCTCTAAAATCTGGTATACACAGAACATTTGCTACCAAACTAGTTTTTGACTTTCCAACACTGTCATTGCCTTCTTCCCCACTTCCCCCCTGAAATTCTTTGGAACTAAAGGAGTAATCTTAATTGACCTTTAACCATGAAATATTGGCTGGCAATACAGCCAATGCCTTCACAAGGTCAAAGTTGGTTGGATACAAACCAGATCCTAGAGCTCTGACCTTGTCATACTTAACAATCTCTAAAGAGAGTCCAAGAAAAAGTGAAGAGCAAACATGCTCTTCTCCAAATAGAAATTCCCTCCAGGGCAGGATTTAAGAGAAAATTTTCCATTGCTGCAGCCTGAGTTGGACTTGATCAGTGAATATTTAAGAATTCAAGGAAGCTTTTTGACTTCAGTTTGACTGAAGTTTGATCAAGGTTTCTATCCTGGGGATTTCAGAGATTTCTTTCCTAGCACCAAGTCCAAAGAAATGGATAGCACTCACATTAAAAAAAAGAAAGAAAAATAAATAAAACAACATGAACATCTGGAAGTCGGCCCTCAAAAATGGCTGTGTATAATCAGGATTAAGCCATTACATGTCTTGCTTCTTAAATGATGGAAAATTGAATTGTTCTGAATTACAGTTCTTTCAGCTAAGAACCTGCTACAGGCAGAAAAGAAAAGCAACCATTGCTTAAATAGCAGCAGCAGAATTCCAGCTTTTGAAAAACTCAGGCTTCCCCTTCACAAACCATTCAAACACTGGAATGTAAAGTAGTGATGAAAAATGAAAACCATGTCAGCCCAGTAAGCGATATATTAAAAGCAAAGTGTTTGGAGTCAAAGGCCCTTAAATAAATCTAAAATACATACTTTATTTTAAGCCCTAAATCTGCTGCTGCTAATCCTCATATTTAAAGCCAGAAATCTATTTTCCTGGAAAGCAGCTGAAGCAAGATGGAATTTGACATGGCTAGCACCACACTGTTATTGTCTTCAATATCTGTTGTGTCCATCATTACCAGCAATATCTCTCTGTTGTATTTCAAAATTACTCTTATACTTAATGTACTCCAATGAGTAGAAAACAGCCAAAAACCAAAATTCCCTGTTCTCCACTGCAATAAATACAGAAGCTGTAGGTGGTATCCTAACCTGCTAAACCTCCCCATTTCCTTCGCTGACAGCAGCCAGCATTCACACCTTGTCTTTTCATCAAACTTTGCACACGTTTAATCCTGAGCCAGTTGTGGGGCTGGCAAGAATTTTTGTCACCCTTTTAGAGTGCAAGGAACTGGAAAAGGGAGGTTCAGTGAGCTGCCCAGGGGCCTAGAGGTTTGTGATGCTATAATAAGAGTTAGAAACTGGAGGTGATGTTGTCCCATGGCTATGGCACATGATGCTGGGAGCCATGAACTCTGCATTTGGTGTTCTCTGCAGCAGAGAGGTGGAAGGGATCCTCTGTGATCTCTTCTCCCTCTGAACATCAGTTTTCACACTGGCACCTGCTTCTTACAGGACTCCTTGGACAGAAGGGGTCATAGCACAATTAAACTTTTCTCCAAGTGCCTCTGGGTATTTCTGTGTGTGAAGATGATGCAGAAGTGAGAATAGATGTAGTGAGAAAGATTTATAAATTATTACCCTAATTCAATAATGTTATAAACATACTAATACTCAAAGATTTATGAATTATCTTTTCTAATGTGTGAGAAGCAAGGAGAAAAAAGATGACATGTTGCTGTGAGATTCTAGTACCTGAATTTTGGGCTCCTCTGTGCCAATGAATAAGAGCATTAGCCTTGGGCAGAGCTGCCCATAGCCCTGTGGAGCCCATGGCCAGTGAGGGCAGTGGGAACCCCTCCAGTCCTCAGTGCAAAATAAATACTTGTCTGCCACGTGAGCCTCTGAATAGCATCCAGCAAGCAATATGAATAATAATGAATAGCTTGCTCCCAGCAGAGAGGGAGCTTCTGAATTTCTTCTGGCAGGAGCTTTGTGTGGAAGAAGAGCCCAGTCCTTCTGCAAGCACTGCAGGCACTCTTCCTGCCAGCTAATGCCTCCAGCTTGACCACAGGCTTCAGCCTTGCCAGATCTTTGAATCCCTGTTTCTCCCTTTTTAAAATATGAAATCCTATTGTTTTAGTTTAAAATCAGAAAATCCCAAGAGGTTCCGTGGGATGGGACTAATTAGGCAGCATGGACATAATCTGGTCTACACAAGCAGTGACTAACTCCTGACATATTGCTAATGAACAGACCTGACAAATAAATGAAACAGGGCAGTTTTCTCCTGCCAAATAACACATTTTTTGTGCCAAATATATTTGAAACAAAATAATCCAAGTAATTCTGTTGATTTTTAATCCCAGCTTTTGATTTTTCACTTTGCTTTTAAACTTTCTGATCTTTGTGAAGGGGAGGTGGAGGGACAAAGGCTCAAATTTCTATTATTTTTTTTTCCACAGACAAAGGAAAGGGAGAGGAGAGAAATGGGAGAAAAATGCTAGTGTTCAGTCTCTCTCCATATCTCCTCAGATAAATATCTCCCACTTTTCTGGCTAGGGACTACAGTAATAGGAAAAAGAGGAGGCAATATATGAAATCAGGAAGGAGCAAAGGTTTCTTTCTTTTATTTCTTTTTGTTTGTTTTCTTTTCCCTCTTTTTATACAAGTAGTTAAGAGATTGGTTAAATTATACTAAAGGTTCATGAATTCAAATACTGAAAAGTTAAATCCAGTCAAAGACTTGTTGAGCAACACTGAGTTAAAAAGTTGAATTTTGATTTACTGAAAATTTTTACTGGAATTAAATACTTACAAAAAGTTTCATCATAAAGTTCATATTCCAATGGTAGGAGAATATAACTGATAAAGGAAGGCTACAAATAGAGAATAAATAGGGAAACATAAAATGCAGAAACAAATTATTTCAGGTCATGATTCTGGAATCTGTGATATTTCCCATAATATGGAGGACATTATAGAAACACCAGTCAGTCTCAACCTTTAAGACATTGAGTTTTCTCAGCACCTTGTCATTTCCACTGAAGTGTAACATCTTCAGTATCTCACAGTATCTGCCCCCCACTCCCATATGTCTGGTGTGAAATTTCCCCAGACTGCCTCCATATGGGACTGCTCTGGTCATGGAAAAGCTGCTCCCTGTCTCCAGCCTTGCTATGTCACTTGCTGTAATCATGACTTATGGATGAGCTTTATCACTGCATGAGAGACTCAGCCATCCCCGGCCAAGTAGTGAAAACCACAACCCTTGGAATAAAATAAACCAACATACAGTTATTGCCACTGTTGCTTTTGCTGTAGTCAAGGGAGCCTTCGAAATATGTTTCCAAGTACATTTCCCAACATCTCACCTCCAGAGCTTTGTTTCACAGGCCTCGCCTACAAATCTCAGCCCCCCACCCAGGGATGCTGATGGTCTGTTCTATACTGAGCCTCCATCACTGTGGGACTGAGAGTCTCTGTCACACACACCGTGCCAGCAATGCTCTACACACTTAGAGAAGTCTGGCTTGTCCTTTAATATGACCTTGGTCTGACAAAAATGACTCTTCTGTGCTTGAACCATGCAGCAGATATCTTCACGATGAGGAGATAAATATCAGATCAGGATTTTTTTTTTTTTTTTTTAACTAATAGAGGAACTAAAATCTGACAATATCTAATTATTAAAATATGAGGAAAGGGGGAAAAATAAAAATGGATGTTTTAGACACTCCTACCAGAAGACAACTTTGTTAGTTGGTATCACCCTGTTTGGAGGCAAGGTCTTGAAACTGGGCTGCCTGCTCACTGCAGATACTGGGAAACATCTTTGGGTGCTCTCAGGAGGCTTTTGCCTATATAGGGCAAGCTAACTTTAACTTCCCTAGCATTACATCCTTTCCCCAGAGGTTTTGCCCACACTGAGCACCTGTCAGTCACTCTGGGGCAAGAGGAGAGGAGCCAGACTTTCTTCACAATCGCTCCCCTGTTTCCTGCCATTCTCTCCCTCATATTGGACCAAGCACAGTGGCTTTCTGTCCACTTCCCAAAGGAGTCTTTTACTGCCAGTTTGGACTGAGCTGTTTCTTTTTGGGAGGTCTTCATAATCAAGCACCACTAGAGGACTTGAAACAAACCAGAGAGATTTCATGGTCTCCTTTCAAAGGACTCATGTGCCAGGAATCAGCTGCGTCTCTGAGGAGCTGCATTCACAGGGAACTGGGGAAACTGAGCCCAGGGTGGCAGTCTGGGGGCATGATCTGAGTTTTATGGACTCTCAGTGGGTATCTTTGCTGCATGGAAAGTGCCACTGAGTAAGGGATATGCCTTCCTGTGTGCTGAAAGCAGCAGGAGATGCTGTGTCATGTACAGACAACTTCTTTATCCCAGGAGTGCATGACTTGCAGCCCAAGCCTGAGACACCTTCCCAGCATTCCCCATTTCTGCTGATGTGTCACCTTGGATGTTCCCATGGGGGTCAAGGCTCTGTGGTGCCAACACAGAAGCTATGGGAAAAGTATCCCCCCGTGACCTGTACACCGAGGAGAGGCACTGCCTGCCTGTAGCCCTCTGGCAGTGGTGCCAGCTTCTGTGGAGCAGAAATCGCCCTCTGTTCCTGCTTATTCAGCTGCTGAGCACCCGAGCTGCCAAGGTGATGCAAGGACTAGCAACTAAGGCACTCTAATGCACTTTACCACCTCATTTACCTTTCCTAAAATCCAGTTTCCAAAAGATACTGCTATCTTCTTCACTTACCTAGAAGGCTGTTTCAGAGACCAGCAGGCCTGTGCCAGCCTCTCTCCATCAGGAGCCTCTCAGGAGAGCCTGTATGGCAGTGCTGGTCCCACTCAACCTACAGGAGACAAAAGAGAGGGAGGTCTACCTAGATATTTTTTTTAACAGTAGAAACAGGAAAAAACCCCATACTCTTGGTGAAAACAATGGGAGAAATAAAATGAATGCATATTACTTCACCCCCTTTCCTACCTCCATGCATTCTTGGTCTGAGCCAGGGGACTGGGAGAACTAGAACTTAGCCTAAAGGCCCCCACTTTGTTTCACTTCTTTTAGATATTTTTGGAGGGAGATGTTGCAGGTGGCCTTCTCAAATACCTTTACTGTGTGTAAGGGGGAAAAGTAGTAAAAGCCATGACTAGAATTTCAGGAAGAAATCAGTAGTCCTCTGGAGGCCTGGTATGCTACAGCTGTAAATGTTGCAGCCCTCCAATCAAGATAGAAACAGCAGTGTGTGACTCAGACACCACCATCCTCAGTAGTCAAGGAGGACTTCATGAGTTAGTGCAGTGCAGCTCCATGAGAAATGCACTGTGCTGGCAGCAAGCAGGGTCAGCTCACAAACAGCAAAGGGACAAAGAAGAAATGGTCACATTTATACCAAATGCCATGCCTCAGACTGTGCTGTCACTTCCATCTGTCCTTGTGGCAACACACCTGATGACACAAACACCATGAGTGCTTGCTCAGAGCTCTCACTGAGCAGTGTGGCCCTTTCAGCCAGCCCTGCACAGCCCAGAGCATGTGCTGAAGGTGTGTAACACTGCAAAGCTGCTCAGCATTGGCAGACAGAGCCAGGAACATCATGACTTTTCCAGCTGCAGCTCTCGCAAATCCGTGGGAAAATTTTCCTCTCAAATATCTCCATTAGTTTGCTCTATTCATTCTTGTTGTCTGGCTTGTATTTCTGGGTGCAGATAATTCCAATGCAGTTGCATAAAGCTATCCTCCATTTTGGTATCAAGCCATATATTTTCAACCCTATAATATTTGTCACTAATATCAGCATATATTTATATGTGTTAAATGCCAAATTGGCATATGATCTCTTGGCTAAGCCAGGGCCTGGAGACTTCACATGGCATCCCTCCAGGCTGCAGGGATTGCTTCCACTTCAAATAACAACTTTTCCTTGAAAGCTTCTGTGGCACCTGTGTTAACAACAGCAAGAGACCCTCAGGACCGTGTCAAAGCACACTTGGCAGCTGCATAGCAGGGAGGGAGCACTGACTTTTGTCCTCTTGTCCCTTGAACCTCCCTGAGCTGTGAAAGCAGAGCCATGTGTGCAGCCCACTGGCAAAGCCTTCCTGTGCCACAGGCTCCTTTTCACCACAGCTGAGCTCCCAAACCCCCATCACCTCCCATCTGCAAGGTATTCTCACTTCCAAGCCCAGAATAGCTCTGCCTGTGCTGGGATGCTGCTTCAGTACTCAAAACAGACTCACCTTTTCTATCTGTCCCTCTTTCTTTATCAGTCCTGCTCTGGTTTCCCCAGTCAAGCTGCCCAAGCATCTCTCAAACCAAAAACTGCCTGAAAAGTCTCCTCCTTGGGGCTGCCTTGGCTGCTGTGGGTCCACTGTCTCATTCTGTACTGCTTCTCACACATCATCTCATAGTAGCAGGCTCTCTGAATCCAGGACTCCAGCAGTAAGTGACAAAGAAGTTGATTGCAAACAGATATTTTTGGTATGCATATATGTGAATGCATACTTATGTTCAAGACTGGAAATATTAAAATTGTTTTATTTCCTTGTATTTTCCCCCACTCATTTCATGTTCCATTTTTAGCTGTGCTTGCAATTTACTTGGAACCTGCCCTCTTAAGTCAGATGGATGAATTATTACTTTGCTTTCTCTGGGAAAATAATACTATAGAATGGTCACTGCAGCATACACAAGTATTACTGGCAAGGAATATATAGGTAGTTTAGATTTATATGGCTGTAAGTGAAAGCAGAACTTGGCTCTGTTCTGCCTGACTGTCATGAAAAGAGATAGTCACAATGGGCTTTAGTATGAACTTGGCTCCTAGAAATTACAGCAATAAAAATAGCAATGCCATCATTTGTTAATTTTAATTATTCCAAAGCTCAGACATTCAATCCTGTTCTTAAAGGGATGTGCTGAACAGAAATGCCTAAAAGAAAGTAGTAGTTCTTTCTCCAGCACAATACAGACAACATAGAGCCCTCCAGGAATTTATACCATGACCATCAGCACATGGTTTGAATACTACAGGTTCTTTTAGACAGAAAAAAAAAAATATTTTCCATCTTTTCCAACAACCTTTTTTTTTTTTTTTTTTTCATATTTGCAGAGTTTCTGAAGCAAGTTTCTCTTACTGAGGTGAATTGTATGCAAATGTAGAGACATTATGGTGCCTTGGACACCTGCATGCAGAAATGCCACCAGCCACCAGCCAGGCTGTGATCCTCATGTCTTAACAAAAGATGGTCAGGAGACTACAACCAACAGGAATCAGAAGGAAGAAAGCAGTTATAATTTTTTTTCTTTTCTTTCAGTTAGAATTTTTCCACAGGGTCTTGGGACTATTCTCAAAGCTCTGATGATTGTCCAAGCCTTATCCATGTTCTTATTGCCTTACAGATGTTAATGGTACTGATTTACCTTTTTGTGTCTGTCAATGTCCAATTAACAGTATTTGAGAGCTAAGCAATTCCAAGCAAATCCTGCTTCACATTCTGTGCATTAAAAGCTCAGAAACAAAAGGTTTCACTCAAATGTCACATGCAACTTTTATATCTTGTTCGTTTCTTGAATGCATGTGCTTACTTTCAACTTCATTTAGGGCTGATGACAAGTGCCATGCTGACAAGCCCAAAATTTTCCACAAATTCCTCATATCTTCCTGGTATTGGATCCTAAGCATCTTCCAGTTGGCCATGAATCTGTGTAGCACATCCGTTCCATGTGATGTATCTTCTTTCACATCCTCTTTCTGGTGAAAGTTGTGCACACAAAGCCAACATGTTTGGGTAGTATTTTTCTGAAGAAGTGAAATTTTGCAGCCAATTGTGCCGCACAGCTGTCACACTGCATGTGCTGTTAGTTCCTCCCTCACTTGCAAACTTCCCTACAGTTTCTGAATCCACTGGCCACTTTCAGGCACACTAGATAAAATGGAAAAGCTATCAAAGATAAGAAGTTCCTTATCCTTGTAGTGAAAGGAAAGCAGTGAAAACCAGGACTTGGAGAGAGGATGGAGACCCCAGTGAGCATTCTGAGTGAGGGAAGGACTACAAGGTAAGAGAAGTTTGGACCTATCCTATTTGATTGCCAGCTGGGAAGGACAAACATATTTGAGAGCCAGGCAGCGAGTACCACATGACTCAAAACAGGCAGTGGCACATGTTGCTTTTGGTTTCCCTGAAGTCAGAGGATCACTGGAGAAGAGATGAGAGTCTGTGACGTATTTCAGGTAGTGCATGGAAAAGTGAGGTCATGGGAAATGCTTGCATTGGTTGTCATTATGCTGTTGACATCCAGAAATCCCATAGAAAATCAGGCTGCATCAATTTGCATGATCAGGAAATAACTTGTTTTAATATTTGCCTGCTCATTGTTCCCTGCAGAAGAAATGGGTCGTGCCAAACGCCTGGCACTGCGACACAGAAAATTCTGAGCTGCAGGATGTCCCCAGAGGCTGGTGCAGAACAGTTTGTCCTCTGTGCCGATGGGTTTCCATGTGCAGAGCTGTCACAAACCTCAGATTCCCCTGCAGATACAGGCAACTGAAATTAGTTTAGCTCCTAAGACAGAAAACTCACTAAAATTACCTTCTAATGTGGCAAACAGAGCACATGTCCACAAGCTGCTGCTACAGGCAAAGTTTTGTTAACCTGCAGTCAGTGAGTTACTCTAACTTCACTGTGATGCTGCAAGACAGAGATGAGATTAACTAGAATGAAAGTTTAGCAAAAAGCACACATCTGCAGGACCATTAGTAACGATACCATTGCATCTTCTTTTTTTGTACAAAAGCAGGTATTCCCAGTAATGACACATCCTTTTCCTGATGTGCTTAGCTTGTTTTACCTCTTACATTTCCCCATGTAAAGAGTAGCAATTGCAATGAAATGAAGGGGGAATCAGAAGAGGAGGATGAGGGTACCAATAGATATATATGTCCTGTGACAGTATGTTTTTCATCAAACGAAACGAACAATCATGCTGTGCTCAGGAACACATGTTGCCCCTTCATGGAGTCCTTCTGACTGATCATTAGTCAAAATCAGAGCTCTTTCCTTTCCTGCCTGTGCTTCTACACGGAGCAGACACGTTGGTAATGAAGATGACTGCCTGCATGGACTTTGCACGTGACCTTTCTCCAAAAGCAATTATTTCACATCAGTTTTCCATCAAAATCCTCCTGTCCAGCTAATTCCTATGAGGCATCCATAGGCCTCCCAGCTGGATGGACCTATTCCTTGACCTTGGCATACATTTTATAATTAAACTTGCAAAAGCAAGCAATTTTTCAGACTGCCAGTCCAGGCAAGAAACTCAGGTTCTAAGAAGCCACACACTATGCACATGTTTTGTTTTACTGAGATCACTGGATCTGGCCAGCTGCTGACTCCTGGATTAATGACCAATACCTCCTCCCGTCAGGTGTCCCACTTAGGTTTTCCCTGGAGAAATGGGGCATCCATCAGACCTGCTGGGATTTGAATCCCAAATTACTTTGGACATTGACCTTTCCAACACTGCATGAATTTTTTTAAACAGTTACTGAAATCTCAATTAATGATTTATTTATTTTATAATTAATCAGCCCAATGGAGGAAAAAGGGATAGACTCTGACAGCTCCTTATTCCCAGAGCTGCTTATCAGCGTGTACAGTAAACAGGGAGAAAAATCATAAATATTTCATTATTCCTCAAGATAAGGGATTTCAGAGTGAAGAATTGCTTCCCAATGGCAGACTTCAGGGCAATGTAACAAAAATGGGTCACAGATTCCTAGAATGTAAAGTCTGTCATGGGTCTTCCCTGGAGCAAAGGATTCTGTCCCACTCAAACACAGCTCCCTTAGGGGTCCCAGGCAGCTCCACCTCAGCATGGAAAGTCAGGGCTGCACCTGAAGGTGTCTGCATTATCACCTGCATTCCTGACCTTGAGGAACAGACTGGAACCCCATTTGGTTTCTCATTTCAGAGGAGCATAGATTTTTCCAGCACCACAACTGCTATTTAGGTCTTTTGCCTGTGTAGAGATGAGGTATTTTTGCTTGTTTTGGGAACACTTGCAAGCTGAAGGAACCATGCTCCCCACAGCCCATGCAGCCTCTCACTCTGCCAGGGGCTCACTGCAGCAGCGGCCACTGCAGTGGGAACTCAGCAAAGCCTGGACCAGCCCCATGAAACTCAGCCAGCTGGGAGAGAGGAGCCTCCAAGGCCCATCCCATCATGGGGCCCTCTGGGCAGGGATCCTGGAGCTGACAACAGGAGGTGGGTGATGGACTCCTTCTGAAAGAGGAATTATGTTCCCCCATCCCTGCAGGAAGCTGCTCTGGTTCCTTGCTCTATTTAGCATTCACAGCGATGACTTGGCATGTTCTCTACATAAATCCTGATAAACTCCTAACCTCAAAAACATCCTGTAACTAGGGGTTGCTGTGTCTAGTTGCCATATGGTGTGAAAAAGTGCTTCTCTTTATCACTATTACATTTGCTCCTGTGTCTGAGATTCACCAAACCTCTTATTTTAAAGACAATGTGAATATTAATTCTTCCCTCTCTTATCTATCCCACCCACCCTCTACATACATTTCTCATGTCCACTCTTATTAATCTCCCCTTCAATGTGAATTCCTCCAATTGTTTTCAGTTTCTGAGGAAGAAAGTTTTGCTTGTCCACATCAGTAATGGCATCAGTCATTACCTGCCTACCTTGAATACAGACCAAAAGAATAGCAGTCAAAAGATCAAGGCAACTGTAACCCATTATTCAAAAATTAGGTCAAGCACCATTACTTTTAATATAGCTACAGAAATAACTTAAGGCCTTACAACAACATCTCTTGTCTCTGTTTGTGGCATTATTTTACTATTATTATATTCTCTATAGGAGGGCATATGTTTTATTAATTTTCAAAAGCATAAACATATTTTAAGCTTCTATTTAAAGAGCTCTTGGCAAACTGTATAAGGACTAAAAGTACACCATCTTTTTTTACATGCTTTGAATCCCTTCCCTAAACAAATCCTCTGACTTGAATATTTTACATTTTGAAGGCACTCGGTTTTTCGATTTTCTATGTGATGCTCAGTTAATGGTACACATCACACCTTTGTGATATCTATTTTATCTGTTTTTTGTAAGTGTGCCACATCACTTATAGAGGCCACATCACTTTTTTTTTTTTTTTAACACTTCTAGTGCAACTGCAATAACCAAAGTCTAGTTTGCATGGTCCTTCTAATCTTTAATGTTTAATCTAAGTGCCCTGGTATAATTTAGGTATCTATTAATTCTCCTAATATTCAGCCTGACTGTGAAGTGGTCTGTGTAGCTGCTTTACAAAAAGCCTGCATTTCAGCCTTCTAATGGGAAAATATATATGCCTGGACCACAACTTGAGTTTGCAGAGCCCCCTTGTCTGTTCCCCTATAACCCTACCCTAAAGCTCCCCCTTCAGGGAGGGAGAGAGGAATCTGAGGAAATTGTTACTGTTATTCTCTTTTCATTGTGAAAATAAGGGTCTCCCTTCCTCCTCCATCCCTTCCAGTCCTTTCCCAGCATAAACATCTCTTCCACTTCAAAGACATGACACAGGGCAGAAGAGCCTCAGTTTATGTGTGAGCATCAACTGCAATGAGACAGTTGATGATGACAGTTTAATGATGAAAAGGAAAATTAAATATTTATAGGTTTTTGCAGGATGCTCATTGTTGGTCCTGCAGTGAGGGAGAACCCTTGAATATCTTAATTGTCCTCTCAAAAATAACCTTCTTCCCTCTAAAATAATGGTCCTTGTGAATTCCTGATAAGAGTATTTTCATTCCCAGAAGTCACACCAGGACTACAGCTGTTAATCAAAAAGTTTCTAGGCAAAGTTGTCACCTTGAAATCCATGTTTTTATCAGAGTCAGTACTGAAACTAAAAGCAGTCCCTTGGCCTGATTGTGTTAATCCACATTCTAAGACCCAAGGGAGTTTATTTTTATTGTTTCTCTAAAATATAAAAAAGCACAATTAAAAATAATTATATATGAAAACACAAGCAAAGAGGAAATGAATAAGCACTAAGCTCAGAACAATGGGATGGGTCACAAACGACACGCCAGGCCAAATGAGAACTGTAGCCTCGGCTCCAGCCCTTCAAGGGCTTCTGAATGTCCTTAACTCTATTTCCCCTGGCCTGGTCCTGTACTGATTATGTCATTAGGGCCCCCAGTTCAGTAAGAACCAGGGCAAGCCCTAAAGAAACCTTCTTGCCCAGGCATGTCTGTAACTGGAGGAGAAGAACAGTACCTCTGAAGTCATGCTGGTGTTGTGCCAAGGGAGAATTTGTTTCTCTGTGGGCTTAGTGATGGCTTGGGAGAGAAAGGGTCTGAAAAAGAGTCTGAGAAAGGGTCCAGGAAGGGTCTGGTAGAGGTGAGGTGGTCACTGTTTCTCTCTGAGATCAAAAAGAGTTAATGTTCCAGCAGAGCATCAGGACATATAATGATGGGTGTCAGATCTTCCTGTATCATGGTGTCTCTGCATGTTTTTGTTTAAAGTGAGACTACTCTGTGCTGCAGTGGGGTGCTCTTTGGTTTATCAGCAGACATGTTACGTCCCTCTCTAGGAGTCTGTTTATCTTGTTACATTTTCAGAAGGCATTTGTCCAATCTACCATCAGCTCATTCAGGCTGAACTTCATGTTGAATCAAAATATCCCCACAGAGGTGTGGAGGAATGCCTGTGGCTGAGATTGCACCACACTTAGGTCAAGTTATCCCGAGCTATTAAATAATCTGGCAGTGGCCTCTTAAGCAGACCCAGAGCAGTGTGGTTAAAGAAGCCTGCAGCTCACTGAGAAATGTGTTGTTCTTAGCTGCAGCCTGAGAATTGGAAACATTAGTTATAAAGTAGACAAAAATGTAAATAGAGGAGCGATGTGTTGACCACTGCAGGCAAACACAAGGAGCCAGGGAACAGAAAGAACTGTAAGTCTTTGTTCAGATGCTGTGACACAGCTGACCCCAGGATGGCTCAGGACAGAGATCTGCTACAGGCCATCCGATAACTCATAGGAAGTAGAAGAAACTTTAACAAGCATTTGTACAAATATCCAAACAAGGAGATACGGTGGCAATAGGAGATTTTCGTTACCCAAAACTGTGTTGAAAAAACAATAGGGTAACTTAAAAACTCTAGTACATAACCAAGGTTTTCAGCAGGAGTAGAAGAGTGAAAAGATCCTGAAAGTTTTCTGTGCTAGAATATTAGAGCAATCTATCCCTGTGCAGAAGAACACCAGGCACATGGAGGTACTATTCCAGATGCAGCAACTTCCTGAGCACTTTCAAATACATAACACAAACCCTTAGCTAAGGATAAGTACAAGAGAATAAGACAAACAACAGAGTACAGAAGCAAAGCTGCTACAGCACAGAAGGCATTTCACCTTAGGAAAGACATCAACGGGAACTGGGGAAGGTTCTATAAATACATTTTAATTAGAGGAAGAAAAAGGAAAGTCTTGATCCATTGCTAAACAGGAAAAGAGAGCAAGTAACAAATTTTGCAGAGAAGCCTGGCATGTCTCTTTATCCAGCCCTTATTGAAAAAAAAAAAAAAAAAAAAAAAAAGAAGCTGTTTGTGTTCTTTGTGACCAGCTAATTAATGAAATTACTTTTAAAACTAGTAGAACTGCAGGTCAAAACAGGAAAAGACCAAGTTTAAGAATACTTCGATGAGCTAACTGCATACAAGTCAGCAGGGCCTCAAAGAGTTCACCTGAACTTATTCAAGAAATAAGATTAAGTAATCTGTGAATAGCTAAAAATTATTGTAAAGCAATTATTGTAAAGGATTCTTATAGAACAGGATGAGCCCTGGAGCACAGGAGAAGGATGACTATAGTGCTGAACTTAAAAAAGGAATAATGAGACCCCAGGAAGCTATAAACCACTCATCCTGGTTTCCCAAAAATCTGGAATGAGTTATTAAACACTCAGTTTGTTAAACACCCAGAATTATGGTATGGTGATAAAAAGCAGTCCACTTGAGTTTGTCAAGAACAAATCATGTCAAACCTGTCTATTTCCCCCCTTTCAACCTGAGTATCTGACTTTGTGAATAAAGAAGAGCAAGTGGTTGTGATTTATCTTATCTCCTGATACGGTGGCCGTAGGTATGAGCTACAATGTAGCCACAACAAGACGGGTGCACAACTGGGTGAACTTTACTCCAAAACAACAGTTATCAATTGTTCTATCAAATAGGAAGTTGTTCAAATGGGATTCCTCTGGGATCTTTTCAAGGCTTGTTTCCATTCTTTTCACTAATGATGCAGAGGATGAAATCTGTGGTTATCATTAAACTTGAAGAGGCTACAAAAGGATCAGTCAGAGGATCACAGCACAGAAATTATCTGGAAAGATGGTCCACAGCCAACCTGATTAAGTAACCACTAGGATAAAGTATTACTTTCAGGGAGAGAAATAAAATTCCCAACTAAAAAGTTGGAAGAAATTTTTAAGCAGTGGTATGGCTAAAGAAGGTCTGAGGGATGCAACAAATGAGAGGCTGAATTTGAGCTGGCAATGCAGTGCCCAGACAAAAAAAAAAGTATAGGTACCTGAGTTGTGTATATGAAGCACCACACATAAGACTAATAAAGCAATTATTCTGCTCTGAACTTTGATGTGGAGGTTTCAGTAAAAAAAGTTTTTGTGACATTTGGGGCATTTTACTTTACTAAAGATATAGATATACTGGAGACAATCCAGAGGAGATCAACAAGTATGATCAGAGATTTGGAAAATGCAACCAGCGAGATAGAAAGAATTACACTTGTTTAGTCTGTAGAAGATTGTTTAGCTTAGAGAAGATGAAGGTGAGGCAAGTCTAATTCCTAAATGCACAAAAATCTCAAAAAAAATGACAGTAAGCAATTTTTTTTTTTGAAAGAAAGGACAAGAAGAGATCACCTAAACACTCAGCAAAGACTGCTAGGAGTGGAGTTTGGGGAAAGCTTTCCTTCCATGGGTGCAGCAGAGTAGATGATTGTCCAAGCTCCTTCACTGGAGAGGCTTAGGTGCAGGCTAGGGAAATACTTTACAGGAGGCACCTTTCCTGCCCAATTAATTGCACCCAGGAGGGTCAAGAAATGAATGCCAACTTCCAGGTACTGCAAAAGGGGAAGGGGGATGAAGAGAAGCCCTCTGAGATTCATCCACCTTTACGAATCTTTAATTAATGCACAGAGACAGGCATAATTTGTCTCCATCAACTGTTATTCCCTATGTCAGAAAAATAGTATTCAGAAAACCTGGGCTAAGTTAAATCAATTCGCTGAAACTGGGTTCCACTTTATTTTTCAATGTGCTTTTATGTATCTCTTTAACATTTATAACCTAATATATATATATATTTTAATTTTAAAATTTCAGAGGTGGAATTTTGCAGCTCATTTATTTTAGTGCCACATTTTGTTTTCTTAACTGCTCGGGTCTTGCACATCTGGTGAACAAGCAACATTTTGTGGGGGCCCAGCTATTTCCTGTGAGGCTCTGATGTGTTTTGTACCATCACTGCACTGGTCTGCAAGTGACACCAAGTAAAGGTACTCAGGCTGCTTTCCTGTCTTGAATGCTGTAAATCAGTGCCAAAAAAATAAGGGCGTCAGGAAACTAATGAAGAGGAGAAATGGCAGCAGTCATCAGAACAGATGCCTCCAGGTGATGGCCAAAGATAGTATTAGGGAAATGATGGAAATCACTGCAAGGAACTCAAATGGGACAGTATCATCAGCAGATAATTGAATTTTATAGTTAAAGTAGAGCTGTTCTAATATAGACATGATTTTGGATTTCACAGTTAAACCACAGTTCCGTTTTGCAATGAAAACAGGAATTCTGCTTCTTTGTTGTGTTTGAAAAATACAATCTCCTCCTCAAATTGGCAGCACTTATCCCTCTGGGTACAAGATGAGTGGTCTGGTAATTTGTTAGTGTGTGATTTGCAATTAATTAGAAACTTGGTCCTTTAAGAAATCTGTTCAATTTGTTCTTGTGTTTGTAACATCTCAACAATGAAATAAGGCAGACCACAAAAATGCTCCATCTAGTCAAGATTCCCTGAAATTGCATACAGGCAATAGCTGAATAAATTATTTGCAATTAAATTTTTTTAAACTAATTACAGACAGGGAATACTGTGACTTCAGTGAAAGCTCATCCAATCATCTGGTTTCCTCCAGAGAGGATCTACACATGCTAATCCCATTGGCTGTAAGGATTTACATTCATTAATCCAAATGACTTGGTCATGGGTAAATGTATCAAGAAGGCATTACTTGGACAGTTCTTCCAAATATTCTCATTGTGATCTGGTGCAAAAAAGGCTCCCCTCAGCACTGCCGATCCAGTGCCTATTTAAGAGGCATTGCTGAAGAACCTAGGCAATAGAACTCTGGAGAATATTGAAGTAGTGGGACCCTGTGCCCCTGTCACTGAAATATCACCCTCAGTTCCATCACTAATGCAGGACAATCAATTGCTTGTTTCAACCTGTGGCCTAGAAATCGCTAAGATGCCTAAGAAACAAAATTTCAAAGGGGTCCCCAAATATTAACTAATAATTAACCTATTGAAGAAGACTCATATTTCCCACACAGGAGCATATGCTTCCTTTGGAATTTTTGCAGTGGTTCCCAAAGTGAAAAGCAAAATGAAATAAACCAGTAACACATTTGATTCATGTGTCCTCATTATCTGTTGCGTGTAGCTCTGGTTGTCTACACTGACTGTAAAATCCTGGCACAGAGCTAGATAAAGAAAGCAAGAGTAAAAAATGGGATATATTAAAAAAAATAGAGGTGTACAGGGGATATCAGCAGAAAGAAAATACAAAACAAAACAAAACAACAAGACAAATCCTGCATATTATCCCTGGAGAAGAAATTAAATGAGCTTCTTTCATACCAGCTGTGGCTGAAATATCTTCAGTGAAGGACAGGAGTGTCTTTGGAAGCAGGACCCTTCCAGGCCAGTGCAGCCATGAAGACTGTCACTCTGTCACAAACTTGATGCCAAGGCTAAGACAGTTGCTGTTGCAAGTGCAGGAACACCTCTTCACACCACAGCAATTTACAAATCCAAGAACCCAGGGCTTGCTTGAGTTCTGGTAAGAAAGCTTAACAAAAATTTTAGAAAATCACAAAGATTCTGACTAAACAAACAAAAAAAAATGGCTCATTTAGGTGGTTTTATGAAAGCTGTTAAGAATATTTCTATGACTGTTGCCAATTTATAAATGAAAATGTAGTTCAGAAGCAAAAGAATGCTTCTGTTTAAAAGAAGATGAAACCAAATATTGTTTAACATTTAAACAGACTCATTTTTTCCTTAAAGAAAACAATCTTTTGCTGTTTATCCCAAATTCATAAATATCTCTCCCTCATTTGAACAGTAGGATGATATCATTTGCCAAAAAAACTTATTTTGCTAAATCTTAAAATGACTAACCTCCAAAAACATCAAACCAAATGGTCACTCAGACATGAACTACATCCAAAGATTTAACAAAGACCTAATGCAGGAATTATCCAAAGCCTGGGAAAGCAAGCAGTCACTGGAACGGGGAGGATCCCTGCACATCCCAAAGCACAAGCGCCAGACAGAGCCTCACCTCAAGCAGCCTGCACGGCCTGGAAACTCCAGCCAGGAGGGGGAATCAGGAGGGAAATGAAGAGCTGCAAACCTCCCACGAGAGAGGGAAGAATCCCAGAGCTGCTGATGCTGGTGGGGCGGGGGGGCACAAAGGGATTTCTCTGCATTTTCTGTTAGGAAAACGCTGCCCAGAGGAAAATGTGGAGGAAGTTCTTGCCCCATGGCAGGAGGGATGGAGGCACCATGATGTGGGGCTGGCTGCAGGGAGGGGATCCTGGCCTCTGGGATGTGGCCCTTCAACCCACTGAGGGCTGGCAGAAAGGATCGAGAAGTCCCAAGTGGCAGAGAGGTGGCATATGCAGGTGAGCAGTAGTTGGGACACAAGGGGACAATCTGCACTGGGAACTGCCACTGTGGGAGAGCTGTTTAGGGTGTCCTGCACATGGGTGCAGGGATGCAGGAGCACATTGGGAACCTCAGGAGCCCTAATATTCTTCCGGTTTAACATTGTTGTGGAAATGTTTATGCTGGGGACTAAAACAAAGAGGTTTATTTTTATTCCATGCTTCTGTTAGAAATTCCTCTGGATTTCCTATCCAAAAATAATAAGAGGTTACAGAGGATAAGACATGAATGCTCTTTCTGCTCTGAGGCAGAGGTGGAGTCAGCTGACTGAGAGCTGGCAGGAGGTGTGAATCCCTCCAGGGTTTGCTCCCAGCACCTCCTTGATCAGACTCTCCCAGCTGAATTTCCCACTTTTTGGAGGACAGGGTGGGCAAGGCAGGCATTGCTCAGGTTGTCCCCATGGGAACATGAAGCTGCATCCAGGAGCTGGAGGGGTGATCTAGGCAGTCAGTTCCTGTGTGTGCAGTTCTGGCAGCAATTCTGCACAGAATTCAAGGTTACAGTACTGAGCAAGGCACTATAAAGTCTTGCATGCAAGACCACTCAAACCCAGGAGATTATAAAATAATGTAATAATATAAAATAATCTCCTGGAAGCGAACTACAGGCTGATGTGACTCTGTCTTTGGATCTGGCAGCTGGACCAGTGTTGAGGAATTGTGCAATAAAGTAGGTCACAGGCATCCAAAAGACCATTTTTTTCCTGTAAGCTTATGAGAAAATGATGATTTATGAAAATCATCTTGAAGCAAGGGAGTCATTCTGATAATAAGACCTCGAAAGAGTATGGAGGGCTCTGTCATTACAGTAATGGGCCCCAGATAAGTGCTTCATCAAGAAGACCATGCATCACTACTACTTACAATGTGCTGAAAAGATGGGGTGGGGGGAGAATGAATGGCATCTGCTACAAAAATAAACTGGAGCAGAAATGGTGCTCAATGTTTTTATATTTTATATCACAAAATACTCCACTTTGGAATTCAGTTAAGCCAAACATGCATTTTTCACCTCCTCTCATCATCTCAGAGTGGAACTAAAATGCAAAGACCTGAGTGCATCCTGCAGGTCAAGCCTCCCACTGGCGAGGTGGCCACCCAGCCCCGGTGAGTGCCGTGGCCATGCCCCAGGAGTGTGCCCACGGCACCCAGCAGCCCCTTGCAGTGCTGGAGGTCTTGCTACCACGAGCTGCAGAGAGAAGCAATTTCCTGCCTTGTTTAAAAGCACTGAGGAGGCCAGTGAGAAGCTGAAGAAAAAGCCTTGCCTGGCACAGTACAAACAGAATCTGGTCCCTTGCCTTGTTTTTTCCCCTCTGCCCATGCTTGCAGCCCAGCCATGCTGCAGGAGAGGTCAGGATGTAACAAACTGCTGCAGACCTTTGCTTTCCTCAGGTGTTTTGTTAGATTTATGTAAAGGAAAACACTTTTTCTTGGATTTTTGCACAGCTGCCTTAGTTGCTGCAAGCTTTCCCCAGCAAGTGAAAAACTTTTCTCAACTTAACCATGGACAGTCATGACAGTGGAGGAGAAGCAGAGCCTGAACAGAGGGAAGGAGCTGCTGGGGAGTACAGGCTGCTGGGAAGCTCAGCTGAGAGGTAAAGGGGAACAGCCCTCCTGGGACCTCTGACCACCCTGGGAGACAAGCAGGACATGGAAGAGCCAGTGGCTCCAGCTCTGCCTGAAACCCTGAGCACTTCTTGCTCATGGGGCAACAGTGATGTACTCAAATAAGTGGATAAAGCCAAATGAAGCATGAGCTCAGGCTCCGGGCCAGACTGTTTCAGTGCTGCTTTCTAGTGCTTGCACTGGCCTGGCAGCAAGGGAAGGGAAAGCCTGGAGTGCCAGTTGCAGTGGGAGTTCATTCTGTTATCAGGAACCACATAAACTAGGCACAGGTTCTCTTGCTGGGCTGCACACTCAGTTGTATGTACAACTGCTTCTGCTTTGTGGCTGTCTAAAATGTTTCTTACAAGTGGTCATCTTCACTAACAGCAAATTTTTATTCAAAATTTATGCAGTGCTTTTGCAACTTTCATCCAAAGTAAAATAAATGTTACAGCTGGCACGTCTGTAGCTGAAGAGGGTGATAAAAAGAAGAATAAAGTATCTCTGAAGTGAAATTTCCTTTCCAGCACATGCACTGGGTCCAGCATAAAAGACACAACAGAAAGTTTAATTTAAAACTAATTTATTGGTGAAATGTTATCAGAAGCCCAACAAAGACAAATAAATCAACATGACACTGGGAAAAAGATCAGCTGGTGAGGATGAAAGCTACCAACATAACAATCCACAGATGGAGGAAGAGCTACACAAACTGGAGTACATTAGCAAAGCCAGAATGCAATGCTCCCTCCACAACTTTGCAATCCAAAATTAAATCATTTAGGTTGAAACGCTGATGTGTGCAAATATTTATTCCTTTCATGAGAAGAAAATCCAGAATTTTTGCTAATGAAACTCTCCCTTGGCCCAATGCTTCTCTTTCCACCCCCTCAACAGCACTCCCAACACCCCCCACCCCACCAGTCATTCTGCAAAAAAAGCAAGTTACAAGCAAGGAACAGAGGAAAGAGAGGTGACACTTTTGGGGTATATTGACTGAACGTCACTAGTGCCAGATTTGTGTATTTCTTCTTATTACAGCAAGGAAGACAGAAATTGAATGGCTCTAAATCAGAAGGCTGAGAACATTGTGTTGCTTTTCTGGAAGGAAGGTTTGGATGAAAAAGAGGGTGACTTCTGGCTCAAAGTTTGTCCAGATGCTGTCTCAAGAGAAGAGATGGGCTTTTGGCTGGGCACTCTGTACACAGAGACCTTTCCTTCCATGGTCTGATTCCTCTTGCACTCATGGCAGCAGGAACTGCGTGCTCTTTTACAAATGTGCCTGAATCCATTGCTGAACTCTGCTTGAAACATCCAGTGAAGTAGTTTATTTTGGGTGGCTGTTATACATTACAAGTTTTGCTCACTCTTTGTGGATGTTTCATTGGAGAAAAGTCAGAGTGTCCAAGAAAACAATTTACTTACTATTCTCTTTGGGACCAGAGGCATGAGATGCTGGACCTCTTTGAGGAGCCCCTGCTGTCCCAAAGTCTACAGCCTACACTTGAGAGAAGGTTTTAATTTTGCATGAGGCACAGTCACTTAGTGAAGCATTGCACAGACTGCATTATGAAGGAGGCATTTTGTTTTAATGACCACAGAGTTATGAACAGCAGCTCCAACTCAGCTCATGCAGGATCAGACACAATTGTATTTAATCAATGATTTCACTCTAGTCTGAACCAGAGCTCCAATCTGCCCTCATTTTCTTTCCTATACTGTAACAAATTATTCCTATTGACTAAACAGAGTGTGCC
Organism: Vidua macroura; assembly: GCF_024509145.1. Classification (NCBI taxonomy): domain Eukaryota; kingdom Metazoa; phylum Chordata; class Aves; order Passeriformes; family Viduidae; genus Vidua; species Vidua macroura. The sequence goes on from NC_071578.1 coordinate 17,592,955, forward strand.
AGAAGTCCTTATGCCCTGATTTATGGGAAAGAATTAGCACGATATTGTCTGGTTTGAGGCCACTCAGCTCTTTTTCTCATACTTCAGCATCTGCATTTGCATTTATTCTTATTCTGTACCAATTAGCACAGAGGAAGCAGAATCCAGCCATGAAGGACAGGCCCTCTGCTTCACATCATCCACTTCATTCAGACTCTTCTTACACAGCTTCTTACCTTTCCAGAAAGGACACTCAACCCCTCCTGAAAATAACTAATAAACAAGCAAAAAGCAATAAAACCTCCCACTTGATATATTGGCTTCAGAATAGCAAAAACATGCAACAAAAAGAATTCTGCAGAGCACAAGACTTCCAATTAAAGCAGAAGGACTGGTTTGTTCTAAAAACAAACTGCCCAACCCTATTGAAAAAAACAAAAGGAGCTAAAGAAAAGACTCTACTACCTATTTCTTGAAAAATGATTTAATCAGTCCTAAGGGGGAGTAACTGTCCAGGGCAGCTGTTCAGCCAGGGTAGATCAGCAGCTCCCTAATGTTGATTTGTGCCAACTGAACTATTTATGGAGCTCATTGGTGAATGAGGGGAAGTTGCCTTTGACAGGAGTATGAGATGAAAGAGATGTAGATTGATAAAGGACAGAGGTTTAACCTCCCTTGAGGTTTCTTGGGTTTTATTTCTGGGTTTTTTGGGGTTTTTTTTTGTTTGTTTTTTTGTTTTTTGTTTTTTTTTTTGGATGAAGCATCTCTTCTCCAGATAGGTTGCATTACTATTGCTCTGTTATAAGAGCTTACAATAAGTTTTCAACAACAAACACTACTTTAGGACAAAAAAACTTAAATGGTGTTCTCTGCAAGAGCTCCTCGGCCCTCTACCCTTTCCTAGTCACCATGCATCCTGTCTGGTGGCCCTTGGAATCTCATGGCAAATCCTGCTTGTGTAGCTAGATTTACACAGGAATTGCTGTTTGTGAATGAAGAAAAGCTAAAAAATGCTGCAACTGAAGTTCTGGTTTTGGCATGGTGAGGTGCTTCTGTCAGGGAAATGAGCCCTGCCACACATATGGTGAGGTGTTTGCAGCAGCTCACCAGGCTCCATGTCCTGGCACCACTTCTGCCAGGGAGCCGCACCCTTTCAGGACACATTGAAGAGTTTCTTGGAGCCAGAGGAGTAAAGACATGTCCAGACCTGGGAGACAGAGTCTGGATCTCTAGCACAGCAGATTTCACTCCAGTAGAGAAATGGCACCCTTTGTAACCGGGGTCCACCTCGTCAGGAGATGTTCAGCATAGCTCATGTACATGCAAAAGAACAAGTGAAAGAAGCTTTTCCTCCAAATTCCTATTTTTGTAAGAATGTAGTCAGTAGCAAAAATAGGCCTGGGAAAAACTCTGTTTTTCTTCCCAAAACCAATAAATCTTAAAGCTAAGGGCTGTAATTTATCTAGGTCTGTGGTTGTAGTTGGGTTTATTTCATTAAATAAACAACACCAGCCACCTTTCACTATAATTCTAGCACACCACCCTCCTGGAACACAAAGTCTGACCAAAGCAATCTTTTGTCTGTTTCTTTTATAAACATAATTTTGCATCAAAGTGAAAAGAAAAAAATGTGCAAGATAAGTTGATGCCAGACTATGCTGCAAGTACTGAGCCTAAGCAGTTCCTGGAAGTTCGAGTTCACTGGAAATAGTCACATGAAATATTTTATTTCAAGGTACCAGCTTCAAAATCTCTCCCCAGTTATTAGGATCAGTATCTTCATCAAACCTTTTCAATAAAATTACTGCAAAGTTGTAAAAATGTTGTGTGCCTACTTCTGGATATGAGAAATTATGTAACCTGAATTGTACAAAAGTCAGCGAAAGGGCGATGCTGAGGTGAGATGAGCAGGTGTGAATCGCAGATATTAAACACACAATATTATTAGGGGTCCACATCTAGCCTCATCATCCTTGATTAAATTTCATTTTTACCTCTGGAGTAATTTCCAGATTTCACTGGTCATTGCTTTCCAAATTCATTTCAGTACTGAAGTGTCCCAGGAGCATGGACAGGTTTTTCATCTCTTGTGATGGAAAATGTGGTGTAATTGCAAGCAATTAAGGAAAGACATTCCCTAAGTGGGGCTGAGAGGCTCACATCCTACTTTTAGACATTTATCTCCCAATTTTCACATCTTTTGCAACACCATCGCTACAAGGAAGATTGATGGATCACAGACAGCTTTGCTGGCTGCTTCCTCTATACTGGCATTTTCCCAAGGAGGAGCAGGTGGCACTTTTGATGTTACAATAATTCACAGTGAAAAAGAGAAGCCTGCAGATGGACCTGTCGAGGCACTAGTAAATTGTCTGCTAACAGATTCATGTTCTCCAAGCATCGCCTGGACACACGATAAAGAGAAATGCAGGATCAGGTTGCAAAGCAGCCTCTTATCAGGTGATGTCTCCCACTGATATCACACATGACCCCAGCTTATGAGTCTTCAGCTAATTTGTGTGTGGTGTTTTATATCTGATGAAGTTTAAACAGTGCATTCCTAGGTGAGCTGTTCTGCACACCTGACACAAACTGGACACACTGTGGTGGGAGGAGAGCTGCCCTCTCTTGTTTTTGGTCTCCTGATATGCAGCATGTTAGGGAACACGTACAGGGGCCATAAGTCTCATTAATTTTAGAGTTTTCCATTGTAATTTATGGGAAAAACATATTTTATTTCAAGCAAAAAAGTGAGCCTGAAGACGATTTCATTTTTAGATGCTGCTGTGGCAAAGATTAAATGCTGATCTAAGTCTGGGCTCTTCAGAGTACATTAAAAAGTACTCGCACTGTGAAGCCATGGAGTTCAACCCAGGAATTAGACCTTTCCCTCCCAGACAGGATTTCTATACTGGTGTAGTTTCATTTCATTGACTGACTGCTGTTCTATTTTGTGAAATGCAGATTATAAGGTGAACAAGGTCCTGGTTCTGAATGCCATATTTTGGATGGGTCTTAATCTCCAACCTTTCTCTCAGGGCTTTCTTTAACATCTCTTTGGCCATTCTGCCATCAGTAGAAAATTTATACACATATTCAAGGGCAAAGTTTGTCTTATTGGTTTTTAAAGACTGGGCTAACAATAGGAGTTTATTTTAAATCCTAGAGCCAGACTGAGAAAGAGCAGTTTTATCACGCTGCTTATGATAGCAAATCTCCATACACACAAGGCTTAGATGAGGGACCAAAATTCTACTCTGTTTCTCAGACTCTCCAACAACAATAAGGAATGGCAGAGAGCCATGCCCAGAGCCTGGCAGCTCTGCACTACTTTCTGTCATCAGAAGTCTCAATGGCCCTACCATAACCCTTTAATGCTCTGCAAAAACCACAGTGTAGTGATCTGGAATGGCTGCTCTAACTGGGACAATAACAGGAACAAATAATGGTTAATGCACTACTAATGAAGTCAGGGATGCAAGACAATGGAAGCAGCCAGTTCTCTCTTTCAGATCTTGCATCTACTCATAGAAAGCAGAAAAATGTGTTGTGCTGACAAGGTTGATCATATGTTGCTTCACAGTTCTCCGATATATCTGTCATGGGAAAGCAGGGAAGCCCATCTTTAACAATTAAAGGCCCAGAGGTCTTTACCTCTGATAGCTTAATGCTGACCCATGGCCCAGCAGCCCAGAGACATCACACACCCCTGCTCAGTGTGAATGAACTTGCTGTGAAGAAATCAGTGACTTTGGCTCCAACAGGCAGTGGGAAATTTCTCTGGAATACAGGTAGGTCCTAACATTGGCAGACAATGACTGCCCAATGCAATCTGCATGAGGTAGCCATGTCTCATATTCTGTCCAGTGCCTGCCCTGGGTTCTGCACCTGGATTCTTCTGGATAGCCCAGGGGGGCACTCTCCCTCCCCTCAAGGCACAGGATGACCTCACATTCCCTGATTGTCATTACCCACATTGCCCAGTTTCTCTGTACACTCTGCTTTCACTGCCACTGCAGCAAACTCAGCTTCTGCAGAGCCCAGGTTCCACACACGTGATGCCAATTTGTCGCTGTCACTGGTACCCCACCACCTACTCCCTTTAGGCTTTCTCCATCTGTCCCTGGTGATTTACTGCACCAGAGCATCTCAGGAGGGCTCATGACTCCTTTCCCTGAAATTCTCTTAAGGTCATGGAGTCACAACATCCCAAAACACAGAGGAAGAGGATTTTTTCCCTTTGATTGTGAGACAGTTCCAGCACTGTCCCAGCTCACTTGTATCTCACAAGCATTAGGTCTGGGACTGTCCAGGACCAGTGATGTGGTCCCAAAGTGACAAAAAACTCTTCCTCATCTGCAGATGAGCCACTTGCAGAGCTTGGCCATTGTTAGGGTTGGGATTGGAAAGGTGACCCCACAGATGTGCCCCATCCAAGCGCAGCACCAGGCTACCAGTTTCTAACTGGTCTCTTTAAAGTGTCCCTGTAACCTTGTTACTGGCCAGGGCCACTGGGGATCCTGTGCTGGGAGAATTGAGTGGGGCATTTTCCTGCCTGACAATAAAATCTATTCTAATTATAATTCTCTGCACATATACTCTCTGAAGGACAGGAAAAAGCTTCTGCTGCTTGAGGCCAGGACTGAAAAATCAGCTGGCGGGCTCTGGGAACACCTGCTGTAGGAGGTTTTCACAAGAGCAGAGATGGCAGGAAGATTGATGACGACCTTGCAGCACACACCCAGAGGAGGAACCTAAGGATAAACCTGTGATCTGGGTTTGGAGCTTGCAGCAAGTTCAGCACCATGTCTGCAACCAGCCTCAGTGGTGTACAAAGAGGCAAGAGTTCCCTGGATCCATGGGAGGAATCATCTCATCAGGATGGACCTCCACAGAGCTCTTCACAGCCAAAACCACTGCAGGGACAGGTCCCAGCCCTCAGTGCTGGGGCTCCTTCTCCCTCTTGCTGCTTCAGGGGGTCCCAAGGGAACAGAGCATTTTTCTATTCTACACATGGAAAGACTTTTAAAATCAGAATTTTTCATTTTCCTTTTAAAATTCTAATGGGAAATCCAGAGGTTACATTCATATTATGTTCTAAACCATTAAAATACCCTTAAATTTTAGGTTTTTTAAAAAAATATTTTTACTTTGACAAATTTCTATTTTGGAATATATAGACTGGACAAAATAGTGGAAATTAAATTAGAGTCCTTCAGTCTTATTTATTCAATTGCAATTAATGTTAAGGAAATGAAAGAACGGGGGAAAACTAATTTTGAAATATAAAAATATTTTTAATCTTTTTAAAAAGAGAGCTAAAACTACATCTAGTATGATGTAGATTTACATCAAAATCAAGATATTGTCAGCAGATTGGAAAAATATTTTAAAAATTTTCTTAATGAAAAAGGTTTTAAATTTGCAATTTCTGTTACTACTCAGATATGCATCTGTTTGGCCTTATGAATCACTCTTCAAGCAAGGAAAGGAGGCTTATACCATATTAGCAATTCTCACAGCAGCTCCAGAAGTAATTTTCAGCTGAACAAACGTGCAGTTCCTGCAAACATTCAAGATACAGAAAATGTGTCTAAGTATTTATTATCCTAGACCAAGGTAAACAGAAATTCTATATAAATGATCACCACACAGGGAAAAACCCTGAAACGTCTATAGTTTTTCTCCTTATGTCGTGTATCATTCCCAGACTGGCAGCCAGTTGTGCAGTGCTTTTCTAGTGGTGAGAGCAGGATATTGGGTTTCAGGACTCTTGGGTTAAATTATTGAATCTGCCATTGATTTGCAGTGTGACCTTGGGCAAGTAATTTAAAGGGAAATATGTAATTATTAGTTTCATTTGGCCAGGCTGACTTACTGTCTATGGCTTTAGAGCAATTGCTACTTTCTATTAGACTGAATGGGAGGGAGGAGGTCTCCTTTTTGCAGATGCTTTTTCCTGTTTCAAAGGGTTTGAGAGTTCTTAATTTCTCTGTTTATGTATGGAATACCCAAACAATCCAACTAAGAAAACAAATATCTGGATCCTGCAAGTAGCCTTGCATGTGCTGCGAGCTGCATTCTTGAGCACTCGATTGAAATAGCATCCCTTTGGTTACTGCAGTACACAACTGTCTGTGTGCATTGCTGGGAGATCAGTGCTCAGAGGAACAGCAAAGGAGGAGCAAACCACACAAACATATGACAAGATGAAGAACTTTGCCCTGTGTAATAGTGTAAACAGATATAGTACAAAACAACCCTCAGGGATTTGGGGGTGAGAGGAGTTAAGTGGGAAAGGATTTGTTTTAACAGTTGACTTTGTCCAAAATGAAGGACTTAAGCAGAAACAATTTTCAGATTTTTTAAAAACAAACTTTCCGATAATTCTAAATAAAAGTGTTTTCTGAATTAAAAGATTTGACCATATCTGGGTTTGAGCATTTTGTTATTTTACTTAGCACAGTAGCAGTGTTTCAAAAATGTAAGAAAGTTGCCACTTTTTACTCCTTCAAGTAGTTATGTTGAGAACAACATAAAGGTTGAGGGGGTTTCCCACATATTCTCATATTTTATGACTCAGCTTTAGACTTTTACAGAATATTTCAAGATGGAAATTTTAATTCTGAAAAGTGTTGAGAGGATGACTACTTCATTTTTAAACAACATGGTTAAAAGAAACTTTAAAGTTAAGGTAGTCCAAAAGTTAGGATTTGTTCTATCTTTTCTGTAGCCTAATGGGACCATGCAAAATACAATATAGTACTTACATGTCCTGCAGGATTATTTATTTTGAAGCTTAGCTGTAGTTTATAAAGTGCTCAGAGATCCTCTGATGAAAATGTAATAACTATGTCATCATCATCATCATTGTTATTATTACGAATATCATTATTTTTATTCCCCTGGTGAAATAAGAAATCAGTTTGTAAAGATTACAACAGCTGCAGGGAATGTGCCTCAATAACTTCTCTGTGTTTTGTACCACTGCCAAGAGAGGTTTATAAAATGCTGCAGGAGTAACCATGTTCTGAGCTAACAGAAGGAATTTGCTTGGACTGTCAAATGTTTGCTCAGTGTGACAAATAATACTAACAAGTACACTGTGCACCATTTTTCTTTCAAGGCATGCATAAAAGTCTTTATGTAAATGCCCTTTTTAACCTCAGAATAGCATTTATACTTTTTAGGGCCATACAAGGTGCAGTCATTACAGGTAATGTGTGAGCTGTTAAGGGTGAGGTCTGGCAAATGCCATAATGAAGAGGTCCCATAATGACAGCACCAGCTCATGGTTTGTTACTAACCCAAAACCTGGGCTGGGGGAGTGACTGAAGCCACAGCTGCCACAGCAAATCTGGCTCACCAACAGCCTGAGGGGGTGTGTTTGTCTCACACTAGGGTAGACACAGCTGTCCTTGGCAGGAGAGAAGGGGTCTCAAGTACTCTTGTAGGAATGAAGAGAGCACATAATTTCCCAGGAAATTTTCCCATAAACTCTTCATGGTTTAAGTGTCACATCCTGAATTTCTCACTTGCAATTAACTGATACTTGAGTGGACATTTATCTGACAAGTTAATCCAGTCACTATTATATGGGAGGAAAAGGCAGCAATATGAAGAAGAAAAGATGGCCAGAAGTGAGGGCAGTAATCTGAGTCTCAAAAGCCAATCTCTGCTCTTCCACAGACTCACCATATGACCTTGGTCAAGTTCCTTAATCACTGGGTGCACCAGTGGTCCATGCATAAATTGGAGCTAAAAGTGCTGCCTGGCTTCCCTTCCAAGTGAGGATCAATGCAAGAAATTTTGGGAGGAGTTCAAAGAAACTCTTTTACATGGAGAGAGTTTTGCTCTCCAGGTATCTGAATCAGAGGACAGTCCTGAGAAGAGGCCAGTGGGATTCATTCAGGTGAAGGAATGTTTAAGTGTCAGCAGATGTAAAATTCTCCTTCTCTTTCTAAATTAGATGTCACAAACAACGGGAAAATTAAATCCACTTCCCAGGATATGTCCCTGCACAGGAAATTCATTGGAGGGATGTTTCCCTGATAAGAGCTTTCCCTGGGAAGAAACTGAGTCTGCCTTTTGTAAGTGGCTCTGAAAAATAACTCCCAGAATCCAGATCCTGTCAAAATTATGTGAGAACATGAGACATTTTACTATCAAAATATTTTGGCTTCAGAAACTAGCAAATCTTTCTGCCTCACTATGAAAAGAAGCAGGGAAATGAAGTGGTTTTCCCAGTGCCACAGACTGCTGTGGCAGTGAGCAATCACTTCATTTCCCTCTGTCACTGAGGGACCTCACAAGCTCCTGGCACCTTGCCCTCACTGCCACCACTGCCTCCTGCCTGCTGCTGAAAGACTCACTGCTCACTGCCCAGCTCACAGATGATTGTTGGAGCATTCACCTTTTATGCCTAAATTTCTCCTGCTAAAATTATGCCCCACTGGCTCTATTAAAAAAAAAAAAGGTGTTACTGGGGACACAGCTTATACACTGGATTGTCACCTCCCGGGTTCAGTGGCACTGATGGGACCTGTGATGAAAGTGTGGTGATGTGCTGGCATCTCACCTAAGGGGCACACAGGTGTTTATCTGATATTTATTCCTGCAGCTCTGTTTTCCACCCAGAGATAGCATTAGCTTCTACCTGGCTGAGCTTACTTGTGATGTGGTCTTCCCTGCATTGCCTCATAAATTATTTACACATGTCAGATTTGTTTTGACACACTAATTTGCTGGCTTTAAATGGGAAGTTTCTTAATTTCTTGCTAGCATTTGAAAGTTTTTCTTCATTAACTGAAAGTTATAGCTATAGTTTCTCCCAAATCCTTCTGTTTGAAATAGCACAGCCAGATGTTTTCTTGAAGTTTTGCTTCAAGAAGTTCCAGTGGTCTTTCCCTGACAAAATTGTTCCCAGCACCTTGTAATGTGTGAGCTCTGTGGAAGGGAGTACAGCATTATGTTTCTCCCCTCTGGGACCACCACCCTGCCCAGACCCAGGAAAGTGGCTCAGGCATCAGCTCTGCAGCTGCCCTGGACACCTCCCTGTGCTGCTGTGGGTGCCACTGCAGGCACAGGCTTGCTCCAGGGGCTGGAGGGTGGGAGGGCAGCGAGCCACTGTTTGTGCAGCCCACAAGAGGACGCGCTCTCATCCGGGTGGCACAGGACAGCAGCAAAACCCACAGAGCTAAATCCAGGCTTTTGCAAACCCCTCAAACTTCTGTCCCTAAGACCTTTGAAACCCCCAGCTCCAATTCCCCCAGCTGCTAATACAACTGCTGTTTCCCAGAGCCAGCAGGCAGCTGGAGAGGCTTCCTGAGGCTGCAGCCTGTGCTTTAGCCCAGAGAGGCCTGAGGGGTCCCTGTGCCCCGAGGAGCTGCCATGGTGGCCCTGCCCATGCAGCCCCAGGACCGAGACCACCTCTGCCTGCCCAAACATGCTCAGTGCCCTGGTTCTTTCTGGGGTGAGCACGTGAGGGTCTCCCACTCAGGTCTGCTTCCAATCACCGAGCTGTGCTGAATGAAAGACCGCTCACATCGGAGCCAGCGCGGGTCAGGGGTGGCCAGGGCAGAGTGCATGAGAACTTCCCTGCATCCGGGAAAACACTTTTAATAGAACAAATCTGTCTCCTCACAGCAAGCAGCTAGCCCACGGCAGAGGGGAGGGAGGCAAAAGCAGAGGCTTCTCCAGCAGCTGTCAGCCTCTACAGCAGCAGCTATTTCAGCTGCTTCACAGGAGCCACCCTCCCACGCGACACTTTGTGCCCTCCGGCAGGTTGGAGCACAGTCCAGCAACTCTGCACACTGGTGTCAATGGAGAAACAGGTTTGTGTCACCAGGGGCCACAGTTTTGCCCTCTGCCAGACAAGGGCAGACCTGTACTGGCATCCTCTGTGAAGACATGGTAGGGCTAAGAGCCTAGAGAATTTATGGGATGACAGATTCCAGGCTCAGATTTGCCCTGATTGGAGTTAAATCCCCAGCCCTATATTAAAAATCATGTGGTCTGCAGAGCAAATCCTGCCTGGCAGGATGTGAGTGAGCTCCAAGCTCCACTTCTCAGGCTAAATTCCATGAAGCCAGCAGCTGCTGTAGCTCTGGGCCCTCCTCTCTGCTGCCAGCCTGCAGCCAGGCAGAGCCAGGGCAGGTGCCAATGGACCATATCCTGCACAGGGCAGGAGGCTGAATAAAGGCCACAGATTTTCTCTGAAAAGTGAAAACTAGAAGAAAAAGTGTGGCCAAGTACAGAGGGTGCTGGTACCTAATTTACTGTCTCTGTCACATTTTTTTTCCTCACTTTTTGGAAGGTCAGCCTTTGTTGGCTCTGGAACTCAGCCCAGAGGTGGATATTTTCTCTGCAATCAATCATTCATTCTTAGGCAGTGCTGCTTCTCACACTCCAGGCACAAGCTGTCACCTAAAGCTAGGGGACAGTAGGATTTTTTTGATCCTTCAGAAGGTAGGGAGGTATCATAGCCAAAGGGAGTGGAACAAAACCAGGACATGGATTTTCCATGGTCCAATAAAGTGGTGCAATAACATTTTCAATTTATTCCTAATAAAACATTCACCTGGGGTCTCTTGAACCTGTAAGTTATGGGTGGTGATTTGCTTGGACCTACCCTCGTCAGCTGAGTCACTCCAAGCTACTTACACCCCACCAGTGTGGAAGTCCAGCAGTTGGTCCTGGATATGTGAAATCAAAGGGTGAATGCACTCCATGGGACTTCTCATCTCAGCTCTAGAGGCACACTGGACATGTTGTATCATCTGGCTATTGAGAACACCAAGGTGTTGAGATAAGTAAAGGACTAACACTTAGGTGGCAAAATCTGGGTGAGCTCTGGCCATCTCTAAAAGCATTGCTATTCCTATTTTAAAAGACTTGTTCTCATCAGCTGAAGTAAAATGATGAGGAACACTCCATCTGAGCCAAATTCCTACTGGACACCCTGTTTTATCTAGGGGGTTTGGGGAATTTTTCATTTTAGATAAACAAATATTTTTTGGCTTCTTATTCACAGCAGCTGGACTTTATCAGCAGGTCACCACAGTGAGAAGATAAGGTGTCTCCTTCACTTGGCACCCTTGTAGGAGTCTCACAATCCCAGGTTAGCTTATATGGCCATTAAAAAACCCTCTAAAGTGATTTTGATCTCAGTACCTTTACAAAAACTCTATGGTTCAGAGAGCTCCTGTGCTAACAGAGGAAATGGGACTTTTGCGGCTCTATCATGGATTAAAGTTCAGCCATACAGATACACCCTTAAAACTGCTTTTATTGTCCTTCACATAAATTTACAAGGTGGAACCTCATAAATTTGCTGTCACTTACTCCTGTTCCCACCCTTCTTGCACCACCTTGCAGTATGCAGTCTATCTCCAGGCAAAGGACTTCTTGTTGCAGTCAAAATGGAAAATCAGGTCAGAGAAGCATTTCAAGAACCCTCAGTGATTTAGGCAAATTGTTTCTGTAAAAAGAAAGAAAATCAAAGTAGAAGGGAAAAGGAAAAATGAGAAGGGGAACGAGGAGAAGGAAAAAAGTAGAAAAAAGGAAAAGGAAAGATTACCCCATCTGTCCCAACTTCAAGACTTGAAATACACTTGAAAACAAATCACAAGGAAATTTCATCCTCAATTGTAAACATGGAGATTTTTAGAACTGTACTTACAAGAGACAATATTTCAAACTAATATACTGGCTTTTGAAATGCAAACAAGATGCATATTGCTGGATATTGATTGATTATATCGCTGGATATTTTTAATGCTGTGCAGTTCGAGTTCCCAAAACATTTCAGAAACGTTTCTGCAAAAAACGCTTTTTACCCTTGCGAGCTCTTTGTGTGTGACTGGGGATGTGAAAACCCCTGTCTTCTCTCGGTGTGGCGAGGAGGGGCAGTGGGGCACGTCCTCCCCCCGTGCTTGCCGCGCCCAGCGCTGCGGGCAGCGGGAGCCGTCCCTGTGCGCTCGGAGGCGGCCGGAGCGGGAGCCGCTGCAGCGCTGCGCGCCCGCGCTGCTCTGTGCTGCCAGCAGAGGGGAATCAGCCCAAGGACAAAATCCTGGGCTCATCCCTGTGAAACCAGTGGTACAGCTGTCACAGCCCTTTTAGCAGGAGACCTGCATGCAAGCTTTTTCCTAAGGTAAGATGAAGTACAGTTGGGCTAAGGTTTCCTGGTGGTTTTTCTCCTTCCTTCTCTTTTTTTTCACAGCACACCTTCCAAAAATCAGCATTCTATGCTCAGGTGTTAAACTGAGGGTATTAGGAAACAAGTTCCTTCTTATAGAAGAAATACTGATTTTACACTAAAAGATTTAAATGTAACTCAAGAGCCTTTGGACGAGGACAGGAAATTACTGAATCCTCCCTACTCTCTCACACCTCAGGAAAAAAAAAAAAAAAAAGAAGAAAGGAAAAAAACTGCTATTGTACTGGAGAAATTTGGGACAGACATTTTGAGGGTTTATAGTTTTCTGACCAAAAATAGTACATCTCCTAAGAAAGCATGTGCTTTCCTCAAAATATCAGTGCTAGCAAATGCCCAAACTCTGTTCCTTTTCTCATAAAGCAGGCAGAGGGTGACGACCCAGCATCAGCATCCAGGCAGCAGGCAGGGAGCTGGGCAGAGAGTAGCCCCAGGGCCAGGGGATCTGCCATCGGGGCCAGCTGCAGGCTGCCTGACTGAGAACATCCCAACAGCCTCTTGCCTTGCTGCTCTCTGCAGTCTTGAGAAGGTGGGTGAGCAAGACTTGGCCTGCTGTGGGCCCGCTGGGGTTGCAAAAGTGTGTGGGACAAAGAAAACTGCAGCCTTATTGGTACCACTTCTGCTGGCTGAAACACCATCTGCATTTTCTGTACATGTGCATAGACAGTCCCTCCATACTTGTGGAAAACACAGTTCCTAGGAAAAGTTCATCTTGACTGTTGTCTGTCAAAATACTTCCTCACTCCATTAATTACAACTATAAGCATGTTTACATAGCAGCTAGCATTTCAAAATGTTTTACCCGTTAATACATACCCTAATTATTCACAGAAAATTATTTCTTTACCCAAAATTAGCCCTTTCTGTTTCCCTGACCTGCTTCCAATCAGATCATGATTACAGCACACTTAATGAATGCTCTGCACAGGCACACTCCATCCTGTGGCTGGCTGGTAATTGTGTGATTGCTATGAGTTTCACAGCTTTCCAAAATCAAAGCACTTTTGACAGGACAAATAAATCTCCGGTATATCTCTGTTATGTCATGATATTTTTTTTTTTTTAAGGCAGATAATTTGGAACTGAAAATTGACTTTCCATAACTATCATGTAATCTTCAGATGTTAAATAATAAATGAATATTTCTTGGCCAGATTTCCTCCCTCTAAAACCTTGTTTTTTTCCCTCAATGGCCCAATACTGTTTCAACCACATAGACACACACTTTATATATACTTAGGGCTGTCACAGGATGAATAAAGCAGCACAAAGCTCATTGTGGGGTAAAGACCGTACTGGTGTCTGTTCACTTGCTAAAGTGAAAGGCAATGTGTTTTAACACCGAGCAGCCCTGAAAATACTCCAGTCAAAGGGCAAGAGCATTTGGTAAAGTAGAGCACTGCTGACAGCTTAGGCTGAAATTTGCCTCACATCATTGTAGGAGGAGGGGTTGGGGAAGGCAGTCTAGGGTTGCCATGGGAAACAGCAGTTGTATGAGTTCTCCACCGCCTTTTGTAAGAGAATTGTACCCTCCCCCTGTCCTGTCAGTTATTGTTCAAGTCTGCCGCTTAGCCTAGAATCTTCTCTGTTCCACGTTTTCCCTTTGGTTCTTCCACCAAGAGCACTCCTTTCCCTTTTCCCCACTGGTTAATGTTATATTTCCCCTCCCTTTAGCCTTCTCCCGATTGTACCCTCGAATGCTAAACCCTCCTACACCTACGCAGTAAAAGAATCCTCACGCCGCCCTTCGGGGCTCTCGGAATCTGCCTCCTTTCTGCTTCGTTGTCTCCCTGTTTGCCCCTTCTGCGACCCTTCAATAAACGAGCAGGATTTCAGCAGCCCGAGTGTCCCTCCCGTTCTTCTGGTGGACCCTCAGATGTACCAGCTACCCGAGCTTCGTGCCGAGTGGCTAAAAGCCCCCACGGCTCGGCACATCATGAATGCTTCAAGCCCAACAGAAGCAGCAGAAAGATTCATGTGCAGCCACTCTACATACAAATCACCACAGCTGCCAGCTCCCAAATTCCATTGTGCACATGAGGATGTTGCCAGTGAAGGGAGAAAGAAGTAAAAGAGCCATGATCCCTCAAAACCCCATCATGCAAGGAAAAGGGGCACCAAGTGTGCCATGCTGAACCTGGAGGGAATCCAAGCCTACCACCTCCTAAATGAAGTAGGGCAGGACCAGGCTTCCTCCACTGAGAGCAGCTCTCAAGGGACAGCAGGCGCAGGACAAAGCATATTGTTTAGCTGTTTGACTGGCCTTGTACCATCTATTCTTCTGTCCCTGACACACAAAGGTACAGGCAGCCTCTAGAACACAGCCCCACCAAGCCTGGGGGGATCTGCACAGGGCGGAGTGGGGAACAGCCCTCGGCACATCTTCAGCCACCAGGGCACGAGGGGACGAGGTAGCCACGGCGTGCGCGCTCCCTAACCCTAACCCTGACCCTAACCCTAACCCTAACCCTAACCCTAACCCTAACCCTAACCCTAACCCTAACCCTAACCCTAACCCTAACCCAGACCCTAACCCTAACCCTAGCCCTAAACCTAACCCTAAGCCTAAGCCTAACCCTAAGCCTAAGCCTAACCCTAAGCCTAAGCCTAACCCTAAACCCCAACCCTTACCCTAACCCTAACCCCAAACCAACCTTAACCGTAACCCTAAGCCTAAGCCTAACCCTAACCCTAACCCTAAAGCTAATCCTAACCCTAACCCTAACACTAACCCTAACCCTAACCCTAACCTAACCCTAACCCTAACCCTAACCCTTAACCGTAACCCTAAGCCTAAGCCTAACCCTAACCCTAACCCTAAAGCTAATCCTAACCCTAACCCTAACACTAACCCTAACCCTAACCCTAACCTAACCCTAACGGTAACCCTAACCCTAACCTAACCCTAACCCTAAATCCTAACCCTAAACCCTAACCCTAAACCCTTACCCTAACCCTAACCCTAACCCTAACCCTAACCCTTTGCTGCCTCCAGCACCCTCCAGGCAGCCTGGCTGTGCACAGAGACACATCCTTGGAGCTCCAAGGACTTGCTTTACAACCACAGGCCAGGACTGGCCAAGGACATCCTGTTGCTACCAAACCACTAGAACTGTGATCTGAAGAAGTCTGCATTTGGAGATTTACGAAGGAACACGCTGAGCCATGAGGCAGGCAAGGAGCAGGGAATGTGGGAGAGTCACAGGGAACCAACAGGCTCATTCCACAGACACAGAGAGTCCTCTCACTGCTCCCAGGAGACAGCATCAACATTTTGCAGAGTGTGGGCAAAGTTTCAGGTAACAAAGGTGACTTGAAGTAGCTGAGTAAGACTGTCAGTCTGGAAGCCTTTCAGGAGCTGGCTGTACAAAAATTTCAATCATTCCTCATGCAGGCAGAGCCTGTGTGTAGTATTCCATAAAATAGGTTGAATCCTCTTTTACAGAAAAAATGTAGCTCTGGAGTCCACAAACTGCTATGCAAACTCACGTTAATTCTGTTGCAACAGCCATTTAGGGAAGAGTGCTGCAAAAGACATAGAGAAAAGCAAAAACACTCAAATTAATTCCTTTCTATAGAAGCCATTTGGACTTTTGGAGCAAAATGGCTTGACATTTTTAAAATTGCCACTGTATTTTTATAATCTCAAAACTATGACGTGTTGCACAAAGCAACTGCAGAATTGCTCTATTTCATCCTGCAAAATTCTTACTGTTCTGTTTCATGACTTTAAGAGATTGATCTGTCCTTCTCCAAGCACAAATTATGTGTTTTAATGGATGAAACTCATTGCATTCCCCCTTCTCCTGCACTGGCTTCCCTCAAGTGATGTAGATAACACACCCAGAGACTTTCCTGAGAATCTCTCCCTGCATTTGGCACCATGCTAGCTAAACTTGAGCAGCATTGGAGTTCAGTGTTAACAGGCAACCCAGCATGAAACAGGAGTGCTGATTAAAAAAACAAACTGTTTATTTTATACAGTCAAATTTTGGAAATTCTGTCCTGGTTTCCCCTGGCTATTCCTTAAAAGAACAAAAAGGAGGGTGGAGGTAGAGCCGGGGGAAGAGTGTATCAGCTATGGAGTAAACAGTTTGGAAGCCAAACATAATTGGCTGGTGACTGCATATTGTGATTCACAGAGGGAAGGCTTTTTTTAAACTCCAGGAGCCACGGAGCAAGGACAGCCATGCAGTCATCTTCCTGTGCAAAACAAAAGCTCCGGGCCAGCGAGGTGCAGCACAGCGTGCTGGGACAATGGGGACAGAGAGCATTACCTCAGGCCTGCAGTGTGCCACACAGTGACTGGCCTGATATTTCTACAGCCAGGCAATTCCTTTTGATATCAGGGTTTGGTGATTCAAGCCCTGTTCCCTCTCAGGGACTCTGAGTGCTAGAGATCATTCCTATTTGGGGATCATACCTTATCTAAGTCCATTATTGCCTCTGCTTAATATAAACAGTGTCTCACTCCCTACAAGGTCTGTGCATTGAAAGTTTTCTTAAACCAAGGAAACCTGGAATAAATACCTCATTGTCTTGAGGACTTTATCACAGTGGTATGAAAGAAAATCAGTGTGTGAGTCTTTTCCAGCACTAAAGTTCTTTTAGTCTCAGGAAGGATAGTTTTGATTTGCGGATTCATTGCACTCACAGTCAGGACTTCACACTTGACCAGAGTAGCTGATATACTGTGAAGACTCTGATCTGGCATGCAGTCTGCAAACAGTCTGTCTGACATGAAAGGAAGAGAGAGGGAACTTCATCCATGTTTTTAACTACATTTTTAACTTTAAAATATCTAAAAATTTAAAACTTTGTCTTTCAAAACAGGAAAAAAAAAGAAGAAGATTAAACCAGTAAGTCTCACAAACTTGTCTCCAAACTTCCACAGTGCTGCTGTCAGGGGAAATTAATTCTGTTCTCGAAAAAGTCAAACCCTAGGTTTTGAATGAGAAATTGCTCTTTGCAAGAAGCTCTTTGCTTCTTTCTTTTATAAAAAGTCCTTCAAAATTGACTGAATCTGACTGGAATGCTAGATTTCATTCAAAACTTTCATCTTTCTCATTTTACTTTGTGGCTTGCAATTTTGGAAGTGATGACATTCTCAGAGCTGTAGCAGTGGAGAACTGCAGAATTTCCCTTGTCTCTGGCAGCGCACATTATTGTGCTAAATCCCAGCTAAGCCCACCGCCTGCTTCTCGGTGCTGCCAAGGGGCAGGATACCAGGCAAGGTGTGCCTCTGGCTTTCATCTCCCACCCACATCCCTCCCCATCTGCCTTGCTGACAGCTAAATCCAGATTTTCATCCCTGCTCAGGAGTGTGGGCAGGTATGGGTTCACAGTCAGCCAGGAACCCCTGAGCTCCTGCACGATGGAACACAGTGGGAACATCCAGACCATCCCAGGCTTCACCTCCTTCCCACACTGACTAATTGGTCTCCCGGCCCAAACTCTGTTCAAGGGGAGAGAGCTGACAAGGGCATTAAGCACCTTTAAGCTCTGGCATTACTGAGGAGAGTTTCTGAGCAGCCCTAACCTTGAGAACACAGCAGGGACCGAGCTGGTCTGCACTGTCTCTTGGGCTACAAACCAAGAAACCTCTGCTGACTGCTGAGTGGAGCAAATGGCAGATTAAGTCTCCAGGTGAAAAACTCACAGGTTCTTTCCTGAAAACCACTGTACTCTGAAAAGCCCAGGCCAGAAGCTCATCCTGATTCAGACCACAAGTCATTTGCTGGAGACAGAGCCAAAGGGATTCCCGAGCAGCTTGCCCATCAGCTAGGATATGTGCCAGGCATAACTAACATTTTGCATACTTCAGATATTGCCATGGCCTGACTGACTCCAGCAAGAGCAAAGTCTGCAGCTCCTCACCCCTGGGGCAAAGCACAAATAGCCAAACATCCTAAATTGTGTCTGGGCTGGGAGCAGTAAAATCCCACCCAAGTGGGATCCATCTGTCAGGTTTCCAGCCCCAACAGGAATGCTGGCTGGACAGATTGGGCTGTAGCTGAAAGATGTATCTCGGCAGTGTGGACAAACACGAGCAGTCCCTGGAGCAGGCGGAAGCAGCGGGCGGAAAGGCTCGGGAGCACTGGTCCTGCTGAGGATGGACTTGTGACACGAAACAACAAACAGGGTGTCTGGTGAGCTTGGCATAACAAGCCAGGCACATGTGAAGGAAGAATCACTCTAAACACAAGAATAGGACCAGATGAGTTGATTTCAATGGTTTATTGTAAGAAAGCTCCTTAGATTACGCAGATTAAAATCTTCATGGAAACACTTGGGGAGACTGTGTTGCTCAGCTTTCTGCACAAGGCACTGTTTGGTCATGACTATGTGGAATAGCAAACTTAGAACTGGGGGTTTATTCGTTTATTATTATTACAAGAATAAAGAGTTCATGTATCTCTATATTGGTTTCCTCTTACACTGGAGGAAAGTAAATCTCCGCTTCAGAGTAAGCCACAAGTGAAGGAAAAGACCAAGTAAAGAAAGGAATAGGCATTGAGTGGAACTTTTCCCTTCAGGCCCTGCAAAACACAGCCCAGGACTATCAGGCTGGAGAAGAGGAACAGCGAGACTACAGTTTTTCCTGGCTCTGGGGTTCCTCAATAAAACCTGAGTTATTCAGCTGTGGGGTCAGGGTTAAGACTGAAGTTAAGACTTCATGTGTCAGCCTGGTCATTAGTACAATTCCTTCACCCCAGCAGTGCAGAAGCCAGAAGATGAATGGCAGGTGCTGAGGTTGAATGTGATGGCAGAAGTTCCCAGTGTGTTCTTGAAGCCCTTCTATGATGCCCCTGAGATGCTTCTAGGGAAGAGGAGCAAACTGTGGTCTGCTTGGTGAAAAAGCTTTAATATTTTGTGGTTACAGTGTGCCCAGTGAGTGTAATTACGTTGAATTCCACCACTGCTTTCACCCAGAGCAAGATTGCAGGTTGAGCAATGAACATGAGAACTAAAACTCCACACTTAATGTACTCACTGCACTGGGACACAAGGGCATGTCCTCCCACTGCAGCTGGGACAGGGAAGAGGAAACCATTCTCTGGAGAAGCTTCTCTCTCCTCAGTGGCTACAGAAGCAGCCAAGAGCCACCAGTTCACACAAGATGTTTAGTTTTTGGAGGGCCAAGGTCAGACATGGAGCATGCTGGGCACTCTGGCTTGTGACCATGGCTCCTGCTGGATGGAGTGTCCACAGCTGAACTGTGCTAAACTGGGCTGAGAGGCCACAGAGAGCTGAGTGAGGGGTCAGCTGCTGAGAAACTGGGAAATCATGGGCAGGGAAAAAAGACTGGGGGAGTGGCAGACTTGGACCAAAACAAAAAGCAAAAAATGTGATGAATGGAGAGGGGAAATAATTTTTTCTAAATCTTAAATCCAGAGTTTCCTTTTGCTTTTATGTTCTTTAACTCTGCAAATATGGCTTTTTATCGTGCCTCCTTCTAAATGAAAAATCTCCTTTCAAAGTGAAAAGCCAAAAACCTTCAGTTTGCAGCTATCCAGGGGAAAAGGTCTGGTGCATTAAAATACCCCTCTGTTGTTTGTCTTCCAAAGCACTTATCAAATTCTGCATGATTCTAGAAATCAGTCCAGCCACTATGAAACTTCCTATTTAATTTATCATCACCACCCTATATTCCCCATTTCTCTCATCTTTTTGCCCAGCTTTTCAGAATTGCTGCTCCATGGGGCTGCAATTCCCACTCCCCAGGTATCCCCCAGCAAGCTGAGGGCTCAGCCTCAACAAAGCCTTTAGGTACTCCCTGGTCCAAATGCTCTCTAATAACACAATTATTTTTCAAAGTGCTGCTAGCAGCAGGAGTTGGCTTCAGTTATATAACTTTTAAAATTAGCAGCCCCACAACCTTGAACCCATAAATGGTTATTTACTCCTTCATGTCCTCCTGAGGCAGCATTATTCTCCCACTGAATGGTCATGTAAAAGTGCTATCTTGGGGTGAAGTGTTCATTTGAGGAAATACAAGAAACAAGAATCTAAAGTATCAAACCTGCAATTAAAACACCAAACTCACTGCCAAAACTCATGTTTCAGTGTTTTTGCCGCCAGGTTTACCAGGGACAATGGGGATAAAACTGTCTCTAAAGACATGAGGTCAGAAAATGACATGTCTATCAAAGCTGTCATTTGAGGGTTGATGTTTAAGTATTCAAGCTCCTGCATGCAATCAGATGGGACATGAAAGCTTTGGAGGATATAAATGATAGCTGTGATGGCACCTGACCCCACCACCCAACCCTGCAGGAGACAGGGCTCTGCATGCACATGGTGGTGGGCAGCCCTGTCACCTTCATGCCGTGGTGGCCATTGGCTTCTTCTTGGATAATTTGGACTCAGGGGCACAGGGACAGCAAGACATTCAGCCAGGTTCTATAGGAATTAAGAGAAGCCCTGCAATGTGAGGGTAATTTTTCTCATCAAGCAGCAATTATGTTTTCCTCAAAGCCCCTTCTTCCAGAAGAATAGGAACAACTAAAAGACCAAATATTTGTACACATGAGCTAATACTGCAAACTTCCAGCTAAAGCCTTTTCGTCACAGCAGATGTCATTCCAGATGCAACACCTACCAGAAGACCAAAACACTGGTGAAATACTACATTTAAAAATACTAGTAATTATGTTATACTTTTGCCAGAGAGACAATCACTTTTGAGTGGTTTCCAGGAGCTATGTGGCTTATGGAGTCATTGGAAACAGGCAGAAAATGATAACAAAATTATGGTTAATGATTTATGTTGGGAGGGGGGTGAGCAATTAATTTTTATTATGTTTATCAACATCTTTGGTCACAATGTAATTTTGAAATTATTTTTTTGTGACTCAGGAAATTGAAAAGCCATTTGTGGCAGCATGTGTGAGTAACATAAGTAATTAAGTATTTATGTAGCTACATTATTATATCCTAGCATGTGACTTATATATTCTTGTAATTGTCTTATTAGACCAGTTTGAGTTTCCAATAGCACCTATGTTGCAGTTTTTAAGATGTTTGCTTTGGAAAGAACTATGAGACACAAAAACATACGGATCACTTTATCATATGTAGAAAGCATACAGTGAAAAGTTGGCTTTCATTACTGCATTAGCATGGATCTAGATATGCACTCAGTGTTGAGACTTGGTCATTCATGTGTTTATGACACTGAGAGCTGCTTTGTGTTAGTGTGGATATACATTCACTCTCCTGGACATACAACTCAACTCTCCACTGAATATTCTTTCTGGCAAATACTGTGAGACCCAGGGTAACTGAAACCAGGGCTTGTTACTGGTGAAATCAATCTGCTTCCAGCCAGCTAGTTCACCACAATCTCTCTACTTCTCATGTCTCCTCCGTGCTGCAGTTCTGCACTGTGGTAGTGTTTCGCTGCTTTGATCGGTGTCTGAGACTTCCCTAACAGTGAGATAAATCCAGACAGGCAAGGATGGCAAGGACAGAAAACCTTCTTGGAAGACTCCTGTTTTTCACTAAGGGAAATGCTCCAGCACTGTGGGTAGGATGTAGGTAGCACTAGCAAGTGTCTTCTCACATGAAAAGGACATGTGACACTGTGGGTGCACAGTAGGGGTAAATGGAAGCTCTGCATGCGTGAGTGCAGCTGGTATGGGTGAGGATTGCTTCTCTCACAGCCAGGGCACCTCAATGCAATGGAGAACTGGTGGAGTCATGCCTAGTGCACAAAACAGATAGTCTGACTGTATGCAAAATGTATGAACTTCATCATCATTCCCTCTAGTGGTTAAATCCACATAACACTGAAAAAGTTTAAGCATTAACCTTCATCTCTCCTTTCAAACAAGGCAGACTCACATTTTCTGCACTGTACGCCATGGTCCCAGTCCCAGTGATAGTTCAAGTAGTCTCATTTACAGGAACACACTGCCCTAAGGAATCTCTTCAGTACTTTTAGGTTCCTGATAATATTCAGGAATTGAATGCCATACATTGCATTACAACACCCAGCCTTTGTGATGGCCTGGAAAGATTCTTCCTGGGACACTTCAAGGGTGACATAGGATTTTGCAGAGAAGGCAAAAAGCCCAGCAAGTGAGAGTTTATTTGGTGCTGAACACACCTCCATAGCCAGATGAGAGCAGCAGTATTGCTGGACACCAGCAGCTCAAGGAAAGGCTGCTGAGGCTGTGTGGCAAAGCACTATGCTGGTCATCACCCTTTCTGCTGCAAATGCTTTCACCAGCCAAACCCACTGCACCAAAGACTGTGTTTGAAGGGCTGCAGCTGCCTCGATTTCTCAGCGCATTCACATGGTTGTGACAACAGCATATGGTCACCTCCACTGAGAGCACCTCGCACTGGTGACTGCTGGCAGGGAGGCACCACAGCTGGTGGCCTCCATGTAAGCAAAGCAGTCAGGATGGAGAGATGCTGAGCTCTGAATTTGTCCCTGAAGGCACAGTGACAGCTTCCTCCCGAGCTGCTGACATTATCCTTCCCATAGCTCTTTCACCCACAACAAAAAGAAACAGTTGCTGTTGAGTATTATTACATTTGGATGTTTCCAAACACAGCATGTTGACAAGTTCCCGTAAATTTGAAATTTTGAGAGCTGGGCATCTTTACATTATCAGCAACATCTAGGAGAAACAAAATTTGTAAGTTCTACACAGTTAATGGAAGCAAATTTTAATTACTTCCATCTTATAAACTATTCAACAGATTTACTTGTTAATTCTCGGAAAGAACATGCTTTGCCTGTAGGAATAATGCTGAATTTGCAGAGGATGTGCTATATTCCTCTAGAGGGCTCAGATCATAATTTTAGGTACAAAGTAAAACTCTCTCTCCATGAGGAGCCCCAGCCAAGATGTCTGTGACACTCCTATTACCAGTGGTGCATAATGATGGTTTCAGTCCTACCAACATCATGGGCCACCAGTAGTGCTGTAAATTACAGACATTTATCTTGTGCCCAACAGAACATGTCTAATAAAACCCCACAGCTATATTTAGAAATCAAATTAACTCTGCATAGACTCCAGTCAAGGAGTGAAGACAAGATCATGCTGAGTGGGTACCCCATCAACACAAACCAGTGGTCCCTGATGGGATTTGTTCTGTTGGTAAAGCCAGGCTTCATTTTCACCTTATCAGCTGCTGTTTGGTTGATTTGGGGAGAAAGTTTTTATTCCTGACAGAGCCTTTCTGGTGACAGTATATCTCCTCAGAGTACTTCAGTGTGCAGCTCTGCTTCCTCCTTTAATCACAATGTAAATTTCTTTTTGGAGAGCTTTAAAAGCAAGATAAAGTGAGCTTACTGTCAGACCCTTTGCAGCCCTGGGGAATTGTGTGGGACAATTTCTCCTGTGCAATTTCTAGAAACACCAGAGGTTGTGACCTCAGAAGAATTGTCTTCTTTCCTTACTTTGGTTGCCTTTTTTGAAACAAAATTAAAAGCTTTAACCCCCTGAGAATTCAGTGATTTCACACGGTTTGGCCCACTCTGATTTATACCTTTGCTAATGCAATAAACATTTTTCCTGCTGTATGACTCTTTTGGCTTGATTTTCATCTCCCACTTAGCTGTCCCAGAGTAACCAGCAATGAAAAATGCTTTGAAAATTGGCCCCAAATTCCCCTCTGCCTCTTGCCTCAAGGACAGATTTGTTCTATTTGGTAAAGGGGGAAAGACACGATGTACAATTGGACTTATACCACTTTTTTGTGTCATTTGAACTAATTCTGAGAAGACTTTGCACAAAATCAGAAAATAACAGACTTTTAGTTCACTTGTTGTTCTAGTAGATAATCAACTACCTTTTTTGGACATGATGGGAATCCACCTGATAATAAATATTTTCATTTATTTTTTATGAAATGATAATTAAAAATTAAGATAATATCTTGAAACTGACCCCAAATCAATTTTGTTTAATTCTTCACGGGGTTTTTTAAAGCATTTATTTTAAAGCAAACTAAATAAAACATTTACATAGAATACTATGGAAAGAAATAAAATATTTTTCTCAGAAAATGCCAAAAGGAGATGTTTTCCATTTTTTATGAAGAGAGGGACTTGGGCAAAGGAAGTTTGTAAATCTGATACCAATTTGTGTGTTTCAGTCACTCCAAGCCAGTGAAAAAATGCAACTGTTTCAAAAGTTCATATGGGTCTATTTACACATCCATTCTGGTGACAATTTTACCCCCCATCTTGGGCTTCTGTTATTGAAAAGATCTTAGCCATGACAGAAGAAACAATGACCCTGAAGTTCACCACAAAGACCCACGGTCTTTACTAGTCTGAAATCTCCCCCCATTCATAATTTATCTTACCCTCAAGTCCACTAATTTGTAAACTGCAAAAACAAAGACGGTGCCCAAGAACTGTGCAAGAGATTCCAGCTCTCAGGCATGCAGGAGTTCACAGAGTCCCCTGAGATAACCCATGAACTCAGCAGCACAAGTTTAATGTTGCCCAATAGCTTTTACAACTTACTTTCATGATCTTTTTTCAATGGTAATACAATAAATAATGTCAGTTTGGGATTTTTCCTTTCTTTTTTTTTTTTTTTTTTTTTTTTTTTTGTTGCAACAGACATAGAGAAAATCCCTGATAAGCATCTGTTGCGGAGAAAAAATAAGTACACTATGTATACACAGAACACATATTAGTTTCCCAAATCTTCTTAATGATGGGCTATAAATATGGTTTTGGCCTGCCTGCAGGCATATTACCTTTGGCCGTGATCGTGTCAGCTTCCATTAGCAGAGCTGGATCCATATTTTTAATGGACAAGTAATATAAAAGTAGCCACAAAACAAGAGCTCTTTTTCCTGTGCACTGATTATAAGCTCCACCATATTTCATAAGGGTGCTGTATTACTGAAGAGCCGCCTGTCTGACAGGGGTATAAAGCAGATGTCTTAATTGCTCTGAGGATCTTGTGGCATTATCTTGTGAGTGCTGCAGGAACAGGACATTCTACCCTAAGTATAACACAAAATGTTAAATGTCTGTACTCTGCCTCCTTAAAGTCTCTGTTATAGCTTGGTTAGATCCATATCCTGTATTTCCAAAGACTGACTGCCAAATACATTTATCCAGCTGCTGTGCTCCTCACCAGAAGTGAGGAGCACACATTGCTGAACCACAGTAAATGGTGGTTTACCCATCACAAAGTGCAGCTATGAAGCTTATGTAAGTAAAACTCTTTAGGGTAATCAGATGAAATGTACTGAGCAGGAATTATCTGCAATAGTCAGAGTTAATTTTATCATTAAATATTTGACCACAGCTGGATTAAGCAGTTGGACAGTCTCTAGAAAAAGGGGAACTCCAGAAAAGTATCATAAACATTTTGTTCCAACAACAGCATTTCTTCAAATTCCCAGCTCCCAAGCAAGCCAAAGCTAGCTACACTTAATAGCCCAAAATGCAGATGCTGCTGATTCTTGAACCAAAGATGAACTACAGGGAGCAGTGCTGGAATTGAAGAGAGTTGAATGTAGAAGAGGAATGAAATGAGGAGAGGAATAAAGTCCATGCAGCAAGGCAGCACTGGAAATGAATGCCATAAGAGCAATAAGGTCAAGAGCAAATAAAGAAAACGAACACTTCAAAGGAAACAGAGACAGAAACAAGAAACAAATTAAATATGCTAAATAAATTATTCACTTGACAAGACTCGGTTTGGATTTCAGTTTGGCAAAAAATATGCCTGAAGTACAGGGCATACACGTTCAAGTCCTACTAATTTCAGTAGGACTATGCTTGCATTTCAATGTGGTAGCTAACTATTCCTCTGCTGAGAGAAAGGCACAATGCACAGTCCTTGTCAATAGCAAACTCTTGCTATCTGTCACAAATTTTGAATCAGGCAAACAAACCCTGTTAAAGCAAAGATTCAGAAACTACAGAAAGTTTGGATGATAAGAATCCAGGTTCATACTTTATTAATAAACTTTGTAACTTTCAAACCATCTTTACTGGTTAATTAAAAGTCCTGTGATCACAGTATAGGTAATTATGTGATGGTTTGGGGCAGGGGAAGAAGAAAGCAAGTTTGAGTTAGCCAATCCCACCTAGTGACCTTAGCTGGAGGCACCTTCCTTGCCTGCATGGCTTGGATTAATCTGACTTGAGCAAGGGCCCAAGTTTCCTTTTCCCACACTGAAGGGGAATCTGAAATATGTCAACAATATTCGAGGAAAATAGGGGAAGAGAAATAAGAACTATCAATCTGGAAAGGCTGCCTCCAGGGGTGGGGCAGAAAGCACCAGGGGGTTGCTGATATGACCAGCCCAGCACTGAGCCTGGGCTGCTCCATCCCTTCTCAGGCAATTCTCTCTCCAAAGGACGCCCCAGAATGATTTCCACAAAATCCATCCAGCTCCAGCTCAGTGTCAGTGTGCTGGTATCCACAAGAAAGTACTTGTAAACAGAACTAAGTTATGAAAAAGCATCACAGACAAATTCAGCTTTGTTTGTCCACATATTTACTGGGAGAAAGTTACTAGGCAACTTTTATTAGGGCAGTTACAATTTCAGACAAATTTTTCCTCAGAAGCAGGATGTGGTAGTAACAGGCAAGGGCTGTTCCATATGGGCTCATATGCAATGTGCAGAGTTCCTTGAAAAAGAAGTGCAAAATTGCTGTTGCTGCTGGCAGTGTGTGAAGCAGAAAAAGTCCAGCCCCACTCTGAAATGCCAGGCTGAGGTGCCAGGGCTGGGAAGAATTTTATCAAACTCCAGAACCCTGTTTTCCTCTTTGGTGGCAGACTCAAATAACAGGCTGTGCCTGTCTTGACTGAGAGACAGAGGTGGAGGAATGCATTTTCCAGTGCATTGGAGAAAAGGGTTTTCATGCCAACATCCAGGTACAAGCCCTAGTAATGAGCTTTGAGGGAAATTAAACTGTAAGGAGAGAGAGAAAGGCAGTGAACAAATTGTCTGTGGGTATTTGAATATAAAACTCCAGTGCCTTGGGCAGGGGGTAAATCAAGTCCAAGGTAAGGAGTCACCCTGTTTTCCTACAAGTACAGCCCATGCCTGCAGTGGCCATGAGGGTGTGCAGACCCAGTGCAGAGGTGTGAATGCTGGAGGCAGCCAAGAGCCAGCCCTGTCCCCAGGGCTTTGACTGGCATGGGGACAAGCACTTAGAAGAAACCGACTCCCTCACACCCTCAAAGTTCTGAATGGGTTGAAAGGCAGCAGGAAATCCTGGCCAATTCCTATGCTGGAAGGCTCTCAGGAAGGGAGAGGTGATGGGGGATGCCATGGCCACAACAAAAGCAGAGGAGCACCATGGGCAGATACCAAGGACCACCCAGGAAAAAGCTGCCCACATTTGGAAACCATGCAGATGCCAGAGTGATGGACACCCCAGAGGAGTGTGAGATGTAGAGATGTGCTGTGGTTTTTGAAAGGTGCTAACCCAATTACATAGCAGGCAATGTTTTGATGCATAGCATTTACCTGGATGCTGTGTTAACAGCATCCCTGTGCTTTGACAACGAGACATGCTGTTAAGGTGCTCTGAGAACTAATGCTGACAGCCAAGGGTATCAGAAACCCAGCAGCGACATCAGGGCCAATGTCTTGATCCTGAGTGCAGCAAAGATTTGGCCCTAGCTGGAATGACCCAAAGTAATTCTGGCTCCAAGTCAAACCTGATAAAGCTAACTGTTGCTACAGACAGTGGATCTGAAGTGATTTCCCAGTGAATTCTTGCCTCCCCACCCATAAAAATGGGACAGGCTGAGGGGCAGGAGAGAGCTGCCAGCCTCCTAGAAGGCCAGAGCTTGCCACATTAAGATGAGCAAACAGAGTTTTTTATTCTCTTTTTACTTCAGGAGTTTTCCCAATCATAGCAGGTGT